>NC_031773.1:66555918-66626092 GCF_001522545.3 Parus major
CCCTCTTTTCTTCTCCTTCTCCAAGTGCATTGGTGGAGAGAGGCACACACACACTCACACACTGCTGTATTTCCAGAGTGGTTGTGGCAGAGGTAGTCTATAAACAGAGGGAAGTGAGGCTCTCCTGAGCCTATGGGTGCCTGCAGGAGAGGAGCAGGTTTCTGTCAAGTTTGGCTTTTCTCTATGTGCAGATCAGATCTGCAGAAGGGGGCTCTGTTAGTCTGCTGCCTCTGGTTGTGCTTTTCGGGTTCTTGCTCAGGTTGGTTGTGGCTGAGTTTTGTTACTACTTAGAGGGAGAGGGGGCAAGGGATTTGTTCATTGCACAGTATGCTTGTTGCAGGAACCTCTATATATGTATATTTATATGTATTAAAAAAAAAAGAGAGAGAGAGAGAAGCTTACAATGGGGGAGGTGGGGGAACCTGTCCTAAACATATACATTTCTGAGGTTGCTTTGATTTTTATTAGAGCTGCTGGATTATACGAGGGAGGGGTGTAGATGGCAGAGCACTTCAATGCTTTTAAATCTTTCTTGGGTCTTGAAAGACTTCTATAATATGAGTGTCATTCAAATTTAGGGTATATTGTAAGCTGACATCTTTCAAAGCTTTGTGGAAATCTAGCGTGGTGCTTCTAATAGCAGACAACAGATATTCACTTTGAAGTCTGAAAACTGTATTCACAAATTCTTAATCTGGTCTTTCTCCAACTGCAGATGGCTCTTAGAGGAAGATGCTTTGGATTTTTTTAACTTTATTTACAGTAGGCTAGGCTCAACATCTTTATTATAAAACACGAAGGAACAATCATCTGTGAGCGTGACTGAATATCAAAGTATGCTCTACCTCTCGTGTGCTTGCATGTCTGTCTGTCTTGTGGTCAAGGGTGTTCAGCACCTGTAACAACCCCCCTGTCTATCATTTCCCCCCCAGTTTCCAACACTAGGTAGGGAATAAGTGTGTGTCTTCAGCTCCTGGGACAAGGATGCTGTAGGGGGGAAATGGCTTGGCTTCCTTCAGCATTCAGCTTGAGAAGTGCAGCGAGGGGGGTGGCATGTGGCAAGCGGGGCCCGGGGGTGGCACAGCCGGGGACGGTGCCGGGGAGCGAGCGGGAAACTTTCACAGCGGAGTTTCCCCTGCTTCCTGAGCAGCTCACATCTAGCACGGGGAGAGGCAGAGTTTTCACCTTCAGGGATTTTTCTCATTACTCATTAATAGAGAGATATGGATCTTGCCCCTTTTTTTTTTTTTCTTTTTTTTCTTTTTTTTTTTTTTTTCTTTTTGCGTGGGCAACTTCTGGTTTTGCTGAAGCCAAGTATTTTGGGAGGAGTGATGGAGGGTGGGGGGCGCGACTCTCCCCTGGCTGCCCGGGTCTGCTCCTGGAGCACTCTTTGGGAAGGTGATCCTGAGCCGCTTCGGCAGAGGTCACTTGTGTGTGTGTGTGTGTGTGTGTGTGTCCCTGGTGTTTGTGTCTAGCATATGCATGTGGTTTTGCTGACTGCACTTGCAGGCTTGTAAATTTTCACCATGGGAAATTACCAACAAAGCCCAATCTGTCTCCTGGCTGCTTTGCACTTTCCGAGGGCGGCTGTACTTGAGCGAGCTGCAGAACGAGAGAGAAAAGCGAGAGGGAGAGAGAGAGAGAGAGAAAGGGGGAGTTGGGAGGGGGGAAGGGGGAGAGGAAGGGTGGGTGGGTGGGTGGAGGGGGAGAGAGGTAAATAGCCTTAAATCGGAAGGGAGCTGCTTCTCTGTGGTCTTCCACAAGAGCTGCCTGGGCTCTGCTGGCTCAGTAATAACTGAGTGACCTTTTCTTTCGCTGTATTATGTCTGGCTGGTAAGGGATTGCATTTTGCAGCTGATAAAGCCCTGACTTCATTCAACTCGGCTCCTCACACGCTGCTTTAGGTAAGTTGTCTTCAGCCAGGACGGAGACAGACAGCCTTGGACTGCAAGATACTAAAAGGAGGACACCTGTAGCTCGGATGCGGTCAACACAATTACTTGGCGGATCCTTGAGGACCTCATTATTTTAAACTTAAAGAATAGCGATCTCCCTCCCCATCTCTCCCACCCCCTCTTTATTTTTTTCCCCAAACAATGCTTCTTTTTGACCTTTTCCAAGGAGAAGAGCTACAAAGCAGCCACTGTGCTTATTGAACTGCCTCCCCTGTATCGCTTAATTGAGAAGGTAAGTGAGGCAACTGTGTACATAAGCTTTGGGTCATTTGTGTATGTGTGCCTGCATCACTCTCTCTCCCTCTCTCTCTCTCTCTCTCTCTGAGTCATAAGCCGGGGCTGCAATACACACACACATCTCCGCACTGCAACTTTCACTCGAGCTGCAGCTCTGCTGAGACTGTTTTGTTTAAATCATGTGAGGCTTCATTATTTTTATGATGAGACATGAAATACATGCAAGCAGAGGATGCTGAGCGAAACCCATCCGACTGTACGTCTCGAGAAATAGCAGTCAAAGTTAACAATGAATTGCAGCCCCACCGCTACACCCCCCCCCCTCCCCGCTCCCCCCCCTCCCCCCCCCCCCCTCCCCCCCCCCCCCCCCGTTATTATTGTTATTATTATTCTTGCTTCTTCCAGAGCTTCTCGAAACATGCTCTCAATTATCAAGGGAGTCGGTTAATTTCCCACTCCCCGGCTTTAATCCACAAGCCTCCCCGTACAGCAGTTTAATTTGCAGCTGGTTCGGTGCAGGGTTAACCCTTTGGGCCGAGCGGAGGCAGGAGCGGGGCGGGGAGCCCGGGGGGCAGCGGGGCCGGCAGGGACGCGCTCCGCCTGCGGGCTCCGGGCTCCCGCATCCTGCCTCTCCCGGGCCGCCGACAGGGAAGGGCAGCCAAGCTGGCGTTGTGCAGCGGTACTTCTGGCTGCGAGCATTTCTCTTTTCTCCTCTTCTTTTTTTTTTTTTTTTTTTCCCCCCCTTTCTTCCCCCCCCTCCCCTCCTTTTCCCTTCCTAGCGAGCACGATACGGTATGCTAACGCCGCATGTGACAGTTTAATCAAACCCATTTGTTACAACAAAGCTAAGAGACCGCTGGGATTATAGGCTTAGGGCAGAGTTAGGGGAGCATGTGGCTGTGTGGCTCGCTCGGGGTGTGCCGTCCCCCCCATGCGCACCCCGGCCCCGCCGCCCCCCGCCCCCGCTGCGGCGCGCCGCGCTCCCGCTCACTTGACCCCAGCCGAGGAAGCACTTGCTACTTTTGCCGGGATTTGGTGCTTCAATGAGAAGGAGCTCTCCAGGCGCCCGTAAATCAACTCATGCAGAAAAAGGAGAAAAGTTTTGGTAAGGCGGCGGTGGCCGGCGCGCAGCGGTGCGCTCCCGGGGGGAGGCGGGGTGGGGGCTCCTCTTTTCTGTCCTCTCCCATCCTCAGCGCTCTGCCAGCGGCTCCGTGGCTCCGAGGAGACCCCAAATGCCGCTTCCTAGGACAGCTCTGTAGGACCGCTCCTTAAAGCGATTCGTTTTGCTGGCTGCAACAAACATCGCGACGTGCGGTCCCCGACACCTCCCTCTCCCCATCCTTGCGATGCTCGGGAAGGAATTGGCATAAAAGGCTTGAGCGTCTAACTCCGGAAAGGGATTCTTTGTTGTGGAGTATATGTTTCTTATTTATTTTTTTATTTTGCATGTGAGCTGCATCAAAATTGAACTCAGTCTTGCAAATCTCTTGTTGGCCTTTGCCAAGCACTAGCACTTTGCTGCCATGGTAACTGTAATTAAACTGATAAGAGTGGAAAAATGTCAGTATCTCTGAGCCTTGCAGCTGCATTGGAGAAAAAGGGAATCAAATTGGTTCCCAGCACCACTGCTCTAAAAAAGGAGGGGGAGAGTGGTGGGAGGGGGGGGGCTGAGGGAGAGAGATGGGGGGGACACGCCAGGGGTAGGAACATAGCTCAGCAGCTCCAGCCCCTGAGATCTGGGTACATCTATTTGCTGTGCTGTCCCTTAGGGGGCTACAGCCTGCAGGGATGCTCTGGGCCAGTGAACAGAGAGAAACAAGCTTTTAGGCCAAATCTAGCTTTCAAAAAGAGAAGGGGGAAAAGAAGAAGAGAAATCTTTTGTTTGGTGTCTCTTGGCAATCAACTAGCCATGTTGGCCAAATTCTTTTAATCTGTATCACTGCTCCCAGCTGTGGGACTGCATTCCCATTTTTATTTTTTGCCTAGCCTCTTCTCTTTTCCTTTTTTTTTTTTTCCCATCCCCTCCTTCCCAACCCATATCCTTTATTTAGAGTGGGGGGGAAAAAAAAATCAAAAATAATAAAGAAAAAAGCAGATTCCTCTGTAGAAGAATGGGCAGGAGGTGAAGTTTAGTTATATACCACGGAAAATTAACTCAAAAGTATAGAGAAGAGGCTATATTCAGAGTGCTGAAATCCTTACTTTTATTTTTTTTTTTAAAAAAAAAGCCCGAGTGTTATGGAGTTGCGGTTACTTTGTTGTGTTAACTACAGAAGCTGAGACTGTGCGGATGAATGGCACAGAACAAGAGAGCATAATGGAGGCAATCAACCGTTAGGCTGGTTCACAATGCAATCCAGGCAATTAAAAGCTCACCAGAGTTTAAATGAAATGGTTCCACTTATTTCTGTGCACCACACTGCACAGGCTATTATTTATGTCTCTTTTTTTAATTATGATTTCCCTTAAACTGTCAAATAACTCAGAATAGCAGGGTCTCGGAGGCAATAAGAATTTTCCACTGAACAATTTACATGCCAATCTAAAACTAGTTACGACTCCTGATGTGCTACATATGAGTTCTGAAATGTTTCTTAGCTTCTGAAACCTCAACTTTTTTTTTTACTTTTTTTTTTTTCCCCGAGTCTGTGTGTGCTGCCCTGAATTACTGGAGCTCTGAATGCTTTTAGGATGAAGCTACAAAGTGGGAAAGCACCAGAAAAGTATTGTTTTTACCTTCTCCTAAACCCCTAACTCTCTTGTTGTCTGCATGTTGTCTGTCAGTTTGCTTTTAAAGACTGATGCACCCAATACTTAAATTGCTCCAAACTGATTTTTCAATTGTTTTTTTTTTTTTTTCCTAAATAGAGGCAAGTTTGCCCTTTTGTGCTGTCTGTGCCACTGTCTTTGGTAGAACTGTGTGCATGCTTCTGAGAAAGGGGGGAAGAGTGGTCTTTAAAAGTTTGCAAGAGATCCAGTGCATATTGCCCAACTCTTCCTCCCAAGGACTGCCTGTACCACAAACAAGAACTGAGTTCTCAGTGCCTCATGCCACGCTCAGCACCATCAGGGACTAATCCCACTTACAGATGCTTCTAAATCACTAACACAATATAGTTCATTACATCAAATCTTCATTCCCTTTGATTTTTGAGAAGGATGATGATTTGAGCGAGATGGATTTTTGTTCCTCTGCCTTCCCCGGGAGCCTAATTTAGCTTTTTCCAGCAACCATTCCTCTTTATCATGAAATCATAGTTACAAATCAGTTGACAGTGTTTCATCTCACGATAATAACAATAAACAGGGAGGGGAGTCAGTTGCATCGAACTTATTCGGGGAGATCGAGAGAAATCTGAAAACCTGCAAGTCAGGTTTTTAAGTTGTCCCTACAAAAATCCTAAAGGTGGTGAATGGTGATGAAGAAGTCTTGTTCCTGCCACAGCTCTGCAGTTTATGTGCAGTATCCTGGGGACTGGGGGTGGAGGAAGGGAGGGAGCGCAGGGAAGGATAGAGGAAGCCCTTGAAAGCGTATTGGGGTGAAATAAAAAGGGTTTGTTTGACAGTGACAGACTAGGCACTGAAATTTCTCAGTTCTGAGAACTGATCTGCTCTGTGATGCAGAGCATGGGTAGAACTCTGCAGAACTGAAGGGAAAGCTGGGTTTGATTTTTCTTCTTTTTTTTTTTTTTTTTTTTTTTTTAACAGCCTGGGTGTAGCACTTAGGGAATTGTATGATGTTTTGAAAGTGTTCCATAAGCTCTGCTTTCCAGGGGGAGGGGGAGAGGAAGGCAGCAGGGCTGTGCACTGCCACCTGATATTTCAGCAATGAGCAGTTTGGATGGGCTTGTGGGTGCTGTCAGCCTCTGAAAAGGCCCTTCCCATGTCCTAGGAAATAAATGAGTACTTAAACCGCAGCCTGTGAAAGGCTGGCTGACAGTAAGCTGCAAGGTATTCTTATTGCCAAATTAAGGGAGAGCTAAAAATACACGAGCACGTATCTGGAGAGTGCAACTGCATCGGAGATCTTATGGGAATGCTAAAGGAGAGAGAGATGGTCTGTGAGGTGATCTGCATCAGGGTGACTCGTGCAATACAGGGGAAAAAAGTAATAAAACGTTCTCTTGTCAAAACTAGGGGATTGAAACTGGGCGTGTGAAGAAAAGGACATTTTCAAATTTGGAGATATGTCAAACAGTTCTTGACTTTGTTTAGAACCCTTCTACACTTCCAAAAAAAATGACCTTTTTTTTTTCCTTTTCTCTTTTTTTTTTTTTTTTTTTTCCTGCAGTAGTTTGGGGATTTGTAAGTAATAAACTAGAACCAGCTTCATTGCAAGTAAAGTGAGAACAGATCAGATCTATCAGAGGAGAAAAGCATTCCTTCCTTCCAAAAGCTGCTGCAGATAGAATCCCTAATCTGAAGGTGCTGCCAGTGGGGTGTCAGGACCACCTTCTCTCTCTCTGCCTCGGGAAAATAGGCTTGCAGGGTTGCAAATACTCCTTCCATGGGGTGTTTGCCCCTTTGCAGTTGTCCCTGCAAGAGGGTTTATGGCTAAGCAGGGTGGATGACAGGGCTCTGCCTACTTTCCTCCTGGGGCAAGTATCTCCAAAGCTGTGCAGGCTATGTGCAAGCTGCAGTTTTATTTGTAATACAATAACCTCATGTTTGCAGCATATACCTCGGGAATTATCAGGCTTGATTACTGCAATCTGCTCAGACATTCACTTGTTTGGCTGTGTTTCTGTGGCATCTTGTTCCCTTCAGACAGCTCAGGACAGTAGATCAGCCTGGATCAGAGACTGTCAACCTCCACTCTCTAACCCGCTTCCTTATCAGGCGATGAAATTTTTACATTAAGATTTTTTTCGTTAAAGCCTTTAACTGTGTTAGCTCCTAGTTTATTCTGGTTTCCCTCGAGCTAAAGATTAAAGTCCTAGAACAGCCCTTCATGCTTCTAAACTTTTTTTTTTTTTTTTTTTTTTTACTGAGTTACAAGAAATTTATACAAATTGTGGCGGATTTTGTGCATTTGTCCTCTGCATGGCCAAAGAGAGGGTCGGGGGATAAGCCTGTTGTTGGCACCTAGTGGATATTTACACTCTACTGTGAAAAGGAACATTACAGATTAAGGCTTTTCAACCAAGTGATGTTGTTAGAGTTTCAGCAGGAGTACCTTTACAGTCTGGTATAGGCTCCTTACCAAAAATCTCTGGTATTTTCACTGCCTTCAGTCGTTTATTTGTAGTCATGTTACTTTGCTGTTTCATGGTTGTAAGCCTGGATTCAGGGGAGTCAGCTGTCAATTGAAAGTGCTGTAAAGGTTCAGCCTTTGTCTCATGGTGCCTTCTCAAGAGGAAATGTGAGTGTTCATTCCCAGACCTGCCCAGCACAGGTCACTGGATCTCATCCTCCCCCTTGGGAATGAGAGACAGATCTTAGGAGTCTCTGCCTGGTGAGGAGCTATGAGCATCAGCTGGGGAGTGATGGGAGCAGCAGCACTGACAATTTTTATGCAGGTTGATAGACAAATGCAGACCTCACACTTGTGTCATGAGGTTTAGAAGTTGTGCAGCAGCACTGCCGGGGTGCTTTGGGGTGTCTGCTAGCAGAACTGCCTGCACACACCACACAACAGCTCCTCCACCAGATAAATGTCTCACCCCAAGCTGTGTGTTAGGCTGCACTGCAGAGAGGAGCAAGGCTGCTGTGCTCATATGTCACAATAAGAATTACTATTTTAATTCAGCCATCAGCTTTGCAGGTGGGACTTAGGAGCTCAGCTCGGGAACGCTGGAAAGTCACTTAGCTGGCCATGCAGTTGCTGCACTTCACATAAATGTGTGTTCCACACATACCTGTGTGGAGATCCCTGGGATGCCTCAGCCTCTTTGCAGCTCTAATATCCACAAAGGCACGCTCTACCATCGCTTCAAGTGTTGTGCTGGTTTTCGTGTTTTTCTTACGAGGGATTTCAAAAAAGCAAACACGAACCAAACCAAACAAGTTAACTCCAGGTAGAAGAGTGTTCATCATCAGGGGCTCTTGAATTTGTCATTCCTTGCCATGAGACTTTATTTGGCCTTTCCCAGTCTCTGGATAGTAATAGGGTTCCAAACCCCAAATGTTGGAGTAGGATTTGCTTGTTCCCCAGTCTTGACAAACTCTCGTTGCAGTATTCAGATGCGGTCTAGTGAGTAGCATCTTTTTGATCTTTTACATCCCTGGCTCCCAAACAGTGAGGTAACCCACTATTGAACAGCGTGTCTGCTCTTCCCTTCTCTCCTGTGCCTGCTTGGTGCCCACTAAAATATCCACAGGGCTATTATTTTGCTTATCCTAAGAGATAACTGTGAGAGAATTAGTCTGAGTGCGCTGGGATTGCAGCTAGCCAGGGAGACCAGTCTGTGAGCATTTTGGGGCAGTGACCTCTCCCCATTTACTGTAAAGCCGAGGGCAATTGATTTTTGAATGGATCCCTGGAAGCTGGCTGTGTTGCTCTGAGTAACATCGCTCAACTGTGTTCCACTTTTCGCCGGTTCTGTCCATTAAACAGTGTTTCAGGTGTTTGAATGGTTTTTTAAATGCTCTCAGCTATTACATCAAAAGGTGCATATATACTTAATGGACACTACTGTACTCCTTGTCCCGAAGTAGCTGTTGGCTAAAACTGGGATTGGAAAGCAGGACAGCATTTTTTTATTATTTTTTTTTCTTTTTTCCCCTTCACAAACTAGAACCTGTCTGACCTTGTGCAGATTATTTTAAGTCAGATTTTTCAGAAGGTCCTTACACTGCAGGTTGTGACTGGCATTGCTGGTACTGAAGTCTTTGGAAATCTCATCGCTTCATTAACATGTCTAAAAAGAAATAAAATATTAAAAAACAAAACAGCCTTTTGCCAGCATCAAAATTTCTGTGTCAAATCTCTCAGACACTCTTGCTCCATGCCTCTAATAGCTCCAATCTTCTTTAAAAACTGAAATGCTTTTATATTTTATAAAGAGAGCATAAATAAGTCCAAATATGTGGATTTAACTATGTTTGCCATAGGGATATCCTGTTTATTTAAATTTTGGGTTGCTAAGTATTGTAGATATGCCGTTTATTTAAATTTTGCGTCGCAAAATATTGGATACTGTGGCTGAAATTGGATAACTTTTCAACTGGACTGTTTTAATATTTCATGGGGTTTTTTTAATCTTATTTCTTTTCAGCAAAGAGACCAGGTAAATGAGGTGTTAAAGAGAAGCTGTGGAACTCAGAGCAGTGGAAGTTCCTGCTCTCAGATTTATCTTAGCCTTGTTTTCAGCTTGCTGTGGACTGACTAGGTTATTTTATCCGACCTACACCATTGACTTTTAAATGAACTGGGTGTGGGGGGAGCGGCGAGGTGGAGGGAGAAAAGGGAAGGAGATTTTGTACTTGGGAGAATATCTATTTTCAGTCTTCTCTTGTCTTACTGTATTTCAGGTATACAAATGCTCTCAGTCCAGCCAGACACCAAGCCGAAAGGTTGTGCTGGCTGCAACCGTAAGATTAAAGACCGATATCTTCTAAAGGCCCTGGACAAATATTGGCATGAAGACTGCCTGAAATGTGCCTGCTGTGACTGTCGCCTGGGGGAGGTGGGCTCTACCTTGTACACCAAAGCCAACCTTATCCTTTGTCGCAGAGACTATCTGAGGTAGGTCACGGCCTTCTTCAAACTTGGGAAATCTGTTCGGCCCTTCCTGCGGGCCTGCGGGGCCGGGTCTTGGTGGAGGTGAGGAACCAAACACTGAAATGTGGAGGTTAAATTAAAATCTGGGTCAAAGAGTGCACACAGGCAGGTCGTGGAGGTGGTTGCCAGATTTCTGATGCTGGTGCTGGTGTAGAAGAGGGTGATTTTCCCCTGCTTCCCACAGCGCTGTGCTGCTGGGGAGGCGGTGGTCTCCTGCTCACCCTCCTCCTGGCAGCACGGTGGTGGCCAGGTGTCACAGCCTGAGACCAGACATGTGGCTTTCACCCAGTCTCAGGGCAGGGTTGGACCCCTGTGGGTGAGGAACATTTCACCCACCTTCGCTTTTGTCCTCTTAGTTTGCCGAGGGATTTCATTTGTGGCACTCAAGCTTTTAGGGCACTCAGCTGCTAGAAGCTGGACCAAGATAAACCACTGACTTCCCCATTTTTAATAACCACGAGTCTGGGCTCCAATCCACTCTGCTCCTGGTTCCAGTTGGTGGCCCAGGTGGGATCTGGCTAACCTGTGGCCACTTGTTAGAAGTAGCAAATCAGAACCTGATTTCCATCTTCCTGCTTGCTTGTGGACCCACATTCCCAAAAATACTTGAGGAATAACTCATAGCAAAGTGCTGGTGAGCAGCACCAGGATAGTTTATCTTCACATTGTGTGTCAGTAGGGCTGCTTTGCAGGATATAAGTTTAACTGGAAAGTTGAGTCTCCCTGGGCTCTCAATGATAAATAGAGAGAAAAGGCTCCTCTAGGGTGATTCCGAGCACCTATTTCCCATAGTAACACCTTTCCTCCATTCCCTGTAGAGGGGGTCTAATGGGAATAGCTGCTCCAGGCTAAGGTGAACCTCTGGGAATATTTCCCCTGCCCCTTTAGTGAAGCCTTTTCCTTTTAAAGGGACATCGAAGTCACTAATACATTGGGGAAAAATTAAAATTCTTTTTGAATGCGTTAACTTCCAAGTTCTGCTTAAGTACAGGTACCAAACAGGAGGTTCCCGCACCCTGATCAGTTCCCAAGTTTTATACCATAAGCAGGGTGGAACAGGAATCAAGACTAAAGCCCTAACAATGATTGGTACTCTGGCTCTTCACATAGCCAACTCTAGAAAAAAAGAGTAGAACAAAAACCTTCACAAACGCATGGTGCATTTGTTGAGCTTGGGCTGAAAGGCAGATCAGGTTCTTCAGATGAGCTTAGACTACTTAATGGTAAAAGCATTCTGCTATTAAAGCTCTGAACTGAACCCAAGATAGCACAGAGGCTGCATCTTAAACCCACTGTGTTAAGGCTGCCAAAGTAGTAGGTAACAAAACCTCACTTTTAAAACCTGTTGGAACAGAAGGGAATTGTTGTACGTGAACTTAGGTCTCTTGTGGTCTTTAGGTAAATGTGTGGAGAAGGGGTTTGAAAAAGGTTTTGGTGCGAGGAAGTAACATCCCAATTTTGAAACCCATTTTAATAATCTTTATACAACAAATGCCTGCAGGAGGGAGAGAACTGCTATGGCTGTTTCATCTGAGTTCCAAATTTACAGGAGACTTTGAGCTTACTGAATCTCCCAAGTGCTTGTGCAGCAGATTTAATGTTTTGAAATCAAATGTTTAAAATCAAAACCAGAAATGATGTGGTAGGAAAGATATGAGCAAAGCATTTCCCCAGCACAGATGCATTCACACACGCTCTTGCTCTCTGGTCTTTGAGGGTTTAACAGGAGTAAATATTTTGCTAACAGATTGTTAAAACTCATACTTAGTGATTCAGAGAAAGGAGATTTTTTTTTTTTTTTTTTTGGTCTGTCATGATCATATTCAAACTGGTCTTTCATTTATTTCTTCATACATAGCACCTTTTACTTTTGCATGTGAAACCAGCACACATGAGAAATCCTATAATTGGTTTTAAGATGTTTCTGATTTTTGTCTGTGGATTTATTGAGTCTTAATGAAGCTATTTTGTTAAGATTTTTTTTTTATTATTTATTTTGAGCGATACTTGTGAGTGCATAGATTTAAACTTGGTATTTACACTAAACTTCAAACTGATGCACTTAAGGTAATTGCAGACAGTCATTTGCCTCATTGCATCTTATCTACTTAGTTATGCAGTGAACCTATAAAAGTGATCTTTTTAGTGCTAATACACAAACTAGTTAAATTTTCTCTAGCTTCGTAGCCGAATAAGCTTTCATATTTAGCAACCCACTAGATATGAATTTAAGGAACAAATTGCATTGTACTAATGATCACATTAGAGTTCGATTATGGTTTCAAACTATCTTCTTAGGGTTTTTTTTTCTTTTTAACCATAAAGGGAGTCTTTGCTGCTTATAAAACTGTTCTGGCTTCCTATTAATTTATGTGGTGCCCTCTAGAGGATATGTGGCTTGAACGATACTATAAAGAGTAAAATTGCTTATTAACTTGTCTCTCAGTGTTCATTATGCCTTTCAATAAGACAGGCATTCTACAGATGCTACAAGCAATCATGTAGCCAGTTTGGGTGCTTTAGCATTCATGTTTAAGTTCATAAATGGTGTGATTGTGTCTCTGCCTGTTTGCAAAAATAGTTCCAGTATCTTTCATTTAGAGATGCCTGCCAGAAGAGCTGCACCCTCCCTCAGCCCTGATGCACGCTCTCGTGCTGCAGTCGAGCCCTGAGGTCCCCACTTTGAGCTTCTTAGAAATACTCTGTATCTTCAGAACTTCAAAACTTGCTTTGCTTTAGCTGTCTCCTTTGGTAAAATTAGTTAATTATACTGCATTAAAACCCTTTTCTCCAGATTGGGAGGGATTGAGGGAATGGAAGGAATCTTTAATGAGGTAATGAGCTTGAAAGATGCTGCGGGTGTGGGAGGCCTTGCCCTGGAACCTGGCTGATGTCAGGCACTGGGGTTGTTCCCGAGGTGGCACAGGACACCGGGGTGTCGGGGTGGCCGTGGCAGGAACGAGCTCAGTTTTGTTAACGAGGACAGGAACTGACCTGAGTAAAGAAAGGGCTCAATGTTAGAAGTAACACACTCTGCGAAAATGATATGCAGAGTATAATTCCCCTGCAGGCCTCTTCTTCTGCTTATACACTCCTGGGTTAGAAAGTGAAGACTTAATTTCAGGAACTTAGGTTTACGCCAATATTTCAGGTCCATTTATAGTAAGTGAAATATGCAAGAACTTTTTCTTTTTCCTCCCCTTCCTGTCCTCCAGAGCTGTACGGTGACATCTTAATGCATCAGCCTGTCTGTCCTCTGTCCTCTCTTCTGACTGGCAGCGTGTCCATTTACAAGCACAATATTCCCTTTGAAATCTGTCATTACTGCCATTAATGACCAGTCATTATGTTAACAGCCCTTGGGCTGTTAACATGTCAAACTGGTTGTTAACTGGAATGTTATTACTTATTTAAACCGCAGGTATGAGTTGTGTGAAATGTGCTTTGGTTGTGTGTTCTGGGCTGCTTCTGCTCAAAACAATAGGGAAACAGCAGAGCGTTTGCCTTTGGGGTGCCAAGGGATTTGCTTTCTGTTCCATCTGCTCATTTGATTTCTGTGTATTTGTGAGGTTCTCCTACCCCTGGGCAGCCTCCTAATTTCAGGTGCAGCTCTATGCAATCCCTTCTCTCTTAGCCTTGCCTGCAAATGGGCAGCCGTGGATGTTTCCAGATGCACGGTAACGCCTGCTGCACATTTGAGATTAATATCTGGCCCCTAGAAGTGTAAAATAAAAGACCGACAATTACATGTAACTCAGTTGTATTAAATAATGAGCTTCCTCGGATGCAGCAGAAATATGAAAGTACAGCTGTGCTAAGCTAGTTGCAATGTAGGTCAATCACCCTTTTCACTTAGGTTTTTAACTACGCAAACCCCGCTGAGCGACCAATGACTACAAAGTGCTGTTTCATTCCTATTTAATTTTGGCAGCATTTTACTGAAGAGCAGGCATTCATGCAGCTAAATTATCTTTGCCGTTTCTGGTTTTAACTCCAGCTCCATGACACTAAATGTTGGAGTGCATATCTCTTAGTAAACACAAAGAATATGGTTTCTGATATATATATTTTTTTTTTTCCAAATCCATCTCTTAACATGGAAATTGAATTAGAACTTTTATTACTTTTTGCATAATTTCCCTAGCCAGGCAAGCAAGATCATAAGAAAAGGATTAACAAAACTAATATATTGGGGTGGAATTTTTTGCCCTTAAACACATCCAGAACCTTATTGAAAATAGGGAGAAGGATGACGGAAAGTCTATCCTCTCCCCCCACTCTTCCCCTTCCACCTCAGTATTGATACTATTTGTAAATATACTGCAGACTTTAAAATACCATGGAACAGCTATGAAAATGAGCAGATTGCCATTCCTGAGGAAAGGGACAGAACACATTGGGGTTTTTTCTCTTCCCCCCTGGCTGGTTGAAAGACCTGAGAAAAGCAAAGTCCCTAAAACTGGATATTGGAGAAGATGAGACTTGACCACCGAAAGTAGTCTTCAACCATAAGCATTACAAAGATGCTGCCTCTGTAAAATATTTACCTTCAGTGCAGACTGAAAAGAGCTGAATTTAGGAAGCAGCTTTTTCCTGTACAACTGCTCACACTCTAAAGGCAATTATTATTTAAAAAATTATTGTGAAAGAGTGCTTAGAGAGACTTAAAATGTCCTGTGGCCCGGTGCTGATTAGCAGATCCCATTCCCCTCTCGTGTCACGGGCAGTATTGCATGCACCCAAGATACCAGCTTGCTTAAATGCATGTGTAAGTACTCTGTGTGGATATTTTTGTGGGTAGTGGGTTATAAATCGTTTTCAGAATGCCTCCTCAACGTGTTTCTTGCCCAGCTTGATTAAATAAGGGTAGACCTTTGAAGATTTAAGCACTCCAGGTTTTCAGGAGTATTGAGGTCTTTATGGAAGTGAGGCTTTATAGAGCACCACTTTCTTCACTAAAGCTTTTTAGAACTGAACCCTTATTTATACACTAAAATCCTTGTTGAAATGCATTAAAACATTCAAGGGACTAGTAGTTTGTAGAATATGCCCTAAAAATATTTTTAAATACTTATAAAAATGGTAGGTGTAGCGATTAATTTGTTCTAATTTTGCTGTGTGTGATTAATGTTCTTCTAAATTTACATAAATGGTGTCATTAAATGTGTCTTGGAAAGAGGAAAAAAAAAAAAAGGCAAGAATACTCTGTCTTCCACTAATTACCAAAGGTTTTGAAAACCTCCAAACACCTTAACAGTTCTTGAAAGGGATAAGGAGAGTGATGCACACACGCACAGTTAATCCACCCAACTTGCAAAGAATAATGCTTTTGATTTAGTTACACTCTGGCTAGTTTAGCTTGTTCTTATTTTAGCTCATCTGTGATAGCTTTTAATAAGAAACATTCAATTAAGCTGTTAAAATTGGTGTTTAAGTCATGTTGAAATGCTGTGAAATGTGTGTACTCAAGTTTGACGCTCTTCAGTAGTTCCATGTGTTTCCCCATATCTGCTGGTATTTTTTTTTCTTCAGAGCTGCCAAATTTTTAATAATTGTGTTATTTTTAGTGGCTTAAAATACACAGTTTAATTTTCAAGAATGTGAGTCTTCCCTCTTATAAGGCTTCTTGAAAACCAGTCGCTTCTCGTGTGTTGTCAAAATACCTCATTAATCCCCTGGAAACGTTCAAAGAATTTCAGGAGACTTTTCAGATGAAAGTACCGTGCCTCTTAAAGCCTGTCCTACAGCTCTTCATTACAGCACTACAGTGCCGTGTATTTTGATGGAAAATTATTTTACTACAAAGGTTTTGCCAATACAGAGCAGCTCAGTAAAGCTTAATAAAAGCAGTGATTTTTGGGGAAGCTGAAGTAATTCTGCAGTGCCAGAGGATGGGATAAAGTTCCTGGCAAAAGAACAACGATTCTGTAGTTCTGCTTAGTATTTCCTGTATTTCCTTCTTTTAAAAGAAATGTGACTTTCTTGTTTTCATCTTTGCTAATTTTTAATTTTTATTTTTTTTCTCAGAAGTGATTTTGTGACCGGTACTTCTTACGAAATATCTTTGAAATAATATCTATAATAAAGTTATTGACTTCAGGAATAAATATTATCAATTGCATTGTCACACGGGATTTGATATCAAAGGTTTAATTGCAAAATTTCTGAACTTTTGACCAGAATCTCATGTGAAACAAAGCATCCATGCATAATGTAGTAGAATTATATTTAGTTCAATAGCCTAACAGAGAGATGCTTTTAAAAAGTTCTGATTTCTGCTACGTATCTGTTCCTTAAAAAATTGCACATTTATGTTTTTTTTTTATTTGTTTGAAATTTTACTTAATTTTTGGAGACATTTTACACTGAAAACTGAAAAGAAACCCTCAAGTCTCTACCATGTAATTAAAAGAAATGAACTGAGTTTTGTTACTTGCTATTTACTGCATTTTTCAAGCCTTCCAGAAAAGATGTAACATTCTTTCTGGATGTGAATGTTTGAATAACATGTAAAAATCAAAATGGGTTAACATAGTTACACACTTCCTTAGCCCTCCTGACTTTAGAAATTCTTTCTTTTTTAATTTCTCACTGAAATTAAGTATTTTCATGATGGATTTGGAAACCAAAATACACGGTGTGCAACCTACAGTTTCCAAATGAAACTGGTCTTAACTATGGCAGTCCTTAAGAATCCATATTCTGGGAATACCTTATTAAATACATTATTTTTTTGATTTTTTATTTCCCAATAGATTCCTTAGTATGCTAATGGATGACCTTTTAATAAATCCAAGTAATAGTTATACATTTGGGGGATTTTTGGTCAAAACATTCTGGAATTTCTGAAGTTTCTCAGGTGCAAATAGCTGAAGAAATGAGTCTACCTTCTTGAAAAGCTTTCCATGTTCTACACCTCCTTCCCTGGAATGTAATTCTGGTGCTGTTTCTTTGCATCTTCCTGAAGCTGCTTCTTGCCTATCCTAAAACATTTGGCCTTTCAACTCTTGGGTCTCATTGCATCTCACTGGGACATTTAAAAATGGCTGTGGAGATCAGTAGATCCTTCATTTAAAAGGGTAAAAAGGGGTGCCCAAGTTACCTCTAGAAACATGCAACATTTTTTAGCTGCATGTATGAATCTATCAAATAACTTATCAATCTTTTAAATGATGCAGAAATCTCTGCATATCTGTTGGGTGTGATAAATACATGTAGAAATCCCAGGGCAATTCTGCATCCCACTTTCTGCAGGTATTTGTGAGATGATCATGGTCTCATCTTCTCTAAGCCAGTGAAGACTGAGTTTCAATGGATGCTGATAGCTGAGCATCTTGAGAGCCCCGAGGCAATTGGCATGGTCAGTTGCAGGCTCTAATTTAGACAGGTGCTAAAATTCTGTGATGAGTGCCAGTACGAGGAATCCACACCTTTTAATAAAATAGTATTAATAGTATTTAATAATAACCAGAACTGTGGCTACCAACAGCTGGAGAGTATCTGGCACCTGCTTCTCAAAGAGCACAGTGATCCCAAATATTAACTTTTCCTTTGAACCCTGTGGATCTATTTCACAGAAAAACACAGCACAGGGAAGCTTTTCACGTGCAGAACATTTTATAAGGAGCAGAGTGTCTCTGGAATGATGTTCCTTGGGACAGTCCCCTGCAGGTATTGAGTGAAGTGGCATTCTGTAATATTGGAATTTAAACTTTTCACCTTTTCATTTGCAAAGATGATAATATCTCACATTGGCACATAGCAGGTGAAAGTGATAATTGCACAACATGAAAAGATAAATATTTTGGGGGTGGGAGGTAAGACCAGAGACCAGAGTGGATTTTATTGTATCTTTTTTAGAATTTTGAAGTGGGGAAGAAAATAATCAAATTGTACATTTTAATATACTGTAATTAAAGTGTTGGACTAATTTAGGAAACTCTATCCTACAACAGACAGCAAATGCACCCTTGCTCTTGTGTTGCTGCTATCACACCTTTGTTTTTAACAAAGCTCAAACTTAATGTACAGAAATAATCACATCTCCCTTGCTATTCTTATGTATATTTTGATATTAGAGTCAAAAGGCTTGAGAACCCAGCCTGAGTTTTGTTCCTGACAAATGTCCAAGCCATAAATATCAGTGTACTCAGTCTCTCAAGTTTTAGCTTAGTGGGTAGTGTTTATTATATTGTAACCCTGCAATGAACAGCATTACTGATTCACCATGGGATAAAATAATTTTTATTTTATTCTACTTTATAATATCATTTCTTTGCAGATGTTTTTAAGTGAAATATGTATTGAAATTGATGCAAATAGTTTTAATAATTATCTGCTTCTGTAAATACATTCACCCTGAGAAACAGAATTTATTAATCTTTATCGATTTATGCAATAGTTCAAGTAACAATCACTGAACTTGGTTTTGTCTTTTAGATACATTTTAAGGAAGGATTCTTAGGTAGGAATAGTTCAGATGAGTTATGGGCTGCAGATTAGGGATGGAAATTGCAATCACTGAGAATTATATTCTTTTTTTTTTCGTCACTATGGTTGTTTCTACGTAAATCTTGGGTGTTTTTCTGAAGCCAGGACTGCGCTCAGTTCAGAACTACTACTGTTTCTCAAAATTTGTATTAAAAATCAAGATTTTAAGACAATAGAAAACTTAAGACCTCATTTTCCCACGAAGAACGGACTTCATTTCTCCCTTTCTAATTCGTGTTAAACAAATTTGACGTGGAATTCAGAATTTTCTAGGATCTGATGCTTAGATTTACAAAAATACCTTTTCAAAGAAGTCTTTATAAGCCTAATGTGTCTGTCTGCCTTATACAAAGTGTTAGGAAGGAGGAGGGCAGTTGCAATAACAAGCTGCTCTGCACTAGTTTTGCTGCCTTCCTTACTTAATCTGTAATCTGATGCATTTAAGAATGCTCCATACCAAAATAACATTAAATCTAATCCTACAAACATGTACTACATGCTTGACTTGGTGTTGCCTGAATAATCCTATTGAAAGGCATAGGGCCTATTAATTTAGAAACATGCCTTAGCTGAGCCAAATATTTAAAATTAGAATGGCTTTTCCTGCAAACCCATCTTGAATTGCTGTGTCCTTGTTCTTTGTGTGCTGTTGACAAAGCTCCCTGGCCCAGGAAAAGCTCAAAGCCAGGGATCTCATCCCGGCCAAGGCACCTTGTTTCCATGTCTAGGATGTCAATCAAAGTTTTGACACCTGTGACAACCTTGCCCTGTTTGTGTCTGACAGGAAGGATGGTTATTTGTATGCTAATCCCACATCCCACTGCCCCAAATCAAACTGCTGGGGAATGATTTAATGGTCCAAGTCTAGGCTTGGCTCTACAACCCACTGGCAGCTCGTGGGCTCTGCTCTCCACGGTTTTCCTGGGAAAAAGCAGTAGGAGGTGAGACAAAACTTCACCAAAAAGCCCTGAGGTTTTGTGTTGATGCTTGTGAACCTTGGGTTCTCAGTTCACTCTCTCTTCATGCTCCAAAATTGCTCTAATGAACATGTGCTGTGTACTTAGCAGCTTTAGGCTTCTAGAATAATATGTTCATTTTTATTAAGATACTGCATTCATGCTTTTTTATGCTCCATATAGTAATAAAAAATATCAAAATTTAGTGTGATATTGAATACTTTGAACAGGGCCACTAAAAAGTAAATTAAAATGTATTCTTTCTGCTCAGAACTTCACTTACTAAAACAATCTCAAAACCTAGAGGAAATGCTGCACACACTGCAGCAAATGTGCTGGTTTTAATGAGCCTGGCTGTACTCTGAAGTTAGCCAAGAGCACTTCCCCCAGCACCTCCTTACCTAATTCAGTCATAATGCGGAGTGAATTGCTGGGAAGGGAGTCAGAGAGCAAAACAAGGAGCAGGGGCTGCTCCACCAGCACACATCCAATTCTGGGTGTCTTCTCTGCTCTTCTGAGCCCTTTCATTATGACCCCTGATGGGTCCCAGGCAGGGTCCCAATTACTCTCTGTCCCCAGGTGCAGCACAGCCTGAGCATCTTCCTGTGGTCACCACAACAGCATCTTCCTTTTTTCTCCCTCTTCCTCGTATCCACCTGATAATTAGAGGTAAAACATACAAGTGTGTTTTGTAAGAGCACCCCTGGAATACATAGGGTAAGTGGTAGCACCCAGTGCAAGTTATTCAGCAATTTGGCCATGGGATAATTTGAAGGTGAGCACAAGAAGCACAGCCTCTCCCTGCTGGGGTAAGCTGGTGCTTGCTTTCATCCACCTCTTTTCCCTCCTTGTACAAATATACCTCCTCTGCTGCAAGATCCCTGAGGTTTACTCTGACTAAAAGACAGTATATATTTGCAAAATTTGCTGTAATTTGCCAGATTATCGGTCTTGAAAGGTGTGTAATGTGTCTGAAGAAAAAACTCTGGAACTAACTATCCTGAGTAATCTTGTTATTAATCACTTAATCTCACTATGGTGGCAGATAAACAATTTCCTTTGTGACCTGTTGAAAAAGCAATTTTTATCTATTTTATATATGTGCTTGTATAAATATTTGTGTAACGTTATTTTAGCAGACATACAACCACTTTATAATTCTGTCTGATTTAACCACCATAAATCCTTTTCTTCTCAGACCCAGCTCCTTCTCCTCATCCTTCTGGTTTTAAGGTGTGCTTTTTGAAAAAGTTAGTTCTTGCCACCAACTCCCACGTGCCTCCTGTTTGGCTTATTTGCTTATTTGTGCAATACTGTCAATATTATATAACAAGTATACTGTTGCATTCAGCAGAGTTTCAAAAAGCTCATATAGGGGAGAAGTATTTCTTATCCACTCCTCCTCTTCTTCCCTCCTCCCCAAAGAAAAAAGAAGGAAGACAAAAAATTGGAATGAGAAGGAAACAGATTTAGAAAATGATTGCAGGCATGTTAAGTTTCCCAGAAAAAAAATCTTGCCGAGTGGAAAGATGTGATTTTTGTCACTGTAAGCCTGGAAACCACTATCCCTGCAAGGCACTCAAGAACTCTCAGCCCCAAATTTTAAAGAACTGTTCTATCCATGATTTTAAGTCCTGGTTCTTTGGATCTTACACTCTAGCTGACCTCTTGTGAAACCAAATCTGGCCTAGACCTGCTGAGAAAAGGCACTGAAGATCCTCCTGCCATATCCCCTGTGCTGCAGGAGCTGCCAGACTGGGTGCTGATCCCCAGAGATGGCATCTTCCTGACAGGAGGAATACAGCAGATATCACCAGTGGTTTTGCTGTCTCCTTCTTGGTTTGCTTCAGCAAAAAAAAATAAAAAAAAAAAAATCCAGTTTGTTAATTCATCCTCACTGCAGTGCTCCTTGCTGAAGGCAGAGCTGCTGATGGGTGGAGGATGCACTGTGAACTCTCCTCAGGGCAGGTGTCTGATGATCCCCCCAGTCCCTTCTCCCTTCTGCTGGGTACAAGGGGAAGGAGTAGGTCCAGCTCTGGTATTTGTATGAAGGGAGAGCAGTGAAAGGGTTAACAGCTGTGCCCCTTTCCCTGCTTGCCCCGAAATCTCAGAATACTGAGAGATGACAGATGCATCGTGCCAGTGTAGGGGACCGTCCTTCCTCATGGCTGAAACTTGGGAGGAAAAATTATTAAATTGCAGATTTAAGAAAACTTGTCAAGAGAAGACAACATCAGTTGTCTTTAGATGGGACCCCTGCTTTCTGTTCCTAAAAGTAAATGCAGCCACCAAGACATCTGCATCTGGACAGATCACTCTTCCGTAGATTCGTAGTCTTGCTGTCACTTTTCCGTCCTCCCTCTGCTCAAAATGAACACCAGCAAACTGGGCAACTCCCCACTTTTTAGTGATTGGGAAAGAGTGACAGTTTGTGTGCTCCAAACTGAGTGGTTTTGCTGCAAGATTAATTCTGGAGATCTTCTGTCATTTTGGATGTGGAGGAAGGGATGAGGGGGGCTCTGTGTGTGTGTGAGCAGAGGCTGCCCGCTGCATGCAGGAGTTTTGGTAAGGAAGAAATCCCTGTTGAGAGCAATCCAACATCCATCTGTGCTCTGCATTGCTGCTGCCACAGCTTCCCCCTCCCCCAAAAGAAATAAAAAAACAACCCACACAATTCATAAACCACAAGAAAAAAATCTTATCCCGTCGCACCACATGCAGCAAGTCAAAAGATGGCTAAATTATGGCAGCAGACATTTGGCTCTGCCAGATTTAAAAGGTCACTACCACAGGGCAGGCATGGAAAAAAAAGTTCCAGTAAAGGGGTAAGAAAGAATAAAGGCCTGAATTCAAAGCATGTTGCTGTATTTGTCCCAACATAAATGAGGCCGAGTCACACACATGATATTTATATCAAATGTTTTTCCTCGTGGTCCTAACTGCATTGAGCATGCTGTTGTTGCTTCCTTAATGCAATCTCCAAAGGTCAATCAAGTTATAGAGTCAGGCTGATGAAATTAGATATTACTTTAAAAAATGACCAAAAACCTGTGTTTGGAGAAAGGCCTGGCTGCAATATAATTCTGTCTCGTTTGCTCCAGGTTGCTTTATCTTTTCCTGGAAAGACTGTGCAAACTGAACCCATCTACTTTAGCTCCAAGAGTGCTTTCTCATTCTCTGGTGATAGCTGAGGTATCTGCATGTTCTTGGGGAGAGCTGAGGGAATCTTCTGGGCACAGGACAAAAATAAAATGACACGTTCAAGTGCTTTTTTTTTAATGCTCCAGGGAGATTTTACTATCTGAATTGTGTGCAGTGAGCAGGGATTTTTCATTTCATACATCATTCACGACTTGCTGCAGTGATTCCAAGAAGTCCCACAAGCCGAGTCGCTGCTTGCACCAAAGCACAGAATTTCTAGTTTGTGAGTTTTAATAACGGATGTTAGAGCATTTTTTTAAGGCTTCACCCAAAATTTGTGGTGGGGAGGTAGAAGAAAAGGAATTGTGTCTGAGGATGGGGAAGGATACACAGTAATGACTGTGGCAAAATCCAGCCTGCTTTTAGCTTCCCCTCCTTGCTTGTTCTCCCACTGCTATGAGCTTGATGCACAAGGGAGGTGAGCAGGTCCCCAGCTTTGTTTCTTTGCACATGAAAGTCTCATGGCAGCACTAGCCAAGGACTTTGTTTCACATGAGGCTGATACAGAGCTGTGAGCAGCATGTGAAGTTTGTCTCTGTTTTCACCCCCACACTCATTTATTTGGGAGCACACCTTTCCCAGCCGTTGCAAAGGGATGAAATGCTAAAGGTGAGGTGATTTAAATCTAAGTTTTATGAGTATTTCTCATCTGCTTCAGAAGCTTTGCAGCAAATGCATGAATATTTAATTGCTGTAGTAAAAAGCAGGTGGGGGCAAACCTCTTCTAGCAATGTCACCTATGAATGCAGAAGTCAGACTGGCCTTCTGTGTCTGTCAGTGGAGCTGGAGTGGAGACACAGGACTCTGGACAGATGGGTGAGCATCTTGTTACACAGCAATTACAGCACGTGTGCCCACCCTGGGCTTCCTGGCTTTTTCTGTAGTCTCAAGAAATCAAGCAACCTAATTACCTGGCAGTCCTTATAGATCAGCTGTGTCAAAGACACAGTTGTCACTGATGCCTCAACATTGCAAATGGGTCAAATAATTACTTCTTTTTCTTTTCTTTTTTTTTTCTTTTTTTTTTTTTTTTGGTGCAGAGAGCAGGGCAGCTGAAACCCCTTTCCCCCCATGCTGTGAGAATGTGGGGGAGGTCAGGCTGCAGATCTGACACATAATGGCTGGATGGGCAAAGCATGGGCAGTAGCTCTCTGAGCAGTGTTGGCTGATGTGGCGACACATAAGATTCTCAGCCTCCCTGGTAATTTCTTTTTGATGGCCTCCTTGGAGCCCAGTACCATTCTGCTCCTTTCCCTGCATGCCCAGCCTAGGTTTTCCAGTTTTAGGGCTCCTTTCTGTCAGGGTGAGGGAAGTGCTGGTGGGAGCCTCCTTAGACAGATCCTACTGGAGCCCAGATATATAATTAGGGAAGAGTTAAATGTGTGGAGGAGCACAGCCAGTGCAGGTAGCTCTGCTTTGCAGAACAGGGGCTTGGGGACCTGTGGACACTCAGAGAAAGGCAGGAGCAGCAGGAAGACACCAGAGAATCTTGAGCTTGGACTATGAGGGGACAAAATCCCCAAGGTTCTTTAGCTGGGGGTCCCTCCTTGGAGGCACCAGCTCAGACTGTTCTGTGTTACTGTGCCAATAATAAATTGCTGCATGGATCCAAGACTGCTTTGGGGAACTTGGTGTGGCTATGTGAGTGTGGGGTGTGTGGGGAACCTGTCCCTGTCGGGTCACTGGGGCTGCCCCAAACCCAAAGTTAGGCTCCAGCTCAGGAGCGTGACTGCCAGAGTGGCTCCTGCATGGTTGGACAGCGAAGTTTCCCTAACAAAAACCCAGGAATTTTTTTACCCAGTGCTGAAATTTCAACCTAAGATTCTTGGGAGTTATTTTTGTACACTTACAGACCTGCACTGCCAAAGGAACTCAGCATAATGTTGACAAGTCTATCCAGAACACCTGCTGTGAACCATCTTTTGGTTCTGCCAAAGCAGAGTTTGTCGGAAGGGCCCTTGGATGGGAGTTTATGGTTGCATTTCCCCATTCTTATGGCAATTCCCCCTCAGTTGGATGTAGGGCCTGCAGAGTCCATTTATCCTGTTCCAACCCCTTCATCTGGCACTCAGCACCTACAGGAGGGCAGGAATCTGAAAACAGGCTTTGTTATGACAGAGATCTCCAGATCTCGTAGCAGATGTTGCTGGTGAGAAGCAATTTTGTTCCAGCCAAACCTTCTTCAGCTCGGCTGAGAAGATGCATAGAGAATCTCACAAGGCTACAGGCTTTGGCAAGGAAACTCCACATTTACCAATGCCAGCTACTCTCTATATTTCTTTTTGAAGGCTATGTAAAGCAAATGATCTCTTCTCTGTCTCTGTGAAACAGCTGTAAATTTCTCTTCCTTTAACCTCCCCCCCTCACCCATTAAGCAGCCCTGACAACAGCCAAGAGTTATCAGATGCAAAATGAACTATGTGCCTGGGATAAAGAGTTGTGTATCTGCCTCTCCTTGATCGATCCACTGGACGTTCTGTATGCCAGCACTTTAATTTAAAATATTCTGTGGAAGAAGAAATCCCGGGTAATTTCCATAACAGCCTTTTAAGGAGTCTTGTCACCTTTTAAAAAGACATTTGCTTCCCCTTTTCCCTCTCTCCCTCCCCAGCTCCACACGCAGTTTGTTTTAACCTTATCCTCTCTATACAGACTGCTGCTTTAGTGTGTGCTGCAGACCTTTCTGCTTTGGGCCCAGAAGATCTTACCAAGATCTTTTTAGATTTCTTTAAATCAGTGCTGGTGATAATCCCTTTCCAATAATTCCCTGGCACTAAAAACCTTTCCTGATTTTGAGGCAGGAAGTTCTGCCATACATTTGAAGCTGGGACTACAGGATTTCTGCCCAAGGTGTCTGTTCCCTTGGAGCTGAATGTCCCATTCTGGTTATTAAAATAGAGAGAACTGAAAGCTTGGGAGTGATTTGCCTACAACAGAAAATGGTTTTGTGGCAGAGTGAATTTACCCACTCTCTAAAAAATTAAGTCAATCTTTCTTGTTTTCCTTTTCTGACCATGATTATTCTACCTCCAAAGGGAGGGGAAAAGTCATATTTCCTTTAAGGCTCAATTAACAAGTGAATTATGCATCGGTTTTTCATCTGAGTAATTTTGTATACTTTGATTGATTTTATTCTCCTGAATAATTCTCCACGCATGGCCCATTTATGATGCTTGTAGTTCAAGGTGCTGCAGGAAAGTCATGTTTGAGTTCAGCAAAGCCAATGAGGCTTCTCAAAGTGCTCCCCAGTCCTTGTTTTTGGAATTGGAGGAGAATTGTGCCAGTGTTGAGCCATTTATGAATCCACTCCCAGCCTACCTGATGCACAAAAAGAGGGGTTGACCCTGCTTCACATGACACAGGTGAGGTCACCTACAGCCACCTAAAGTGTGACAAAGATGTCACAGCAAAGATTCTCAGGGGTGGTCCCTTGTGCTAAAGGGCACTTCATCTCCATGAGCACTGGCAAAATTGTTTTCCCAAGTAACTGGGAGTATAATAATCTGATTAACTATTGAACTGCAGCCCCTATGTAAATTCACTGTGAATTTCAGAGCTACTGCTATTGCAGTCCCTGTTCTGTAAAATCACTGGGTTGGGTGCATTGCCCACAGAAAAATTGCCATTTTTTTCTCTCCTCTTGCCAGGATGCTATTAAGCACAAAAAGTCTTTATTTTATGAAATTCTAGTCCCTACTTGTTGTGGGGAAAAAGGGCCTGTTTTAAGGGGGGAAAAAAAAAGAAAATTGATTACAATACTGTTAGTTAAGCAGCTCAGTGAAAGGTTTGTTATTTTGTTTTCATTATTAAAATATCCCTTAATCCACCTTGCTGGGTCTCTACCGCTCTTGTAATATTCAATCAAGCCCTTGTTTTGTGAGAAATGTGACAATGCATTGTTGGCACTTTACAAACCCACAGCCCTCGGCAATAGATAATGAGAGGCAGGGTTTTTTTTTTTCCCTGTGCAGGACACAATGAAATTTTAGACAGATGAATGCTAAGAGAACCCTATGTACCAAAGGCAATGTTTACTGCATGTAATACATATCATTGTTTGTCTCCTGTAGTGAAAAATACTTGTGTCATGCTGTTAAAATGTACTCCTGACAGAACAGAGCTTGCTATTATAGGGTCCATTGCTTAAAAAAATGATATACTGACAGAAATACAATTTAAGAAAATTTAACACCAAGGGTAGTCGACCATGTAGGCTACTATTAAGGGGCCAAAACTCAAGGCCATGGTTTTATTAAAAAAGAGGGATAGTTTATTTGCTAGTAGTAGGTAAAGTTAAAAGGAAAAAAAAAAAAAAAAACAGAGAAAGGAGAAAAGAAAAAAAAAATCAGCTTGCATTCACTTGGTCTCCAGTGTGTCAAAAATTAATAAAAGCAACAGTTCAATAAGATTTTATTGCAGAAATGTTTAAGTGAAACAGTTTAGGAGTGCTTCAGATTTTTAAACAGTTCTGCTGTAGCACCACAGTGCATAACCAATTGTTGCTTTTGAATGCAAGGCACACCCAGTGCTTTTCATAAAATGAATAGTGAGTCCTGGTTAATTTGAATCAGTTTGTGCATTCCTCCATCTTTCTCTTTGGTTTTAGAAGCACAGTGAGATTAGCAGTTCACTCTGAGCAAACGCTGAGTTGTGGCTAACCTTGCACAGTTAAATCATCAGATGTTGGCTTTCAGTTAATAGTGGTCAAATTCTTGGTAACTAATTTGGATCTAGGATTTATTTGCCCCTTCCCATTCCTTCATTGCCAATTTCTAATTGTTAGTTGGTGATGTGTAACACCCTATGGGGCACCAAAAAGCCATTTGGTTTTTATCTGCCTTCTGCTCTTATTTTGCAAAATCACAACTTTAAGAAGTGAAGAAGCTTTAACTTCTCAAGCACTGACTGGACAACACTTGTGCAGAAGATAAAAACAGAGTTATGTCTGTATCTGACAGGCTCAGCAAAGTGTAAAATTTGAGCCCCCAGAGCCTGGAAGCTCCCCAGCAGGTCTGATTTTGGGTTATGCCAGGCGATGTTGGAGTGCAGGGATGCTGTAGGAAAGGCAGGGGATACCCACAGAGTGTCTGTCCCAACCACACCAAGGTGGGGTTTGGAATGAGTGGACACACAGCTCCCACATTTAACAGACAGCACACTCTGGGGCAAGCTCCTTATCTGGAGATTTTTTGGGAAATCCCCTCTTGTTTTTACACTTGCAATAGGAGATGGGCTTTGGGGCAAATGAAGGTTCCTCTTTTTTTTTTTTCCCCACAGACCATCCCACTATTTTTATGTTCATCAACACAAAATCTTCCCCCAGTATGAAAGGAATTGAAAGGTTTAAGCAAAAGAGCAACAGAACATGGACATTAATTTTTTAAAAGTGAACATTTATTCAGGTGCTTCTTATTTTAAATGGAAAAACATGTGGAAAATTCTCTGATATCACTCAGGAACAAACTGCTTTTTTCATTAATTACATTTGGTCATCAGATACAAGAAAGTGACAAAAAATAAATTAACATAACAATGCAAGAAGGTGTTTTTTTCCTCCATCAATGTAATAAGAGGTTTATTTTTTGGTTTTGTTGTTGTTGTTGTTCCTCACTTATTCCCTTTCCCTCTTATTTCAGCTACTTAAAGAACATTTTATTATGCTGATGTAAGATTAATATATTCACCTCTGTACAAAAAGACTAACAAACAAAAAAACACTCTAAAAATAATTCTCTAATAATATAGTTATATTCCCAAAGATTGCCAGTAATATTTGTATGAATTAATTGTTAACCCTCCTGCCACAAAAATATTACAAGCCCATATGTGCCTTTTAAAGCACACCTAGAAGTTGTCTTTTGAAGATTTCTGGATTTCTGAACTCTGAGCCTAGAGGTGGTTCTGCACAGAAAATTGTATTAAGTGATGTCATCACTCATATTTTTGGCCTAAATAGTTGTTAAACTTTCATGGTAATAGATTATGGTTGAAGAAAAATATTTATTTTACACAAGATTTCAACAGAGTTTGAAAGAAGTGGTGCCAAATTTGAGTTCTACTGCATGCTCTAAAGAAATATTTCTGTTGCAAACGATTTGTTTGTTGCAAACATAGGTCTGAAATCCATTTTCTTTTGCTATTCGTACTTTTTCTCTTGTTTGCTTTTTACATTTCTCAGAGATTAGGGCAATAAAAGGCAAGAAAGCCAATTTTGGTTTTGTAGTCAGTTTTACTTGCAGGTTCTTAATTCTGCATTGTGTGGGTGTTCCAGTCTGCATTAAAATTACTCAATATTTCAATATAATTTTTAACTGTAGGGTTGCTTTTTTTTTTATTCTGTCTCACATACTGTGCAAACAGAAGTTTTGTGGTTTTTTTAAAAACTTTTATTTCAAATATATACACACACATTTTTTGCTGAATAATTCCTTTATGGAGAGGAATGATTCCTTTTATAGCAGTGATAACTGTAGGTGAAATAGTAGTTCAAGTATAAACACAAAATACCAGTGTTTTTGGCTAAAACCACAAAAAAAAGAGCAATTAACCTTTCCAGCAGCCTCACATGTGGCCAGCTGTTGAACCACGGGGAAAGATGACCAGTGAGTGTTGGGAAACAGCCCCAAAAAATCCTGAGGGAGGGGAAAAAAAGATTATAAATGAATTCTCTGTGGCATTGGACAGGCACATGGAACCAGCAGCTGAGAACAGGTGAACATACATTCTGGATATATTTCAATATCTTTAATTTCCACAGAGCAAGAAGCTGCTGGGAGGGTGAAACCACAGAGGTTGGTAAAACCCCACCATGTGAAATAGCTGTAGAAACCCCCTTGCAATTTATGTATGATTAAAGTGTTTTAGTGCACTGTGCTTACCACCCAGACCAGAACAATTCCCTATTTTTCCCCACCTTTCTTAGGCTTTCCCTAGTTTTGCTGATTTCTCCTATGTTTGTCTGGTGCCTTGATTTCAAATTCTCAGCGCTGGTGCTGTTGCTGAGACCTGTGTGGGGCCCTCATCATGCCTCTGCAGGAGACAGAGGAAGGGATGGTTGTGTCTGAGGTAGTGCAGGAATTGCAAAAAGCTGCACTGCTGGTTCTGTCTGGAGATTTTGTCACGCCAGACAAATCACTAGAGAAGTCCCATGGTTATAATTGCAGGAGCAGAACTAGTAGATGATAAATCTGTTGTTCACTCACCAAAAAAAAAAGTTAAATCCCCCTCTTTTTGATGTATTTTTACATTTTCTGTTTACTGTAATGTGGATACACTCTTCTGTGTCCCTGGGTTTGGAAGTGGATGATCTTTGATGTCCTTTCCAGCACGAACTTCTGTGATTCTGTGACTCCACATGCATGTGTGTAAACAAAAAAAAAAAAAAAGAGGGAGAGAAAGAGGATAATGACTATTGCCAATTTGGTGCCAGTCCTGCAGATCTTCCTGATACAAGTGAACCCACTGAGCACAATAAGAGTATTTGCTTGTTTAAAAATTTATACAACTTTTCGCGGAAGCGCTTATGATGTAGCGAGACGATACGGCCACACAAAGCTTCTATCCCCACAAACCAGGCAGCTCTTACTGTGAACCTGTATTTGTGTGGAGGTTTCTGAGGCTGGTGTGTTTTTTCCATCAGTGCTGTGGCTGTGGCTGGCCAGGAAATGCTGCCCTGGAGCCCCTTTAGCGCACGAGCCCCGCGCAACGCTCGTGGTTACAAAAGGAGTGGCGCAAAGAATGACTCTGACTGTTTGTTTGGCTCTGGAGGAGAGGAACTGAAAGTTGTTACCACTACCCCATCTGTTCTGGAAGCTGGCTTTCCTCCTCTTCCTGAGCATGCCTGAAAGAATTAGTTCAGGGGTAGATGTTGGGCACAAGGAGTGAGTTTTGCCTAACTTTAGCTGCTTTCAGTGAAACTGAACGGTGTTGCAGATGCTGGGGGAGATGGAAAGAAATCACCCTGGGAATAAAAAGTGGGATTTTTTTCCTGCTTTTCAGCTGTTAGATCAGCTTCTCTTAAAGCAATAACTTCAACAATCATAGATTTGATCTGTTATTTTCCCTCCTCCTTTTGTTTTTCATGATAGATGATGAATTTGACAGAAAACTCCGAAATGTTGCGGTTCCTTTTCTGCAATTAATCGATTAAACGTGAGATCACAAAATTTTCAACTGAATTCTTTTGAACATAGAATTTTGTCATATGTGTTTTTTTTTTTCTAATTGAGATGATCTGAGAGAGTTGCCTCTGGTTTTCTATGTATGGCCTCAGTTACTGGTAGAAAAAAGCCATCATCCCAAGACAGTGTGCAACATTTAATTTCAGCTGATGTCGGTGCCAGGAAGCATTTTAGCCGAGCTGTTTGCAAATATTCAGTGATTATAAACCAGCCATTTACACCGTTGAAACAAACACAGGTGCAAATGTGAATTTCTGTCCTGTACTTTCTGAAGTGCTCACTGATTCTGGAATTTCAGGTCTGCTCAGAGATGCTGTGATTATGTAAAAAAATCAAAATACTATTTGAAGGCACACAAAACCTGTTTTGTTGGAAAAGAGTACGGAATCAAAGTGAGCTGAAAGGAAGCATTTGTTTTGGAAATAAATAGAAAATATGGAAGACTATGGAATTATAGAGCAATGATCCAGGGGAAATAGCTCTAACTGCAATGTGCTGCACATTATTACTCCAGACTATGGGGTTTTTTTTCTTTCTACATTTTATAATCTATGAATTGAGATATCTTGGATAATTAAAATACCCTTTAATTAGTTTTAAGAGTAGGGGAATTTAATAGGCCTGTGGGAACACTCCAAATAAAAATAAAAATGCTAAGCAAAGCCTAGTTAACAAGCAGGCTTTTTCATTAGGATAAAACACTTCTCCCTGGTATCAGACATTTGTTCCATTTGCACATAAGTTTGGGTTTGTTTTTTTTTCCAGACAGACTCTTACAGTGTGGTAACACATGGTCCGATCCAGGAAATTGGTGTGGGTATGATTCATCCCTCTGAAGTCTGCAATCTTTTCTTTATAAAACCAAGGAATATTCAACACTGTGAAAACTTGTCCTTCCAGAAATATTGACATTAAATATTGGCAAAACACACCTAATAGGAATATACTGTATCAGTACAATAAAACAATCTAGTATGAGTGGGAAACCCATGTTTCTACAACACACAGTTTGTAATGTATTGCTCTTTTTTAGACTGGCAGGGTTTTGGTCAGCTCAGTCAGAAATAGCACCTCTTACCCCTGTGGGCTTGCAGGCAGGTACATAAGGAATTTATGGCCATGATCTGTATGAATAACCCATCAATAATTTCAGGTCAATTTAATACTTGCAAATGGATAGTGGGGAAATCCCTTTGTAGAACTTTTGGGAAGAGTTAGAGGAAGAAGCTGCCTTTTGGTGCTATGGGGCAGCAGGTGACAAAATCCCTGCTGAGCAGTGGCTGCATTAGGCTGTACTTTGAGAGGGAAATGCTGGGTCTAGCAGAGCAGACCAGGCTTAACTGGTGCCATGGTGTTGGATTGCAAAGCTCACCCTCGTCCTGCCCTGCAGAGCTGGGTGTGCTTCACATCTGATGTGTAACTGATTGTTCCGAAACGTCTCCCTGCCCTCTGATTAATACTTGTCCAGCTTCAATTAAAATGTAGCATGAAGGGCTTTGGCCTTATTATTTTCCCCTTTACATGCATGTCTGCAAAGAGGATAATTTTCTTTTATTTTTTTTTTCCTTAAATTAAAATCATCTCAAGTTGCCCTCTCATGCTAAAATGAACCACATCAAAATGAAGAGCTCGAGGCTAGATTTCCAAAGAATACGGACATGAGAAACCTCTGAGAATTTTGTCTGCTTCTCAAAATCCCGAGTTACACCCCAAAACTCCAAATGCCAACTTACAGGACAATTTTTGTATTCAAGAAATTAGGAATAACTGTGCTGTGCAGGCCTGAGAACTGCTGCAGCTCGAGCCTTGTCTAGTTGGTTGTGTACTGCCTGAGGTAGGAGAACAGTGGGTCCAGTAGAGTAGCCAATTGCAGCAGTAAATTATGAGCAGGAACATCCCTTATAACCATTCTCACTACATCAATAAATAAGATTTTGGCTGGCTCCTTTCCAAAGGGGCATGTTCTAATCCCCTCCCTTACAGCTCTTACAACCAGTACCTGGTTATAGAAAGGGAAAGATTCCCCCATTGTTTCATCTGTCATCATTCATCATCCTTAATACTGACTTTAAACTCACCTCTTAAGCTACCAAGAATCACAGAGTCATAGAATCATAGAATAATTCAGGTTGGAAGACACCTTAAAGATCACATAATTCCATCTCCCCTAAAAAAAACTTCCCACCTTATTTCACGGGTGATAGGAATGGCAGAGTAGACCATGTAGCAATGGAACACATCCTAAATTTGTTATGGTGACCATGCCAAATATATCTTTAAACCCTCAGAAATGCTGGTAACTATTGGACTTGGAAATACTGGAAGCCCCTCACTACAATTAAGAAAAAGTTTTATCCCTGAAATGTAACCAGAGTTAGAAGGAAAATGCATTCCAGTGGAAGATGAGGCTCAAAACCCAGGTGGAATGGTGAATTGGGTCAGGGTCTACACAAAAGTATAAAGTGTTAAGTGAGTAAATAAGTGAGTAAATATGCACAGGGATGGCAGAAACAAAAAAAAAAGCCTGGATAGTAGAGAAAGGAGTAACAAATAAAGAAAAGGAAACAATAAAGGAAATAGCAAAGGAGGGAAGATGACTAGAATGAGGTAGAAACAAAGGGCTGAACAGTTGTAGGGAGGAATAAATAAAAGATCTGCAATCTAATTTAACATTTTACCACATGGCCTGTATTTTGCTGGCAGAAACAAGACGGAAAAGACCCAGGCACCTCTGTGATTTTTCACTACTTCCTATTTCTCTAGTGGGTGTATTTTGGAACTTGAGGTTTACAGTACTGGAGCAGGGATACTGAAAATGTTATCCTCTGTTCAGCTGAGCTTCAGTCAGGTCACCAGCAATGGCTTGGATCATTGTACCTCCTTTTTGGCTGGACAGCATCTAAAATCTTCTCTACACTGACATAAAGGCCTCCAAAAGATGCAGGAAAAGAGAGAATTCTCGTTCAGTGCTGCCAGACTTCTCTCCCTTTAAGGTGATGGGTGGGTGGCATGCGTGGGAATGTGTGTCTGTGGAGTATTTTTCAGATGCTTTATGGAGCAACAGTGGCTGGTACCAGTGCCAGGACAGATCTGACAGATCTGACTGGGCTTTGCTGCAGCTGTGGCAGGGTGTATTACCCCAGGGAGGAGGAGATAGAGTCACCAACAGGGTGACCTCAAATTCGGAGGAAGGATATGAAAATGTCCAGAGCCATCCGTGTCTCTCCTCCCAAGTCTGCCTTCTCCCTCATTGCTCACTTGCATATATTTGAGCAGTAGTTTCATTTTTAAGAACAGCCTTCCCCTACTGCTTCCACAACAGAGGTGTTGCCTTCCAGAAACACACCTGGAGATACACAGGCGTGAAGATGCACGGACACGGAGCACCAGGGGAAGGGCCAAGGGGCTGCTGTGCTGGGCAGAGCGCATCAAACACTGGGAAAATTCACTCTGCCTCTTCCCCATCCCTCACTCTGTCACAGTAATGCACGTCCTTGACTTCAGCAGCCTCCACCAGCCCTGGGGTATCACAGAGAGAGTCCAGAGCAGGATATATTTACCTGCTCCCACACTCAGTGGAATGGGATTGCTTCATTCACACTTTGTGCTCTCCTATCGCTCCCCATCGCTGCAGCCTGCTGCTCACTGCTGCAACAGGCAGGCAAGGGATAAGCTGCAATATCACATCTCCAGGGGCTCAGAGTCGTAACAGCAGCAGAAACCAAACATAATCCCCATTTCCCCTTCTCCAGAGCGATGCCCAGGAATTCTGGCTTTGCCATAGTGTTTTAATCTGTCGTGTCTGGTGTCTGGCAACAGGAGCAGAGGAACCGGTTTCAGCGGGAGGGTGGTGAAACAGAGTGAGACAACTTTTGCTGAGTTAGCCAAGATTTTCTGGGGTTAGGGGTATTAGGGATAGGTGGAGGAAGATTTCATCCCAATCTCTGCAGTGATCTGTTGTCACGTCTGAGATGTAATTTGGTGACCCCCATTTAAAAATAAGTGAAAGGCAGTGTGTAGTACAATATATACAGTATATGTGATCTGCAGCTAGATGCCGTTTCTCATGTAATGATTTTTGCTGATGCTTTTGAGATTTTTCCTCTACTGTTCTCTCTTCACATTTCTATCAAAAAAAATCCATATTAAAGCCACAGATAGATATTTCTCACAGAAGGTTCCCTAAGTTTCAGGGGAAAAGGAACTTAAGTAAAGTAGTAGATGTGTCAGGGGTGATGTGGGTTTGGTTTGTCTGTTAGTTTTTTATTCCTGAAAAACACAAAGGCTAGCTCAGGTTTTCTGAGAAATTTCAAAGTAATTATGGAAATGCTCTCCATATAATACCTTGCAGTCTCTCTCCAATATTTTTTCCTCTAAATCACGTTACCTTGCTATGCCCTGGCTTTGTGCAGTCCCTCTTTAGATCTGAATAAGTAGTATACGAAGAGAAATAAAGTCTGGATTTGATAGTCCTATAGAGCCTGCTTTCATCTCATCATATAACAATGTATGCTGTTTAGGAGAAATTTACTCGAGGTTTTATAATGTCTCCCTAAACATTTGCTTGTGAGTGAATTTCAGGGGCTGACAACTCCCATCCTGCTGTATTTCCTCCTCAGCTTAAGTTTTACCTCAGTGCAGCTCAGGAGGCCCCTGCTCTACATAAATAACAGATAAATTGACAAGACAACCTTGACCACTTTGTGGCCACGTCTCCAGACAGTATGGAAAAATAAGAACTTCTCTCTTTTAAAGTAGATGCATGCTGAGGACCGTGGGGCAGGAACTGTTGAGTTTTAATCCTGGATGGGATTAAATCCCAGACTGTCTCTGTCACCTTGATCAAACTGCTGATGAGGAGGATTTTCAGGAGTGTAGAAGACAGGTAGGCACCCCTCCGTGATTGAAAAGCCCGAGAGTTCACCATTTTACGGTGCTTTGTGCTCTGAATCTCCCCCTTCAGTCTCTGTTCAAACCAAGGAAGGATTGTGCCTTCCCAGTCCTGCAGGGCAGCTGGGAGCACTCAGGTGTTAATGGCTGGAGTCCAAAGCATGGCTAAAAACACCCCTTTTTTGGGTGGCCTTGAACAAAGGCAGTAGCCCCCCAAACACCCTCCTCCTTTCCAGAGCACTTTCGCACACTCCCGTTCAGCGCAGAGCTGAATTAATACATTAATTCCCCTATCTGCTGCCCTTGAACTGGGAGAGCCCGCCTGATCTTCTGGAGGGGAGATGAAGGTGGGCTGTGAGATGGGAGCCAGTTCTTGCCTGTGCCAAGGCGTGCCTGTACCGCCTGGGCATGTTTGCTGCCTTGGGGAGAGCCGGGGAGCAGCAATTACCGGGCACGGGCACCGCTGGCACGGGGCACGGGCTCCCAGCCCGTAACACATCCCTTTCCTAATCCAACTTGATGGAGACAGAGCGGGGGCCCCATCAGGTGTGAAAAGCCCTGCTGCTCCTGGCGTGGAGCGGCCTCCAGACGGCGATTTGGCCACGTCAATCTGGTCATGCTTGATTTGGACACTTAACGTGGTAAAGAGGGGTCCCTCTCCCCCCGACCAGCTCCTCAATTAGCGAGCTGCCTCCCGGAACAGCATCCCTCCGGGCCGCTTCAGGGGTCATTAGGGTGAGAAAACTCCAGCCAAGGTGAGGGGAGCCCAGAGATTTCCTAAATACATATAACCCTTTTTCAAGTTGTTTGCTTTCATGGGATTGATTCGTGGCACATTAAGAAGCTTAAGGCTTCGGTATCTTCTTTAAACTGCCCACCTTATCGCCTTTACAGCTGACAGTTTGCTGACAGCCGGGGTGTAAGCGGAGATAACTAGTAGGTTAGTACACACACACAAATATATATATAATACACGAATATTATATAGGCCTCCTGCTGTTTTCTGCTTAAAAAGGGGATGGGGGAGAGCTTCTTGTCGTTAGTTTCCGCGGTTTTGGTGAAAGAGCAGCCTCTGTGAGCAGTCGCTAATTTTGACGGGGGGTGCCGATACCCAGCTGCAGTCAGCACAACATAATAAATAGGCAAATTTATGTCCTCGTCTCCCAAATTTCTTTCCTTTCTTTATTAGGGAGCAAACTATTGTTACATTAAATATTCAAACTACACAAAATCTCAAGGGCTTTCCTTTCCCACAAAGTGTTACCAGTATTCATGCATATGAAGAACAGTAACCCATATACAAACGGCACCTTTTTTAATGAGCAATATATGTCAACATGACACCTTCTTATGAAATGCAGCTTTTTAGGTTCTGCCTTTGTGGATGTAATAATTGAGATGTTTCTAATATATGCAGTTACATTACCTGCTCATTGTTTGCAATTTTGTTCCTCTCCCAAGTTTGTACTGTTTGTAATGCTTCAAGCATTTGCCTCAATTCATGCTCAGTTTTATTTAATTAGAAATATAATTTTCTGCTACATTAATTATAAATTTGAGTGAGACAGCACAGAATTTCCTCAAGCATTCTTTTTAGAAGACGACCAAAAATCACAGAGAGTGAGGAAGAAGCTATAAAACCAGATGCAGGTGTAAAATACCGATACCTTAAAACCTAAAATATTTAATAAATACAGGAGAAAAAAAATAATAATTTGTAATTATTTAATTAATGTATCTTCTTATTGTAGTGTAGTATTTATCAAAAACAGCTGGGTTAATGTCAGAAAAATGTCATGGTGATTTCTCTTAGAATCTAACATATTTCTAAAGCATACATGTAGAACCAGCCCTAAAGATGCTGAAATCTTAAGTTTTGAAAATTATACATTTTTTAATGTTTATATTTTGCTTGAACTATTTTTCCCCAAAGCTGCAATGTGTTTTTTTTGAGAATGTATTGATGATATATAGATACCAGCAACGCATATGCATGCAGAATGCAATGTATATAGTGTATGTGCTTCTTCAAAGTACCCCAGTGCTTTGATTTGTAACTGTTTAAGGTTTTGCTTAAAATTCTGAACACTGCACAGAGCGTAGCCATTTCAATGGAATACTTCAAATAGTAAGTCCTAAAGGTGACACAACAAAGGAAATACCTTAGATACTGCAGCTTTTATTTATAAAGGAAACGCTCACACAGTCCAATGAAGGAAAACTTTACCTGTTTCCATTTCTATAGGAAGAGCAGTTCCATTAAACCAGCGCTTTGTTGCAGGAATTTGCAAGCGCATCATATGATTTGTATGAGCAGAATGAAATATTTGCATGCCATCTAATGGATTGACGCATATCCTTTATTCCTCACTTCTAAGCACTTTCCTTATTGCAAACATTAAAAAAAAAAAAAATAAAATCACCTCTCTCACCATGCAGCACTCATCTTACAGTGATTTTTTTCAGAAAGGAGAAATCCCAAAGACAGGATGAGGAATTATTGTCTTGTGTAGTGGGGAAAACATGGCTCTTTTCCTTGTTTTTCTCCCCACAGTGGAACTGTTTTTGCTGTTTTTGTTTTGCACGCACACACGCACGCACGAGCACGCACACCTCGTTCAGCTCTGCGGGCAATTTCCCTGAAAGCAGGTGTCTGAGTGTGTGATATCTGAATGTCATTCTTGGGCAAATGCTTGTGTCAGTTAGCAGCTGCTATAAATACATTTGTATTTTTCATAGTACCTATCATTCAGGACTCTTAAGGGACTTTCGCACTCAAGGCTTCCAGTTCTTTTAATGCAAGGTAAAGACGGGAAAATTGAGGTGCAAAGCGGGGATATTTGCACAAGGCTGCTTAGAAAGGTACTGCAGGGATCAGCAGAGACCTCTAAATGTAAGAAAAAAATAAAAAATACTGTACCTTGGCATCCCTAGTAGCCCCTTTGGCAACTGCTGGGCACCACAGACCTCCTCATCGTGACAGAACCAGGCTGGCACGAGGGGCCAGAGCTCTGGGAAGGGACAGTGACACACCTGCTCAGGAAACACTGCCACTTTGGGACTCACCAGGCTGTGTGTCATCTCTCTTTTCTCTGTGTGCTCTTTTGCAGCTCATGTCATAGCTCTCATTCTCTGCCCAGGTCTCCGGGGTGATTCCCATGAGCAGTGAGGTTTCTGGGCTGGGGATCACCGCCTCAGAAAGTGCAATTCTCCTGGCACATTTGTTGTATTCCTGGATACATATCTCTCAGCAAAACAAGACATGGAAACACGATGTGAACCTTGTGGCTGTGCTTCCTACCTAAGCACGTCTTTGCCTACAGCATCGTGGCATGAAAGAGCCTGCTAATGATTCTTAAATGTTCATTACTGTAGATCTTCTCCCAGAATATACTTCTCACCTTGAATGACCCATGTGTTGAATTTTAACTAAGGGAACCCATGATAGTAAGTCTGTCATGATGCTGGCTTTTTTTTTTTTTTCCCTCTCCAACTCTTAAAAGCTTTTTATTATAGGACTGCTTAAGGCATTCTTCAATTAGCATGTGCTGTATTGTGGCTGGAACAGCTGTTTACCATTTAATAAAGCATGGCATAATTTATTTTCAGAGTCTAGCAACCGTCTTTGCTATTACACCAGGGGAGGAACACAGTAACTGCATTGTTCACAGTGCTGATGAAAGAACTATAGACTTTATTATATGACCTCACAGAACTATTAACTTACCCCCCACTTATATTTCAATATGTATTTACCTGACAGTCTGTGCATTGATTTCTTACCCAGAGATTCTACATTCTCAGTCACCTCTGGGGCAGAATGAAAAATGTCTACGTTTTATGTCCCTCACATTAGGCAGCTAATTATATATTTGTACCTTCATTTCCTTCCCTTCCCCCATCTCCAGGGGCAAATGCCATATGCACCACTTAGACCTTTTCTCCTTAGCCAATGGAGAAACAATAGAGGTGCTGGGAAATGATAGAACCTTGGCCACTGCTCATCGGGGGCTTTCTGTTCATTTAGCTTCCTTTCTTCCTGGATCCCTTCTTCCCTTTGTGGGTGGATGAGTTTGAAGTGCACCTCAGTAGCACCTCTGTGGGTTTCTGCTTCCTCTGCAGCAACGTGGAAGTTGCAAGTGACAAAGTCATCACATCCCTGATGACACTGGTTCCCTCCTAGGAGGGACTGCAGGGTGGGACATCAGGTGCACGGTGCTACCACAGGGACAGGTGGCTGGCTCTTGTGAGAGCATGAGCGTGGTGAAAGTCATCCTCCCTGAGGCTCCCTCCCCTCCATCCCCTTCCTGGCAATCCTGTCAAAGTTATCAGTGAGCCATCCTTGAGACCTGAGTCCTTCAGGTGAGCAGAAAGGAGGGCAGGTAGAAAATGTTCTATCATGACTGAAGGGTCCAGGTCCAGCCCTGGGTGACATCCTCGTGGCACAGCACGTAGCACAAGGCTGTAGACAAGCTTCCAGGCCTGGGAACAGTGTAGACACACCTAAATGTCTCCTGGAGCCTCCCAGCACAGCACTCCATGGCCACAGCACTTTGTCTGAGCCAGTTACACCTACCCCGGGCTGGGATCCAGCTTGGGATATTGCAGTCTTACTCTGATGTGAGTTGGAGCATTAAATTTGGCTTTAAGTTGCCTGAGTTTGACAATGAAAATACGTCAGCTGAGTATCTGCAAATTTTTAGATTCAGCCTGTGCGTGTAGATGGATTTATATGCATGATTTAAAGTAAAGCATGTGTAGAAAGATGAAGTTTATATGGTTGCTTTGTAGAAATGGATGTAATATTGATGTTGACTTTACTGGTGGAAGTTTAAGAATGTCACGATGCATGAGTGGTGGTGCAAAGCAGAGCTCTGAGTGCATTGGGAGGTCATTTTTAACTTGAATTTATTTCCACAATATCAGGCATAGATCATTGTGCACCATGCACAATCGTCCCTGCTTTTCATTTGAGTCAATCAGAGTGGTTAAAGAAAATTTAAAATGAAACAAATTTGTGACTTGATTAAAAGCAGACAGTAAATTTGGCCAGAACACTCCTTAAAATTGCATTTTTGCTTTAAACTGAAAGTTTGATGATCTGACTGCATGACTGAAGGGACAGGGTAGCAGACTGTGACATCAACGATGTAGCTATATTTGCTCCTAAGATGAACAAGATTTTTTTAAAAGTTGTGTGATTTAGGCTTTGGAGTTAACACTCCATTGACTGAACAACAAAATTCCCACCTCCCTGAGCTTTTCCAAACCAGAGCTTTAGAAAAGTGGTTTTACATCAATAATGTCTGGTCATGCTTCAAATTTTTCCAGGCAAAATTAAGGCTGGTAATACTTACTTGAAATGGAAGCTTAGATTGTTACACAGGACACAAATAATCTAATTAGGGAAGGATATAGAAGTAAATCTATATTTTGTTTTGAATGCCTGCTTTGGAGGTGTTTGAAAATGAAATTAATCCACATTAACTTTGCATAAAGAATTCTTTCATGCAGTCTGCAGAGGGGAAAAAAAAAAAAAAATAAAAAAAAAAGCTTGATTTCATGAACATCAGCAGATGCAGGACAGAGTTCAGCAAATGGTTTGGTGTAAGCAGATGGAACAAACTGGAAATCTACATTAAATTACAACCCACAGTGATGGAAGCAGTACATACACCCCAGGTCCAGAAAGGCAACAAAACCCTCTGTGCATGAACTGTTGGACTTCATTTTGCATACAGTGGCTTTCCTCTACAGCAGTTGTACAGATTTAGAAGGGTGTGAGGAGTGGAAGCTTCACCTGGGAGAGGTTTGCAGCTCCTGCCTTGACACAGGAGTGCTGGACATCACTTGTGATGGAGCCAGGTGGGATTTACCCACACAGGGGAGCTGAAGGTGAAAGCTGAGCACACTGACACTCAGCAACCCATGACTGAGGCACATTTTTGCCTGCCTGAGATCCAGCCAACTCAGATTTTTAGCTGGGCAGGCCTTAGAGAAGCTCCACAGCTCACCCTCAGCAAAGTCAGAGCGGTTAAAGAAGATTTAAAACGAAGCAAATCTGTGACTTGATTAAAAGCCGTGTTTCCAGGTGGCACACGCTGGGCATCCTCACAAGCAGGGTTGGGAGTATCAATGCACTTCCAACACCAAGTTAATCCTTCAGTCCCTGGGTTTGCTTCCAAAAGAAAGTGAAAGGGACTGAGGTGAAAGGGTTTCTCAGCTCAAGTTTGGCAAACCTAACCCTTATTCTCACAGCACTGCCAAACAAGGCAAGCACTTTGATTTTAGCAGACATTTAAGCATGCTTCAGCAGTTGTGTGTGAATGCTTTCCTTAACAAGCTTAAGCCAACTGGGCTGTTTTGTTTGACTTTTCTCACTCTTCACCTTTTTTTTGCAGTATCTGAAGTTTGAGACAAGGTTTTAACCTTATCTGGATAGGCATCTAAACCATGTTATTTAACTGCTCCTATGTTATGACACTTGCAATTTTACATTTCCTGAAATAATTCGATGCCTGGACAGCCAAGCTCTTGTGGAAGTTTGTCCACCTCACCACCTGCAGCTGGGAAGTGTCAGAAATCCAGCTTGGAGGCTTTGATTTGTTGAGCACGCTGTTCTGCAACTTCAGAGTGATTCCCTCTTCCAACACCCCAGTTTTGCCAATGAAAGATTTTAAAAAAAAGGGGCTTAGAGAAAGAAACACATACAAGCAGCGCTGAGGATAGAGGAATCCAAGATTGTTTCAAAAATGGCTATTTTCTCCTGTGCTCAGCTTGTTTTTTCTTTCTTTCTGTGACGTCTCTGATTATTGAAGCAGAGTTAATTCAAGCAGAGCCACCAAAATTCTTTTGCTGGGTGCCAGGAGGGCTTTGGATGAGCAGGGTCAGTGGGAACCCTCTGCTCGTGTTTCTTGTCTGGTTTAACTTCGGTTAGCAAAGTGTGGCAGCTTCTCCTCCTTCCCTTGGCTGGAAGCACGTTTAATTTTCAATGAGCACTTAGAAAACTGTTCCAGGGAAGGGAGGATGGGTGGGAGTGAAATAAGTTTTCCAGGCATTCATGAAAATGCATGTGGGACAAATTTACCTGCTTCCTTTTCTCTACAATTTGACAGGGAGGATTTTCAAAAATTCCTTGTGGGAAGTAAGAAAATATAGGCTATTTAAAGCTAGTAGTACTTGTGTCCCAAATTCACTTCGAAATGTCTAAGAAATCTCCATCTAATAATCTAAATAATACTCAGCATGTAAAATTTACATGTTCTCAAAATGATGCTTTTCAATGTGCTTTGTAATCCAGATCCTTAGATAATTTTTTTTGTCTCTCTCATTAACTTTTAGATTCTTTTATGTGGTTTTATGCTTCTCCAAATAGCATCTTATGTTGTCTGAAGTATTTGCTAAGGGCCAAATTCTGTCCTTCAGTGCATACAGCTTGAATTGAAATCCTGAATAATACACAAACCTACTAAGGGAAGAAAAAACCAAAAAAAAAACTTGATTGTCTATTTCAGTAAATGTCTGATTACATTTAAAACCATGCATGTGTATTATTTTGATCCCTCATGCACTGTGAAACTGAGGTTTGAAAGCAGCAGTTCAATTTTTTATGGAAACAGTATCTCTAGCAGGGGTATTGCAATGTGAAGATTAGGTCTCACCTCCTTGTAACAAATAAATTGAGACCAAAATTAAGTGAGTTTCCAGGGTCACCCACTCAGTTAGTGGTGAAGGCAGGTTTAGAACTCAGGTCCCAAATATATATGTTCTTCCCTAATGAACCTAGTTAACCCTGTAGTGAAAATGAGGAGAAAAAGTAGTTTGAAACCATCTAAAACTATCTGTAATTACTGCACCACAGGAGAAACTCCATTTAATGTCTGCTTTGTCATTCCTCTATCTTAAGATGGGGTTTTTTTCCCCTTCATTTTCCATTGTGCAAACAGATATTTTATCCTCCTACTGGGAACCCACTCCTCTTATCCAAATCGTGCAGCATTTTAATACAAAATTACAGTAGGAGAAAGAGTCCTGTTGGTAGCAAACCAATGGGTCTTACAGAGAACAGCTGTCAGACAAGAACAGCAAAAAATGAGGAAGTTTATGGGAGCAGCTGTAAGCAACAACATTAGATCCTAAATCTCGTGAAAGTCCCACGTAATTTGACAGGGAATTACGGCCCAAATCCGTTTCATCTCGGCACGTAGCAGCCCCGTTGTGTGATGGAGCATTTCCTAGGCAATGATGAGAACTGGGGTTCCCTGCTTACTCAGAGCCTCACCCAAAATCTGTAGGAGTGGATGGAAATTGGTGTCTCTGTGGTTAAACTGGGTCCCTCTAGAAAGCACTTGCCCCGTGAGAATAGTGTCCTTCAGTCAAACTCAGATCTTTTGTGAATCCCTCCACTCTTGCTTTTCTCTGTTTTTCTTGTCTTTCCCCTCTCAACTTTTTCCCCCTTTCTCATCTCTCGGTACTTAACCTTCAGGTTTGTGTTTAGTAAACCTACCAAAGTAGAATCAATAGCCTGGTGCTTAATCACACTTTTTGCTGCTCAAAATGTCAGGTTTGGGTTTGTTTGTAGAAGGGCTTCTGCGTGTCTTTCATTTTTTAGCTCTGTGCAGGATGTTCTGTACTGCTCAAATCCATTAAGAATGAAAGCTTTTGCTGTGGCTGATTGTTCTAATCTCTGTTGGAGCATATACAGGGAATAAATGTAAAATTCCAGATGTTGGTTCAGATCATCATGAGAAAAGATCTGTCCTGGTGCTTTAGAGTTTTCTCACCTGCTCTTCCTAGGTGAAATCAGTCAGGTTCAGTTTTCTAATCTGCTGAGGTAGCTAGGGCACGGTCTAACTATCTGTAAGTAGATGTGGATGAGTTTAACCATTCTCTTACCACAGAGAAAAAGGAAATAGAGCACAGAACGGTACCCAGCAGCTGCAAGTACTAGTAGGAATTAAATCCTTGCCGCTCTTTTGGTAAAATAGACAAAGCAAGAGACCGTATCTTGGTGCATCAGCCCCACTTAGGAGCCTGTCAAGAAACTGCTTCTCCCCTCCAGTAGTAAAATTCATGTTTTAGAAACTTGTTTGTGTAACAGGTTTGAAGAAAGGAGGAAAACAAAATGGCATGTGGGGAGTTGAGTAGGTGTACTCCTGTGCAAAGGACTACAGGAGGATGGCTCCTGACTGGTCTCTTGATCCTTGGACAAAACTGAGGAGAAAGTCTAACAAATGCATCGTTTTGCAGTAAATTAGATCAGATTTCCGCATCTCCGCACTCAGTCTGTGAGCTGACAGTTCAGTAAAATGTTCCCTTGTAAGGTTCACCCTCTTAGGAAAAGGGGCAATAATTCATCATTAGAATTTCAGAGTCCAGGTGTAGATGAAAACTGATGGAGCCTCCAGTGAGGCAGGGAAAGTGCACAGAAGAAGAAAATTTTATCTGAAGCCTAATTCCCTGGCTACAGCAGAGAATAATTAAGATAATATTGCTTCAAGAGTTCTTTAATGATTAAAAATCACATATGCAGAATCCATAAATTGGAGGGCAACAAATTGGAAGGATACAGCGTCGGGGATGTGTTTTGTGCGTGTTGTAGCGGGAAGCACACCGGTGGCACAACAGCAGCCCGGGCAGCCACAGGAGACCAGGCCCATTCCAAGGACTTTGTTTAGATGCAACAAATCATTTGTCTGTTATTAACCCAGAGCTTGTAATTATGCAGATTGCCATAGATTTTCCTGGGCCTGGAAGTGAGATTGAGGGTTGTTCACACTATAGCAGGCAGCTCAGGGCTGGCCATGCATTACTGAACTTGCCACATTTATCATGTTGACTGATGGCAGCAGAAGCAGGTCTCAGGTCCCAGTGGTTAATGTAGTGGGTAATTAACTGTCATTTGCCTAGTAATAGGCTGATGATCAATGGTTTGTGTGGAAACAAATTCTAATCAGGTAGCTGATAAATGCTCAGGGAGCGAGAGCAATTGAAATTGGGGGAAACTATGTCCAGAATTTCAAAATGGCATTGTGGGGTTTTTATTATTATTATTAATGGCAGAAAACTATGTTCTTCATATAAACAGCTTTATCCAAAATTAACAGTAGCTAATATAAATCTCACATGTTTGTTTTGTGTGTGGTGGAGAAGGACTAACAGCAAGGAGGGCCTCCTTCCCTTTACGTAATTGAAAAATTTTAATGTATCTGGTGCTTAGCTGGAGCAGTTTCTGCAGGGTCTCTCGTTCCAGGACTGTAGAAATCTGCACATGGTGGACTGGGGTGCAGTAAATCTCCCTCCTCTGCAGTGCTGGATGACAATCCCAAATTGTTTCGCTGCTCTGCAACATGCAAAGCCGCAGTGCTGGCTGTAATGGATTTCCACTTTCTCACACGCACACAGCTGCAAGGATGCCCTGGAAGGTGACAGTGCCCCTCACACCCTGCCTGGCCAGGGCTTTCAGCTGTGTTTGAGCACCCAGCTGTTGCACCTAAACCACCTAAGCACCGAGGGGCTGTGTGATCCCCCACACTGAGCTCAAAGGCGCTGGAACCTCTCTCATCTTTCTGCTGTGTCCAAGCCCTAAAGCCTGACTTTCACACCACCACATGAGATAGCATTTCGATGCACCCACAGCCCCTTTGCAGCCTGGTCTGCTTCCCTCACACAGCTGAGCTGCCATCATCTTCCACACAGGTGGGCAGGAAAGCAGAGCCAGTGTTTGCTCCGTGGGTATAATCATCTCCGACACAAAGGCAGCCCACAACTCCGGGAGGCAACTGAGCCTTGTGTCCTTCTTACAGACAAAGAACGAAACTCTGAGTGGGATTTAGACAGGGGGAAACCCGTGAGTGGTGGAGACAGAGCTGGAAAAGAGTCTTTCACAAAAGAAATATTTATAATAAGCTTGAATAACCTATGACTTCAGTAATCAGACTTCACAAAAATAGAAGTTGACTTGAGTCGTTCTAGCAGGAGCCGAGGAGGGTGGCCTTGTCCCAGCATTCCTCCAAGTGATCACAGTAACCAGCATCTCAGACAGGAGGAAAAGGGTCACAACTGCTAAATTAAACAGGCATGTATTCTGTAGGCAGCACACCTTAAGCAGGAGCAGAAGGTAAAGGGATTTAGAATTAAGTAGGCTTGTTGGCAACCCATGAAATTCAGTAAAATGGAGGGATGTGATTAAAAAACTGTGTTCATTTTTATGTTACCAAACTGAATTTTCTACAGAGCACCTTTGAATTCATTAGTTTAGAACTGCTTTTAATTTGGTGTTTCCCTTGAGAGCCATTATATTTTTCTGCTGTCAGCCTGATGTTGAGGAAAAAAAGAAAAGTGGCAGATGTGGCGTTTTCGTCTGGTGTGCTTCATAGTTAAAAACAGCATTAACCGCTATGCACAAGCAGAGCATTACTTTTAATAATCCATCACAACTATTAAGTAGTTTAAATAAACTTAGTTTCAAAGATTGCTGCCACGTAGAGCTAACGTATTTTTCTTGTTCATTATAATCCTTCTGTGTCACAAAAGGATGTGTATGTATGTCAGTTGGGTTGGTTTTTTTTGGTGTGTTGTTTTTTATTTTTTGGTGTGTGTGTAATACACCCACTTGAAAAGTATTGAAAAATCTTTAGCAGAGGGAATTTAAAAAGAAAATTATATAGACGTCTGGCAAAAAACCGCATTTCATATTGTTCTTACAGTATTTTATACTTCTACTCCTGATGTGACTATATATAGTTTACAGCCTCATTTACTTTAATGTGCTACCTGAATAACATAATCATAGCAATAACTATGGTATAGGGTTGTAAGGTGCATGAACCACTAATGCTTTCTGACGATTTAAATGACTTGTTCATAAAATGTTCTTTTAATAATAGTGGTAAAGCTTTTAGCACTAGATGTCAAAAACGCGAAGAATGTTGGCTTTTTCAAGCGTTATTTCTTTTCTAGCTAAAGTGTGTTTTAGTAATAAGCAGCAGCAAAAGCCAAGGTTATGTGGCTCTCTCCTGCACGGCAGGATCTAAGAAGAAGACTCTTCCCACTTATGCAAACAGCTTGACCTCTGTCTGCACAGTTATGTAACGTCCTTAATGTGTTTACTGTTTCTTTGTTTAGTTTAACCAGATGTTTCTTTTATCAGGAAAGGTCGGTATAACCTGCTGAAAAAGAATATAACATCACAATAGGTGCAGTATTAGTCTGTCATAAAGCTCTCTTCAGCAAGACTATGTCTTTGTGCTGCAAGTCTGGCAGAGTTGAGCCACCAAAGGCCAGCTTTTCCAAAAGGAGGTGTGCTGGGAAGTTAGTCAAAGACCAGACTGTGGGGTGGAAAAAAAAATTAATTTTTTTTTAAAAAAAAAGTGAATCAAGAATCTGTTTATTTCTGTATCTCCAGGTTATTTGGCGTTACAGGAAACTGTGCTGCCTGCAGTAAGCTCATACCTGCTTTTGAGATGGTGATGAGAGCGAAGGACAATGTTTATCACCTGGACTGTTTTGCATGTCAGCTTTGTAATCAGAGGTAAGAGAATTCCTTGGGTCTGTTCCATAAGCTAAGTGCTAGTTCAGCATTGGTGTGGGCACACATTCCAAAGTGGAAACGCTCTCCAGTAGTAGAAGGATCAAGACCTGGGTGCTGTTCCTGGGTCTGAACCAGAACATCTTTCATGACCTTGGCCAGAAAACTTTCTGTGCCTCAAATCCCGCATCAATAAAAAAGAATAATGTTACTTCCTCTCCTTCAAAAGGCTGTCTGTCAGGTTTAATTAATTAATATTTATAAAGGTCTTTGAGATCCTTTTCGGCAGAAGAGCATAGCAGTACCATTTGTCACTATTGCATTAATTTCACTTTAATTCTTCATTTTTATCACATTTATTTCTTTTAAAGTACACATTGTTTCTTCCTGTTGCCAGAACTGTAATCATTTAAATTTAAAAGATGTTGTTCCCACCATTTCCTCTGCAGCAGCCTTGGACCTCTTACAGTCCTATTTTTATTTCCATATCCAAACCGTAGGTTATAAAAATCCCAAGGATCCAAACCTGACACCCTGTTCTGAAGCATCACCCATATGGCAGAGTTGGAGAAGGAATGTCAAAACTGGTAAAACTGTAACAACTGATTTTTTCAGAGGTGAATAGAGCCAAGTTTTTACCAGCTACACTCCTAGTGGTGGCCAAATCCCATCAGAGACTTCACCGGGAGCTCCATTTCTGGCTCCACCAGAGCTGATAGCAGCTTTGCCAGTGACTTCTACGAGGTTTAGGAAGTGAGAGAGACAATTATGTCCACTCCTTAATGTCCCTATTATTATCAGTTATTTTTCAGTTATTACATGGTCCAATTTAGCACTTTATAGCATTTTTTTCTTTTTCTTCAGTTGGGAAGAAATGCAAGATACACGTTTTTAGGGAAGCAATGAAAAATTAGGAAGATAATAGTCTAACATGACAAAGCCAGACACAGCTCTAAATAAGCTTTCCTAACTCACCTTGTCCTACAGTGTATTATTTTTTAACACTGTAGTCATTTAAAAATCAAACATCCCTAAAGAACCATAAAATGTACAGCTGCTAATAAGTGTAGCACACCACAATTACGCTCTTTAAAAAAAGCCAAATTGACCTTTTTCATCATGTTGCATGGGAAATTAAAATAGCAGGCAAGTAATAACCACTGCTTAAACTATATAATAATGCAAAGTAATTATAGGTTCTAATGCTATTTAAAGTCCTATATCAATTTTGTCTTGCCACAGAACTGAGAAGCCGTATTCCGAGCGAGGCAGGCAGAGGCTCCCACATGTAAAAGACACACACAGAGTGTCCTAGGATTTAATTTCCTAAACCCTTCACATCCTGTTTTTTTTCCAAACCACGGTTCTGGTATCATTATTAAAGCACCCAATATATTTCTGTTGTTCGCTTCATTTATTACATGCCATAATGGGGCTGCATATCTTTAGTGTTGGTTATGCACAATTAGCACTTAGTTATTGTCTTGTCACTTCAGCCCATACAAGACAAACTTCTTTAATGTAAGAAGTCAGCTAATCTTCATCAGTCAAGCAAAGCAGACAATGTTTGTTAGCCAGAGTGCAAAAGATTTTCATCATAGTTAGCACTCTTGGATCGGAGGAAGTGAACTTTCTTTTTCTTTCCCCCGCCAAAAAAAAAAAACCAACACAGCTGTTATGAATATTTTTAATATTCCTATTTTACCATTACAGCTGCAAACTAATGTACAATTTCACTTTGCAGCTAACACACATTGTAGTGTTCCCTGGGGCCACTGATCCCCCTGGAAAAGTGCTGTTAGATGCTTCTGAAATGGAGCTTAACTGGGTTATTTAATAATTCTCAGCCTTTTTATTCCTAAGCCTTCAATCTAATCTTGTATTTGATTTTTACTTTGCATGTATTTTGGGCAGAGGGTTTCTGAAATAGTCTTACAGGTGTCTTAGACTGAGAACAAAAGAATGAATTTACCTGAAATACAGTCTAGTTCATCGAGTGAAAACAGGGAGTGGTTCCAGGAGTTTCGAAGAATTGAATTCTCATTCTCAAAAGTGACCCTAGTCCTTATTCTATTGCAATAGCTCTCATGGAGCCTCACAAAGCAGACTGCTTGTAAGGTACATTTCCTCCTCACAATTTGGAACTAGTGTCCTTCTGAAGAATTAATTTTGTTGTTTTTTTACAAAAAGTCCCATTTTATGGATGCTCCAACACAGTTCTTCTGTGGTTCCTATGGCAAAGCATCCCACTGGCTGCATTCTCTCATTAATAGCTTCAAATCCTTTGGTTTTTGTTACTTGTATAACAATAAACCCCCACATTGTTAGACAACTTTGGGGTTTTCAGATCTACTATGAAACCTTTTCCTGCTCTCTTTTAAACAGAAAAATCTTGTCACCCCCCATTTCATTAATAATTTCTGTTGCCCTTTAGGATCATTTTTTCTTACTCTGCTCAAGCTAATCAAAACCACACAGCAGAATCTGAGCCGGGATGTGTTTGTAAGACTTCAGTTTAACCTTTTTTTAAGTTTCTCCTGCCCATTTGCTTACAAAATAATGTTGTTGAGGGGTTTTAGGTTTTTGCTCCAGCCACTATTTCCACCAATATTTATTTATTTAACAATTAATTTAATAATTTATTTATTGAAGAGAAAATTTTTATTCACAAACACATCAACAATATCCAAAAAATCACCAGTGGGTATATCAAGCTCACCAGCTATTGCAGAGCCTGTTTAACCTTATTCCCCAGTTGTAAAATGTCTCATGGTTTTTTCTTTAGGGTTGGGATTAATGAGTGAAAGACAGCATTCTTCGGACTCAGAAATGTTTGTTATTTCTTATTTATGTTACATTCTCACAGACTCTGAGTTTTTTAGCACACTAAGCCAACAAAATAAAAATGGAGCCTCAGGCTTCTTTTTACAAGGCCTTTTAAGTGTCAACTACCTAATTATAAAATGCTAACTAATTTTTTTTTTTTTACTTTTAACCTAATACCTAAATACCTGCATTCTGCACTGTGGGCTTTTTTACCCAATCACACAATATCACTTAAATCTATGAAGAAGAAGGTGAAAAAGCAAGACAAGCTTACACCTTAAAACCTCCATCTGGCTACATGTATATTACTATATCCTAAAACTTTAAATTTTCCACCACGTGATACAACACACCTCTATTCAAATAGACTCCCATAATCTCAGTTCTGTCACTCAATTTTGGAAGCCTTTTCCACAGCCTCAGGTCAAACACAGTGCTCTTCTGCAGGTCAGTGCCTGTCAGCACAGAAAGCCTGAAATTCTCTGTGCCCAGGTTTCCAACACCCAATGTCACATTTTCTTCCCCCATTAAATTTTAAAACCTTTAGGTCCTTCTCTGCAGTAGTTTTGCAGAGTAGCTAGTGCCCTCTGTTCAATTCCACATTTCATTTTCAGTTATCATCTACCATTTAGGGTTTTTTTCCTAACATGCAATGTTCATGAGAATGCAGAATTGTTTCTTCAGATGTCTGACTCTGTCTTTGCCAACACTCAATTTTTTTCTGATGTTCTGGGCCTGGTTGCTCCTTCCAGCCCCTTCTGCTTTTCAAGCTAGGTAATATTTATATTAACACACATCTCACTGATCCAGGGGTAGCCCATACTTGGGTCTTGCTATTGCATGACCCCCACATTCCTACTCTTTAAAGAGTTGGTCCTGGCCCAGAGAGATGCCTGTCCATCTTTGCCTAGTGCTCTTTGTGAAGACTCAGCGATTTTTCTGCTTTTATGGACAACTTCACTGTTTGCATTATTATCTTTTGAGTATCTACAAGTCACCATCCAGTGCAAGTCTCGGTGTGGATGGTAATTAGGCTGCCTTCACTTAAAGGGACTTTTGTCCAGGCCATGAACTCTAGCTCTGAACTAACTCATCCCTGTCCCTTTATTGGCCTCCTGAATGTGACTTTTTCAGAGTGAGGAGAAAAAGGCATTGTCTCACACACTGTACTGCAGGCAGACAGAGTGTAGACTCAGGCCTGAAAGGAGAGCTCCTGAGCCACTAAACCTGGTCCCCTGTGTCAAATAGGCACTGTCTCCTATTTTCCCTTTCATAAAGCTATTCAGCTCCAGGATCTAATTGCTCCAGCCAGACAGTTTTTGAGATATTTCCCCCACGTTTTTCTTGATACTGACGCTTAAAGCTGTAGCAATTTTGTGAATATTAAGCTTTGCTCCTAGCCTAAAGGTTTTAGCATCCTCTTATCTCTCATGTCTCTGTCCAGCTTACTCCTAATTTGAAGTTTTTCCATCGCCTAAGTACCTGCAGAGCTTAGTGACAGTCATCTTAATGGTGTGAGTGTTCCCCTTTCTTCTCTGTAAACATATTTAACTTCTCCTCAGAAGCCCTTCACGTTGACAGTAACCTCAATATATCTAATTTCTGCAGAAAATTTGGAGGTGGGGGTGGTGGGAGGAAGGAAGGAAACCACCGGAAAAATAAACTTGTAAACAGACACTGCCTTTCACACTTTGTCAGGTTGCATGTGTGTGACAAACAAAATGGAGTGGAAAATCTTGCAAGTGGGCTCAGCTGTATCTTTGCTTGACACTTTTGACTGGAGCGATGATGTCAGCCTGCCTTCGGCTTTCCCACTTCCCAGAGTTTGTGTGTCCTTCCTCTCACCCTCTTTAGCACCTCGTTCCCTACTCCTGTGATATTTTCTCTCTGCCGTTTGAAGTCAACTCGGAGTATGGCTCAAAACCCCCATCTGCTATCGCTGAGAGGTGTTTAAACCGCCTGTTCTGCCCTTCTATCTGAAATTGCCCTGATTTTAATAGAAACTGGACTGAAAATGGTTACACACTCATTGAAATTGCTGTCCTGATGTAGCTGTAAACACTTACCTCCAGTATAAACTGGAAAGTGCCCACACAATGCTGCTTTTGTTCTCTGTCAAGCGGGGGAGTGAGAGTACAATGCCTGGGACATCCTTATTTCAAACCCCAATATTAGTTTTTTGCATGAGTGGTCATTTTATAAATTCTGAAGGCCTGAGTACTGCTCATTTTCATTGTACGTCTCAAAATTTAGAATAGAAATTAACATATTGTCCATACCTGCTTTTTATAAAATACTGGATGACAAGCACACCGAGTTGAGGTTTGCCATTTTGGGATTCTGTGTCTACACAGGTACTGGTGAAAATGTACAAACTCAGGCACAGCTCCCACTTTCCAGCCTTTGAAAGGGACATTTTGACAGAATTAATAAACCACAGGTGTGGGCTGATGATGTAAAAGAGTGGCTTTGTTCTCCTAGTGATCCATATTGATAATGTGAACTGTGTACTGGGAGCTCAACATTTAAAAAAAGAGAGGAAAGGTGAAAAGCAGAGCCCAGGTTACATCACTGATAGCAGAAAAAGCAGAGGGGAAGGGTGTGGGTGTGGTTAAGTCTGAACTGTCTTAATCCTCAGGAAATCAACTGAGTGCTTCCAGATTTGGTTTCTTTCTACAGCGACAAAGATCTGGCATTATCAGAGGAGGCACACACAAAGCCATCTTCCTTCTCAGCAATATTTCTCTTGCTTCCTTAAGTAGTCTTCAGTACCTTGACACATGTCCTGTGCATCAGAAAAGATGACAGACAGCAGTGAGATCTCCTTCGAATATCTGTTCTGAGCACTGAAAGAGCTACTTCTCAAAATGGAAGTTTTTTTACTTCTTGTGATTAGTCTAGGCACACCTTCCCTTCCAAACAAGGTGATAACAGAGGTCATTTTGTAGTACAGATGGCCTTCCTTTTGCCATTCTAAAATATGACAGGGGTTCTAGGATGTAGGTTAATTATAATGGTCATTCTACTAATGTCACTGTCGTGTCAAAAGTACTATTATCAATTTATGGTGCTCAGTCCAATCTGGCATGTTAATGCTGCCTATTGTATATTCTTTCCTCTTCATCTTGCATGCCTATTAAAAAAAAAATCGGTAAGGTTTTTAGGGAAGGCTGAAGACTACCATCTGCCTGCTAGAAGAGTAATAATCTCGCCTAATTATATACCCCTAACACAGCAGCATCTTAATACGCTCCTCGACTCCGTTTAATGAGTGTACCCAAATTGTGCCCTGATTTACACCCTATGCCAGTTTCATAAGAAAGCCCCCAACCTTAGTGGGATGCTAGGCATCAATTTCCCCTCCCATTTTAAAGCTGAGCCAGGTTTAAATCCTGCAGTGTGCAAACCCAATGTGAAGTAGTTACAGATAGCTTTTTCACTTTAGGAGAGGCTAAATCTGTTTTTGAGAGTCAAATAAGGTAGAAAGTGTGAACGGCTGGAATTCATCATACTTCCTCTGCTTGCTTGCCCTGTCCCACTGTACCTGGGAGTCAGCATGCCAGGATTATAGGTTTTTCACCTGGTGCTTACCTCTTTGTCACCTAATGAGTGCACAGTTCACACATTTAACACCCAGGGACCCCCACGAGCCTTTGCCAAGTACGCTTGTCACTGAGCTTGCACAATATGAAAAAAATTGCAGAATTTTTGAACCCTGGGCATCACAAACAACAGGTTTCCGCCAAGGCACGGGGGACCATGCAGAGGATGCTTTCCCACGGAGACAGACAGCCAAGCATGGTTGGAGAGGCCACTGGCAGCCTCTCTCCGCCGGACAGCGGCGCATTCGGAACGCGAGGGATGCGCGGAACCGTGTGTGTTTAATCCACCCGTGCATAAAGCTGCCACATGCCATGTAGACACAGGCAGAGCACTTCTGGCTCCACATATCAACACTGCTAAAGCAAAAGGCACTGACACTTTTTATTGGGAAAGGCATCCTGATGCTCCCGTGTAGCCGGTGCAGTTTAATTCAAACTGTGGCGCTTCTCTGAGGGCTGAGGAACAAAATCCTTCAGCCAGGATTTTGATGCAAACAATATTGCATGAGGCCACACGTGTTCAGTATTGCCATGCAAGCGAATTGCACTTCAGCAGTGCATTTTTCATTTGGTAAATGATTTCAAAATATTAGTTTGCTAAGGTCTGTTGTTCCCCGGAACAAAAGGAATACACAGCTGAATAATATTCTCAGTTCAGGCTTAGTGTTTTCTGCTGGGTACAGAGGTGGTTTTGTCTCCCAGCTGTTTTTTTGTTGATTTTAAATGTGGCTTCTTTGGGAAAAACAAATGTTACATGTTGGTACTAGTTAAGACTTCTTTACCTAATCTTGTAAGGTGCACGGAAGAATTTTTCTCAACGTTGCTGTCAATGGAGAGAAATAGAAAAATATGGAAAAAACTAGGAAAAAACACCACAGAACAACTTTTATGTATGAATTCTACATCTCGACACTGCTACTCAAAATCATTTTGTGTTGTTAGTAGCCTAGTATACCAGGATTGGTGTGGGAAGAATAATAGGAACCTCTAAATTCTGTAAAAGATTGTTGACCATAAATAACTTAAAGATATCAGGATCCTCCCACAATCTGTTTTCAATCAGCAGCAGCAGCAGGCAGTAACCCCACAGAAAAAAAAAAAATAGTCCACAAATAAACAAACCAATTTTCCTTTAAGAGCAGAGCTAATTCTTTTCAATCCACTTTTTTATTACACTATTTTCCCTCTATCTATTTAGCTAGCATAAGGATAAATTTCCAGAGCTACCCAGTTGGAAAATAAATGGGTTCACTGTTTGTCTAGCATTCCAATCTTCACAAATGTAAATCAGTCCAACTGCTACTCATTTAAACCTCCAACTTCACAAAACATTAAAGGACTGCTTTCCATACACAATTTAATCTGTAACAATTCACCAAGATTTCTGCTTGAACATCATTAGAAATTGACTGTCTGATAAAGACAGACCACTATCAGGGGGTCAGGTGGGTCAACCTGTGTCATTTGTGGAGTTTCACTGGGTCAGCTCCAGCAGGCACCACTATTTGAAGGTTAAATTGTTACAATTAAATACATATACAGCTATTCCCATAGCTACTCTGCTGTTAAATCTACCGTAAACAACACAAGCATTTATATCTGACCCTAATTGTGTCCAAGATGTCACCATTTGGAAATTATATAAAAAAAGGACATTATAATCCCTTACACATTAAACAATACTTTATGTACTGAGATCCATAATTAGCTGGTAGAAGCTGGTTTCATTTATTCACATCAGTGTTGAGGGGTTCATTTAGGTTACTTTCTTTCATTTTAATTGGAATAAGGCAAGCAGTGCCTCCCAGTATATTTCATAGCTGGAGAGTTCACTACAAACAAAGCCATGTAACCCTGCCAAGGCAGTCACTAGGGAAACTTTTTTTTTTCTGCATTGGCCCCATTCACTTCTCCCTCAGTATCTTTGAGAGAAGTGGCTTTGTCAAGGGGAAGAAGGATTGAAGGGTGTGCTGGGGAAGAGCACTCTTAAAGCATACATTTTTAGCTGGGAAATCCTACTTTACTGGAAGTTTGAAGTCAGACACTAGCACTACATGATTGTCCTGATCATCAGAGGAAAGCAAATGAAATCTCTGTGGTGTTTTGCAGCAATCAGATCATTCTGATGCACGTAATAGTGTAACAAGGTAGGTACGCTGATACCACAAGAGAGAGTGAGTTAGCTGAGTAACTAAATTTATAATCAACTCCTACAGGAAAAAACAAGGGAAAAAGGTTTCTCTGCATGCCTGTGTGGCTCTGGTTTGCACCACAGTGTAGGTAAAGTTGTGTGTGTGCTAGAAGCAGATCTGAGAATCACCATCTTAAATCAAATCTAGTGAAATATCCAACTGGAACATGACAAGAAATTCTTACTAGGATATGAGACAAATGCAAGAGCATTTGTGTGCAAGACCAGCTCTCCACTTTGTCTTCCTTCTGGTTTGCACGAGAGCAGGACATTTACTTTTCACTCAGCTGGGATATTTATTGTGTTTTAGCTTTGTGCCTCTCCTGATCCAGGACTCCCACAGCCCACAGTGGGCTTTGAGTGAGATCTTTGGCAGGGGAACCCAGAGTGCCTGAATGCTCTAGATTTTGTTGAAAGCACAGGATTAATTGTGGCACCAGGGCAATTCCTCTGCTGGGCTTTCCCACGTGCACATGTGGGTGCAGTCCAGCCAACGCTCCCTCTACAGCCCTGTAAGTCCATATCGCATCATTTATCCTCAAACTCTCTTTCTCTTTCCTCTTTATTATTTTAATTTCAGATTTTGTGTGGGAGACAAATTTTTCCTGAAGAACAACATGATTCTGTGCCAGACAGACTATGAGGAGGGTTTAATGAAAGAAGGTTATGCACCCCAGGTTCGCTGATCGGATGCCACATCATTAAGAATAAAAAGCACTACGTTCTTTTATCTTTTTTGCTCAACATGTATATAAGAAATGACACAGGAACCTACTGAATAGCATAGATATAGGGAGACAGAATGGTTGCGTGAAATAAAAGGCGGACTGCATCTGTATGTAGTGAAAATTGCTCCAGTTCAGAGTTGAATGTTAATTAAAAAGGTACTGTATATACAGCTGGATTCTTTTTGCTTGCTCTTGGGATTTTCAGTTTGTTTGGGGTTTTTTTTTTGTTTCTTTTTGTGTCATTTGGCATGAGATGTTTATTTTGGACTATTGTACATAATGTATTGTAATATTTGAAGCACAAATGTAATACAGTTTTATTGTGTTACCATTTGTGTTCCTGTTTGCTTCTTTGTATTGTTGCATTTAGTACAATCAGTGTCTAAACTTACTGTATATTTATGCTTTCTGTATCTACCAGCTATTTTAAATGAGCTGTATCTTTCTAGTAAAAAGCATTAAAGAGCAAATCCCAACCATTATGCTACACTTAGAGCTTAAGAATACTGTTTACATTAAAACTATTTAGAAAACTAATAACTAGCAGCACCTGCTGCTAATGATGCTATGGTTAAGGGTCTATCAGCACTTCTCTTATAAGCCTCTATTTTTCAGGGGTTAAGCATCTGCTGTTTAATTGCATGGATTTTCCTCAAAGAGCACTTTTATTTTACTACAAAATTTTGAAAAGCAAATCTGACTGGTTTGAGATATATTATAAAAGGTGCAAAAGTTAATGATTTTGGGTGCTGCTTTCGTGCCCCTTAGGCATTCCAAATGCCTGGATTTGATTTTTAATTTAGCTGGAAATTAAGCCCTAATGCAAACCAGTGCCTCTGGGTATCTTATTTTATATATATATATATATATAAAAATATATATGTTATTTTTCTGAAATCATTGATTTGGAGGGGGGGAAGAAAGGGAGAAGATTTCTGTTAATATACATTTTAAAAAATTCTTAAAATTTGAGGGGTCTCTCACCCTCATCTCCCTCTCTCTCGCTTTCCTTTTTTCTTTTATTTCCTTTCTTTTCTTACTCTTTTTTTATTTTATTTTTATTTTATTTTTGTCTATCAGGGCTTAACCCTAATGTTTTCTGGGGCTGCGTCCTCAACAAACCCTGGAAAAAAGAGAAAGTAGAAGGCACTGTAAACAGCCCCTTCTGAGGGTCTATTTACATTAAAGAAATGACCCTGAGCTGACACTGGGAGAGTGACTGGTTGCTAATTACCCACCTCAGTGAATGCTGAAGGTAATTTAAATGCTGATGTGGATGGGACAAAACTTTGCAATAGCAAGCGAGAGCTACCACACTCGACTGCACAGGTACCTTGCTGTCCATGCCAACATCCTACAGGTTTGTCCCATCAATACTGGCAATTAAAATCCTTTTGACAGAGGTGGAATCGCTGCTGACAGCTCCTGTTGGCAATCAGTCCGTTTTCTAGGAGAGGTGGACCTCTGTTTTTAAAGCCATGAAGTTATTGCAGCAGCAGGACGTCCCTAAGTGCTCACGCCCCTGACAGAGCTTACAGGTGTTTGGCAAAGGGAAGCAGGATGAATGTTTAAAAAGTTGTTAAATGCATATTTATGTCTTGTCTGTTTGCCACTGTAATCTAGCTCACTGGGAAAACAACCTGTATTAAAAACAAACAAACAGACAACAAAACAGTATTAAGAAGAAAAAAACAACAACAAAAAAAGAAACCCACTATACACTATGTTGTTATGAAGCTAAGCTCTTGTTTTTATTTCAAGTATGAACCCATGTCTCTGCTCAAGTTGACTGCTGTCCTTCCCTGCTCTTCCTGTCCTGATGCAGTTTCAGCATGTTTTTGCTGGGGATGGTCAAAGAAACTTTGTAATGCAGTGGGGAAATTCCTTAAGTGTATGGTAAGAGTACACTGCACAGTGGCTTGACTTAGAAATAGATATTTAGTTTTAATGACTGTTGTTAAGAGTGTGGGTTTTTTTCTGGCTGTGAACCCTTTTGAAAATAAGCATGGCTCACAAAACTTGACTCTGACTCATACAGGACCAGTAAAAAATGCAACAGCTCCTCAGGCTGTTCTTGCTAATTAGAAGAAATAGCTCCACATAGTTTTTCAAATTAAATTTAGCCCTCTTTGGTGGACTATCTTCCTTCCTAACCTTGAGCACAAGTGTCTCTTCCACTCCCTTCCACAGTCCCTTAATATCTTTGGGATAACGAAGCAGCTGGTGTCAGAGGTGCTATTAGGCTCTCACAGACCTACTTCAGTGCAATAAACAAGCTGTCCTTTCCATGAAGGTCAGGGTGGACAGAAAGGGAAGAATCACATTATCTTGTTTTGAGCCCAATTTCAATTTTCTCCTCCAGCCCCTCTTGGGTCTTCCCATTAGAAATCAGAAAGATCTCTGCTTCTTTCCAGCAGTAGGCTGCAGAAGGGGTAGAAATCCCTGGTTCAGAAATAAAACTGGAGCATGGGAAAGAAGGGTCTTTGACGTTTGTCTTTGACTCCCTGTAAGTTTGGGTAAGTCACTCAGCTTCTCTGTGCCTCAGTTGTCCCCATCTGTCAAATGGGGCTCATGGATACATATAATACATGGATAAATACACATGGATATTTACAAATGCTTTTGTAAAGCATTTTTGGCTCCTCAGAAAACCAAGAGCCGTGTGAGTGTTACAGAGCAGCATTAGGACACCCTGGGAGGAGCAGAGGATTCAGGAGGCAACCACAGATCTGAGGCAGGAAAGCACCAAAACCAGCTTAGCCTGAGGAAGGGGATGATGGCAGCTGAGCACCAGCAGTGCTGTAAATGCTCAAGGAATCTCTCATTCCCACAAAGTGCCGCTGCTCAGCTCTTCATGGAGCAAATGAAGAGAGGGGAATGGGAAAAGAGTGGCTCATTACTACATGCTATGTTGCTCATATGTGCATTTTGTGACATTGGCTCAAAGTGTGGAAGAGGAAGGTGGTCCTGCTAGGGAGAAATAAAATAACCTCGCCATTACACCAATCATAATTGATGCAAGGATAAAGAAATGTGGATATATTGCAGTGCACAATGATATGGCATTGCTTTGAGCACTTTATGCTCATCTGTCTTATTCACATACATATCTAAAATTTGTATGTAGAGGAAACAGAATAAATTTAGATTTGATGTAGGTCAAAGATCAATTACACATTTTCCTGTATTTCAAACTTCCATCTTGCCTGGCTGTTAAAATAATGACTGAGAGTTGAAATATTTAATGGAAACATTTACAACTCAAATAAAGTACATCATCATAAGTCAATACTGGAGAGAGATTATCTGCCAGGCCACTTTTAGTGATCATTTTGACAGAGGCTTAGACCATTCCTTTGGGTTGCTTTGTGTTACCTACCTTGGTTCTCCTTCTCCATCATTGTGTGTGTCAACATGCTGTCTGCATCCACCAAAACACTCTGATAGTGCCCCTTATTCCATCTATTTGATGCTTCCACTTGTGTCTCCCATCTTTGTTTCTATCTGTACACATCGTGAAGTTTAGCCAGACAAAAATAATAATAACAATCTTTTTTTTTTTTCAAAAAATCTACTACAATCAACTTGGATGGCTGGTTTTGAGCCATGTGGAAAACTAAAAATTATCAAACTTTGATTTTCAACTGTGAAAAGCTCCTCTGACAACTGTAACCTGCTGTGTCTGCTATCTGCCACAAATGGTGATGGATCACGACAGCCTGGATTTGGCAGCAACAGTGACCAGGGCTAAAAGTTGATCTATTTCATGATTTGTGTTTTTTCTATCTTCTGGGTTGTTTCGTGGCTTTTTAAGCACACTTTCATGTTCTCCTATCCTCCCAAAATGTTCAGATGTTTTGCTCACGTAATGTAAATAAAGGAAAATCATCCAGCAATCCCTCAGCTGTTCCTAATTGCCTACACATAAAATGACTTGGGGAAGATAAATTGAGAAGTGGTCAGTGAGAAGGGAGGCTGGGAAAAAGAAACAAACAGGGACTGTGGCAAGGTTTTGACTGTATAGATTTTAAAGTACTTTAAAGGCTTTTTTCAACGTAATATGCAGCAGCTTCTTATAATTTTCTCAGCAGTAGGTAGTTTACAGTCATCTGTACCTAGAACAAATCTTGTCAAAAATGAAGGTCTGTAGTGATTGCTGGGTATAATTTTATACATTTAGCTGATTTTTCTGAAAGCTTCCACTGTGCTGCTGTTGTCAGACTAAATTATCAATTTAGCCATTTGTTGTTCAATGAATAAAAAACTCCTATGGCATTGGAGATGTTGTGGTTTCAATAAAGCAAAAGCTTTAACAAGTCAAACTACACAAAGCAAAGTGTGTACTGTATATAAGAACAGTGTTTCCATTCCTTTAAATACCACTTTAGATAAAAAAAAAAACAAAACAATTACATATTCACTTAACACATTCCTCCTACTTCTGGCCAATGATGCAGACCAAACCTGTTTACTGCTCAGTACCTTGCAAAAGGAAACCAAAATACAATATGTGCAAGGTAATAGGCCATTAGCACAAACATGCTCCCAGTAAAAATCCTTTGTGTAGGCACCTCTCTAAAAGCTGCCAATTGTGGGTGATAGAAGTATTATAAAGGAAGTGATTTTAATACTATTTAAGGCATTAAAAGCTGAAGACTATCTGTTTAAAGCATTAAAGTAAGAGCTGCATGTATCTAATACCTTTTAAAATGCCCTTCTGCTGATTTATATTCATCCTGAACCTGCTAATAATGAGTATACATAAGCAAATACCATCTTCCACCTATTCAGCATGTCATTGATATGAAAGCCCCAGAAAATATCTCACGTAATCAGCGTGTTCAGAGAGTTATCTAGCACAAATTACTCATTAACTCAATAGCACATAATAAAAAAGAACATCAATTAATTAATGAGTCACCCTCAGATCACTTTGATTACAACACAGTTCTGTTGAAACAGCAGTTATAAATGGAGCTGCCTCTCTTTATTCATTGTTTGCAATTGGCCCATTATTTTGCAGAGACCAGTGTCATATTTAACACATGCCTGCAGGTAATTGTGTGATTAGTTTCATAAATGAAGATGCAGAGGGAGAACACGGAGCGCCTCGCTCTGCAGACGGAAGGTGCCGGAACGCGGAGCTCTGCAGCAGCCACGGGGGCAGCCTGCCTCCACTGCACAGCCCTGGTGACAGGACAGCACTCAGAGCTAGTCCTACTGACCTCTAAGCCAACCCAAAAAACCTCAAATCCCTGGGAAAACACCCATGGTTTAAGCCTCCCTCCTCCGTGGGTGGCGGGCTCTTCTCCCCAGTGACAAGCAACAGGACAAGAGGAAATGGGCCAAGGGAGGTTTAGATCGGCAGCATTTTTTCACTGAAAAAGGGGTTGTCAAGCCCTGGGAGAAGCTGTCCACCATCCCTGGAGGTATCTGTGGATGTGGTGCTTAGGACAGGCTTCAGTGGTGGGCTGGGCAGTGCTGAGTTAATGGTTTGACTCGATGATCTTAGAGGTCTTTTCCAGCCTTCATGATTATCGTGAAGAGGCCACGCTGCCAGCATTTCACAGTAAAGAGCACAGAAACAGAGAGACTAGGTGGTCAGTCCAGAACTCTGCCTACCTCAAACCCCACCATTAGCATGGCTTGTAGCCATCCCATCCCAGGAATTGCAAAGACAGGCTCCAAGGCAACGCTTGGAGCAACAAATCCAAACTCCTCTTTGGATCTGACCAAAGATGGGATGGACCAGGGAGAGGCTGAACATCCAGAGTTCCATTGTGCTGAGCTGAGTTTGGTGGATATGAGTTGGGAGGAGACCTGGTTGTTCAACTGGTTTTTTTTACATTTTTTAATACATTCATACAAGATGAATGAAAGAACACAAAGTCACCACCTAAAGTTCCTAAACTATCTTGGTTAAATGCCATTCCAATAAGCGTATAGTGTAATTATAACAGTTCCCTTAGGTAAGTAAGAAACATCTGTTAGTAACACATAGCAGGTGTTAGCAATTACACATACTGATTTTTTTAAAGTGTTTTTAATTAAAAAGAATTCTGTTTTCTGAAAAGGAAAGCATGGTAAGTCCAAACAAGCTTTTGTTTGTGTGGCTCTAGATCATGCAATATGCAAAACGATAGAGGTAAAATCAACTTAAATTAGCAAAGGTTTGCACGTTTGACTCCAGTTTATTGCAATCAAAACCAAATTGGGATTCACTGCATTATTGTAAAGCACATAACATTAGTATTCTAAGCAAGGACTCATCTAATGCATGAAATCCATACAGTTCTTGTAAACCCTAAACACAGCTAAGCAGAGCATTTGAACCCGGGAAGATTGCTGTAGTGGAGCAAAACATGGTAGGTATTTTAAGAGAGGAGAAAATTGCTAGGAAATTCTGTATAATAGTTCCTTCGCAATCCCTTTGTCCCTCTACAGGGAAACAATGTCTCGATGATGTTAGAGCAAAATCAAACTACGTTGTCAAATTACTTTGAAAAACTAGCCAAGAACAATTTACATTTAGCAAAGTGAGAGGCTGTGCCACTGAGAAATAACAAGCAAGAGCCACACTGGAAGGCCAACAGTTGGAGGTGGTTTTAATCCAAATTAGAAGATAACGAGATGACAAATTTGTTTCCCTGTCCCAACACTATCTTTCCATAGATGCCAAGATGAGGATGTCAGGATGTAAATCTCGCCATAAACTTCAACTTTTCATTTTATATAAAATACATAAGTGAATGAGTTGGCTGGGAAAAGAGAAAGAAGCAGCAACATCAGTACAACCTATGGATTTGTCTTTGTATCCAGCTGGGATCCAGGTTGTGCATGTTTGTCATACACAAAACTGTGGTTCCTTTCACAAAAATCACTCAACTCCAATGTGGAAAAGTAGTCTTTCTACCTACAGTCTACAGCAATATAAAATCAGATTATTTTTCTTTATGTTCTTCCCAAGAGTGGAGGGTTTATGAGGAGACACATATATAAAATAATGGGTATAAAAAGCTCTGTCAGTAAACTGCTAGGCCAAAGACAAAAGTAGCTCATATATATTTTTTTCATCTGGATACACAGATCTGGAAATTAAGGTTTTTAACATTTTTCTGCTTCCAGGAAACTTAGATTTTTTTTTTCCTATGTTATCCATAAGTACTTCTAAGCATCTTTTTTTTCTTATTCAAAATATATAACATTTTTTAAGCCTTTTTTATATCAAAGACATAAAACTACTTTCAGTGGCAACCAATCAATACACTGCCAGTATTGGAACCAGTTTTCTGGATGAAAAGAATAAGGAAAAAACCAATATAGATATCCTAACTCTTGGAGTTACATTATAAGAACTTTTAGGTACATAATACACAGTTTTATTAGCTATTCACAACTGCAGTGTAAGATCCAGGTATCTAAATCAGGTGTCCCACTGCTAACCAAACACATGAGCTGTGAACAATAATAATGTACCAGTAGCTATAAAAGAATTTTGATTGGTATTTTGTTCAAGTCAAGGCAGAGCAATTCAGTGCTCCTTGTACACAATGCCTTTCTGGAATGTCTTGTGACAATGAGTGTGTATTAATTAAAAATAAAGGAAAAACTGATAAATGCCTAAAAATGCCTTCAATTTAGAATGACAGACTCACATCTGTTCCTGCATCTCTCAATCACCATGTAAGTGATACATCAACCACTAAGGCTGTGGCAGGAAGGAAAATTTCTGCTTTGTTCCCCCATCCCAGTTTATTTTTGGTAGCATTGCAACAGGCTTTTTCTCTCCCTTCCCCACAAAGTCCTCTTAAAATATGAGAATCACTTTTTCCCTGTCTTGTATGGCCAGCTGAAAAATGGGAAAGATCCTGATCTTGGAGCCTTGAAAGTCATCTGGAAGCAGCTCTGTGTAACTGAAGCCATAATGCACGGGCCCATCATGCTGCTGGCATTTACTGAGAAAGTGAAGCAACACAGAAGTGCCATAAAATCTCAGGGTTGCAGTCACCCTTGCCTGGTGGTGTAGCTTTGTAATAGGGAGTTTATAGAGAGGTTGGATTTTTAAGGGTATCAATTTGGTCCAAAGTTTTTATTGTGCTAATGAACTGTAACAGCTCTAATCTATTTTTAGATGGTGGCATTTCAAGACTTTCAGCTCCTCACTTCAAAATCCATAATGTGGAGATAATATACCACTTTTCTACCTCACAGGATATGTGAGGGTGGTAATTGTGGGATTTTTTCAATAGCACCAGCTGAGCATACGAAATACCAAAGCAGGGGAACAGCAAAACATACAAATCGTAGCTTAGGAATTGTCTAAAATCTCTAATTGATGGGAAAGTGCTGGCAAAAAGATTGCTCTGCCTTTACTTTTTCTTATCACATATCCCAACCACCTTTAACTAGCCCCTGTCAGAAGCAGACACTTGGCTAGACAAGAACTTTGGTCTGATCCAGAATATTCTTCCCTGAGTTTCTACAAGGACTAATTCAGTGAGAAAGAATGAAGCAAGGAAAAACAATTACAGTCTCTACAATTTATTTTCACCTTCACCGTTATTCTTCAGCAAAGCATATGCCAATTATGCCTTCCTACTTCTCAAGCCATTATTAATTGGTTGATTACACAAAGCAGAAGTGGATGAGATGTGATCTGAAAGACCTGAAGCAGAGCAAATATTTCAGGCTAAATTCACAAGGATGAAAACTTTGCAGCTGTAATTTAAGAAAATCATACCTTTAGCTCTGCTGTGCTTCCTTATAGTCCCTAGCAAAAAGAAAACCAAACCAAATCCAGCCCATGCCACATCTTTAGTGTGTCCTTTGTGTCCAACCCACTATGGACAAAGACCACAGGGAACAAACATGTTTTGGTTCTGTTGGAGAACACCAGGAATCAGTGTAACAAATCTTTTTCATGTGCTCTTTCACCTGGCTCTACTTTGCCCAAAGAGATGATTTAGTTCTGGTAGAAAACTATTACCCACAGCATCACCCAGAAAAGCAGCTTCTGCTAGCTCCCTGAAAAGAAATTAATCCTGTTTAAATTCAATTTTTTCTACCGTATCCACACCTCATTCTCACCCAAGCCCCAACCTGGCAAATCAGGACTCTGACATTTGCTCTCTCTCTGTTATTTTTCACAATTAATTAACTAACTCAGACCAAAAATCTTTCCATTACAGAGATTTGATTTGGACACCTCTCTGATCATACACAAGGCCCATAAAAATCAGATTAATTCTTACTAAAATCAAAAGAAGTGTTGTTGGTGGCAGCAGCAGAGAGAAGATTTTACCTCTGGGAAGAATAATGGCTAGCAGGAGGCAGCCCTCTGCCATTTTACATCGTTTGCCACAGCCCTGGCTAACCTTTTTAGCTAGTCAAAACATTCAGAGTGTCACAGAAGGTCTCTGAATAACTTGCAAGCCAGCTCAAGCCATGGCACACTGACTTTCCCTCAACACCTCAGCCAAAATTTGAATGCAGAATTTGAGAGCTGAAAAGTTACTCTAATAAGCTATCATGCCCCCTGATCTCTCTTGAAGACACTGAAAAATGGTCTTTCTGGAGGCTGCTCTCCTGCATTCACATATCTTGCTCTCCTGTAAGACTTCAGCCCATCAGGTAGCACTAATCCCCACACACCTGTGAACAGCAGAATAATCTATTTCTACAAGCAGCAAAGGAACCCAGCAAGAGCTCCCATCCCAAAATTAAGCACAATCAACATAAAAATGAGAAATTTTTCTTTTGCTAGTCTTAGAGGACCTTACCCTTTGAACAAGCAAGCCAGTTAAAATAAAGACTTTAAAAACCAAACCGTAGCAGACTTTGCTGTACCAGATTTTTTTCTGTCTGTAGGAAATTCCTCTGCCTTTATCCCTCAGTCCTCTAGCAGCAGAGCACCACAGACAACCCTTCAGGTATGACAAGAAAGCTCTGCAGAAGGGATGGGGCTCCCAGGTGCAGGCACATACCTGTCCTCTCTTGTGATCTTTGGCCTCTGTGTTTGGGTGAGCCAGAAACGAGGGGCAGGCTGCTGGGGAGGAGAGGAAAATCCAGCCCTGCATCCCACCTTGTTCCTCTCTGAGAGCCCACTTAGATACCTCATGGCTTCTCAGATGTGGTTTCGAGCCTTTGGGCCCAGCTGGGCACAAGCAGCATCTCCACAATTCCATTCACAAGAATCAAAAGTGCTGGGAGCCAGGTATTTGTTACTGGTGCAAGCTCAGAGGTTTGTAATTGTTCGGGTTTTGACCTCTGGATATTCATTTGGAGCCTTTCTCTTGGAAATGCAGGTTTGCACCTCAGCTTTTTTCCTACCTTTTATCACCCTTCCTGATGTCTTCTCCCAGCAAGCCCCCAACTCTGCCAGCACACAGTTAAAATGCTGAGGCAATGCCAGTGGCTGTTTAAAATGCAAAGGGACAGAAACTATTAGTGCTATCAAACTTTTTATTTTAATGGAAGTTAGACAAGCCCCAGGCATATTTGCACCTGCAATTGCTTGCTCCTTGCACTGCTGTGTCCCATAGATCTGCTTGTTTCAATTGACCCTAAGGCAGAGTAACCTGCAGAATGTATCCATATCATTTTCTGCTTTCTGCTGACACATTTTCAAATCACAGATTTAATGGTCATAATTTTCACATTTGAAAGCTCAGACTGTGCAGTCCAGTGCTGTATTTATTTCCAGGTGGAAAAACAAAGTCTTGTATTGTCCAAATCATCTGAGCCACAGAAAAAAATAAAGGAGTGGGTGGAGTTGCTTGTTTTTGGGTTTTTTCCCCAGATTTTAATATTTCTACTATTTACCAGTAGCAATGGATTTACATATTTACAGTTGCATTATTCAATTATTACTAAAAAAAAAAATCAGGCAAAAAAAATTAACAGATCAGGGAGGAAAGGTGAGAGAGGAATCATCATCATCATCATCATCATCATCATCATCATCATCATGGAGGTAAAATGGATTCTCCCAAATCACATAAGTCAATACTCATGAGAAGCTAAGTCATGGTAAACCCTTATCACACACCATAAAAGCAGAGGTCCTGCTTCTCCCAGGGTCAGGTTGTACAGATGTGTCCTCAAACATACAGGATTATCCCACAATTTATCATTAAAGAAATAAATTCCCTATCATTGAGGATTATATACAATAATTATTCGCAGAGCAAATCTGCAGTCCAGTATTAAAATGAGTTTTACTCTGTCAAAAACACAAGCCATGCAAAAAGTTCCTGACTGATTGCTTTCAGCCTGTCTCAAAGGAGTCTGCTGCACAGACGTTTCAACCTTGAAATCCCTTTTCCACTCCTTTTTTCCCAGCTTTGCTTCCCTACCATGGATGAAACCTCACCTCTTGGTCAGAGCTGCTCCTGCTGAAAAGGACGAGGGATGATTCTGCCCCTCTGGAGCCAGTTAAGAAATGTTTTGACTGGAGCATCTTGTAGTGCTTCTTTTTTTTTTTTTTTTTTTTTTTTTTTTAACAGTGCCTCTGCATTATTGATTTTGAGGGTTATGTGTTACAATAAAGAAAGGAAGAAAGGATTTTTATTTTTTTTTAAATGCCAAAAAGATGATAATGGTTTTTTTTTCAGTTTGTTTTTCCTTTGCCAGAGGGACTAAGTGCATGTTCACTTCTTCAGTTCCTCATGTTGCAAGCTGCTGTGTGTGGAAGGCTCACAAGAAGCTCCTGTTTGCATTTCCTTAATTAGCCCTTTAATTTTTTGTGGAGGCAGAGAGAAAAGATTTCAATGAGTTTTAAGGACTGCCATTTCTGTGGCTGCAGCCATAAACGGGGGTTACTTAGGTGCCAGAAGACCTTCAGAACAGATGTGTCCTCTGGAAAAAATAATGTTTATAGCGCCAGAAATGGTTTGCTGCAGATTTGGGGAAGGGTGTCTTTCTACTGCCCTTTATCCCTATCTTCAAAGGGGATTGTGTGTGAATACAATTGATTAATAGATGGGCATTTGATGGAACTGGCACATCTTTCCTGTTCAGAGAAGGCAGCCTCAGAGCCTAAGGACAGGAACATCCTAATTTGCTGTACATTCAAATAACCAGCTCTTATTGTGCATTTCATGAATATGTTCATTTAGGCCTGAGCAGCAGGGTAAGCTCATAATCGACTTTAGCATGTGAAAAGTAACATTAGCAAGAGTTTCACAGGTCTGATAACATCAAAGTAATGTAGGAATTGATATAATTGGCAAATCTTGGACTAAAGAAAATCACCGTACTGGATCAGATTTCCTCTGTACTCAGTGTCCTCTTCCTTTACAGCTGCTTTCCCATCCTTTACAGCAATCTTTGTCACAGGGCTGGCCACAAATCCAAAGAGGGTCAGGAAGGATTAGAAAAACATAATAATAATAATAATAATAATAATAATAATAATAATAATAATAATAATAATAATAATAATAATAATAATAATAATAATAATACAATATAACAATATAACAATATAATAATATAACAATATAACAATATAACAATATAATATAACAATATAAAAATATAATAATATAACAACATAACAATGTAACAATATAATATAACAATATAAAAATATAATAATATAACAATATGACAATATTATATGATATGAGATATGATATGAGATATGATATGATATATGATATGAGA
>NC_031773.1:66626280-66630211 GCF_001522545.3 Parus major
AATCTCGAATTCCGAAAAGCAAAGGCTAGAACTTAAGAAAGTTTATTGCTGGCAGTAGGTCAGTCCTCCCGGGTGGCGGAATGAGAAGTAGTTGCAATTATCAGCTCTGCATGTTTGCAGTCATTAGGGATCGCTAACTACCTTTAATCACGGCTATGGTTCAGTTCCCCCAGGGCAGGGGAGAAAACATTTCCACCTGCAGCCAGTAATTACAGGCACTTTCTCTCCCCTGCCACCGAGGGACCGAGATGCTGCTGGCACCGAGCAGCTGCCAAAGGTGGCCTTGGAGGAGCTGCTGGCACAGAGGATGCTCTGCAGGGCAGTGGGGATGCAGCCAAAAGAGAGGTGAGACCAGCCTCACCTTTGTAAAAATCCCCCAAAATTTTCTTTTCATTTGGAAATTCAAATTTTCTTTCCATTTGAAAATTATTTTTTTATTTTTCATTTAAAATTAATTTCTTTTTATTTCAAAATTCAAATTTTCTTTTCATTTAAAAACTTTTTTTTTTCATTTGAAAATTCTAATTTTCTTTTCATTTAAAAAAGAAATCTTTTCTTATTTTAAAATTAAACAGTAACTAAAACTATGAGTGCTGGCGTTGCTTTAAACCGCCAGAGGCTAAAACCACAATATTCTTAAAAATAATAATAAAAAAAACCCACAAATGAACAAAATCCCAAGACCAACAACAAAATAAATCCCTCAAAAAAAAAATTCTAAACAAATTGACCTAACAAAATTCTTGCCCAGCCAAATTCTCATCCCCTACACAATGTTTGATTGCAATGTACATGCAGCCCCTTTTTAAGAGACAAACATTGTTAATATATTTATAATAAAAGAGCCTGTGAAAAGTGTAATATTCTATTTTTCACAATAAATATAACATTTAAAGGAATTTTATATAATTTAATATTAATACAAATATACTAATATTTAATATTAATATTGATAGTATATTAATATATATTTAATATTCAATTTCTTTTATTTTTCAATTTATTTATATCAATTAAATTAGGGGGGTTTGTTTTCATCACAAATTACTATTATTATTATAACTATTACTATTGCTATTATTGTTATTACTATTTTTATTATATTTATTTATATTATATATATATTTATATTATATATTTATATATAATATATATTATATATAATGATATATATATTATATTTATTTATATTATATATTTATATTATTATATGTAAATCACCATGGTCAAGTCAAGCTTTTTGACTTAAACTTTTAAGTATCTTTTAAGTATCTTGAAGTAAGGAAATGTCAGTTTTGTTGCAAAAAATGAAAACATGTTGAAAACTTTTTCAGATAAATCAGTCAAAATGTTTTTCTAACGAAACCTCAAAGAGTGTGAGCTGAGATTTTTGCCTCCCAAAGGTGAAATGGGTCATTTTCTGCCCAAAATATGATCATTTTTGGAAATGATGTGAGATGTCCACAGAGATCCTCTGAATTCCAGCACCCACAGGAGAAATCGACTCCTCATGCACTGCACAAGTTAAACCTTCCTGGGCTTGAGTCTAAGAGAATGGCAATATAAAATGAAAATATTTCTGGTTATTCAAATCTGAAGCCAATATGACATAGAATAGTTTGACAAATTCTTATTGCTTCTACCCACCTTTTACTGGTCACCACAATATACAAATTTTTGTGATTATATGCAAATATGTTGAGTCGATAAAAATTAATAATTGCAAGATTATTTCATAGACTTGCTGAGAGTCAGGCCAAGGTTAGAGGATTCCCCTTGAAATGTAAGGCAATAATGTATAACCCTTTAGCAAAGGTTAAGTAAAGTCAATTTTCATTTGAGTGAAAGCCTTTTATTTAGTATTAGCAATATATTTGGCACAACGTTGACTTTGGTACTAAAACAAAATCAAAGGGAAAATAAACACCAGCCTCCTCAAGAAAAGAGCTTCCCAGACAATTCCAGAGAGCTGCTATTATGAGCAGATAAACACATAGATCACAACTTATTGGGGAAAATAAAATAAAAATGAAGGAGCCTGAGCAATGAAGGGGTTAATTACAAGACCTGAGTTAAAGGTGTCCTCACAAGTAGGCACTTCATCAAGCAATGGAGTCAGGAAACAAGGGAGAATAGATGAAGGTGCTAGGGATAATAATGATGGCAAGTAATGATTTCCCTGGAGATGATCTGATCTATGGCCACGAGCAAAGAAAAAAGGCTAGAAAGTACTATAACATTACCTTGGAGTACTTAACAGACTCGAAAGCAGTAACCTGGTGTCAAAAAAGGCCCATCACCCTGCTCATTTTAGGTAAAAGAGTTATGCCAAAGTACAAGGGGGGAATGCAAAATCCACATCTGAAATTAAACAGCTGAAAGGTATGATTTAACAATGCTCAAAACTCAATAAGCCAAAGATAAACAGCAAATTAGATGACTCAATGTCAGGAGGAAAAAACATCTTCCATCGATCCCATCGTCAAAAATTAATCTGCCTGAGAATGCCCTCTGCTCCAATCCCAGAACTGATGAAGAGTGGAGGAATAGAGTAAAACCCATGTACTAGTGCTTCACCTTCAGGCTAGACCCTGATTACAATCTCCTGTGAGACATTTCAGCATGAAGCGCCTCTCATGTTGGGACTGCAAAATTAAATTGCGATCAATACTTTACAAAAATAATTGGGGAAAAATGTTCAGAAGTCAGCGCTGTGCAGTGTGGCCAACAAACATATGAAAGTTGTTGCTTTTTTATTTATTTTTTTTTGCCTTCCCTTCCTCCTCACCTTATCTTTCTGGGGGTTATTCTTCAGGATAGATCAGTTCAAAGGTGTCTCTTGATAATAGTGTTCTTAGAATAGTTTCACTCACCTTGTTAGGGAATTTCAGAAGCAGCAAAGCACTTGCAGTGTACCAAGTGCATTATACTAATGCTGTGTTTTGAATCTTTCTCTCCTCTCCCTTTATTTTTTCATTGTTGTTTCAATCTAAATTTGTGTGCTTTTAATTACTTTTTAAGCAGTTGACTATTTTTTTCCCCTGACAAAACATTTATTTTTATCTTACCATCAAAAAGAGTTAAATTCACACAGAAATAGGAATGCCTAAGAAAACACTGAATATGCCTTGTGTTTCAGTAAAATCTTTCTGGAGATGTTAACACTTTCATCAACCTAAATGTCAAGATATGGAGTTAAATTTAGAATAAAATATGTGTAAATAAAGCCATCCAAGTCTTCAGCAGCTCCTGCTGTGGATTCCACTGCTTTTCCAAGTGTCCTATCTTTGGTTATAGCGAGTTCTAAAATCCAAACAAACTGGAAGCAAGCAGTCATTTTTAATTTCAGGCTCCCACAATTAATAGAAACTGAGAGGAAGTATGAGCAGAATACGACTCTGTTCAAATTACTGCAGGATTTGGGGTGTGTGCGCAGTTGGCAACAGATATTCTGGAGCCTACTGGCAGGTTTGGAAATGTATTTAGGATAAGCCAAGAAATTTAATTGTTAAGATGTGGTACAGGGTGCATCGAAAAAGGAAGTGCTCAAAATATGTTTCTGGAATGTTACTGCCCAGCAGAACTCCTCCAAGTGGGAAGGGAAGGCAAGAGCACACCTCAAATATCCATGTTGGTGCTCAGCCTGGGATGGATGCTCAGGAAATATTTTACATAACTCATCAGGCACTTGTTTATTTTTTCCTGGCAGCGAGAACATCTTCAAAAATGAGCATAAAACTCTTTTGGTTTCTTTTAAATTCACGTTCCTGAAACAAAATAACTCAATGTAAGTAATATCTGTACATTACAATCACAAAAACTGCATTTTTACAAGTCATAAAACACAGCAGGAGGTGTGGTTATCTTAAGGAGGAGGGAAAGGGGGAGTCAGTCCTGAGGGATTTTATGAACCACAGCCAGGTGCCTGTTG
>NC_031773.1:66630946-66641450 GCF_001522545.3 Parus major
GAAGTATCACAATTACCCTGTCTCTGATTCTCAGCCATTCCTTGTGTCAGAATAACTGGCACTCACACCTTTATCTCCTCTTGTTTCACATATTAGAGATCACAACTGAAATAAAGTTTGGTAGCTTTAGAGGACAGAGATCAGCAGTGGACTTGGGTGAAGGTTTCACATAAAAATAGAAACCGAAAGAAATGTCTACTCAGTAATTTTGTTAGAAGCTCAAAATTCATTAGAAGATTTGAAAATGTTTTAAGGGTTTCTGGGCTTAAATTTTCCTTGACTTTTCTGCTTTTGTAGGGTGCTACAAACCACAGAAAAGCCCTCACAGTTCTGAGCTATCTAATGCTAAAAAATATGATGTTCATGAAACTACCCAGAATTTGGGTGTGTGCTTAGAAAGAACATTTTTGATTATGCCCAGCAGATCTCAATGGCATACCCTCTTTTTGACAAGGGAGAATGTGAATTTGTACATTTAAATATACAGAATATTGTCATAACATTATTGGGACATAAAAGGGAAGGGACATAAATAAATTGTTTGGGTTGGAAGGGACATAAAAATTGTCTTGTTCCAACTTACTGCCATGAGTTGCACCTCCTACTAAACCAGGTTGTTCAGAGCCCCATCCAACCTGGCCTTGAACATTTCCAGGGACATCCACAACTTCTCTGGTCAACCTCAGTGCCTCACATTAAAGAATTTCTTCCTAATACCTAATCAAAACCAGCTTTCTTTCAGTCTGAAACCACTCCCCCTTGTCCTTTCACTCTGTGCCCTCATAAAATCCCTCTTTCTGCCTCTTAGGCTCCTAAGAAGGCCACAATTCCCTTCTCCTCTCTTGAAGGAACCCTTCTCTTCTCCAGGCTGAACAATTCCAATTCTCTCAGCCTTTCCTTGTAGGAGAGGTGTTCCATCCCTCCAGCCATCTAGAGTTGCTTCAACAGGTGGATGTCCTTCCTTCCCTGTGCTGGGACCCCAGAGCTGGCTGCATTTTATACATTTAAATGCAGTTGCACATACAGCATTTCACAGAAAACCAAAGTCTTTGCAGATGTCTGAGACTGAACCTTTTCTGCACATTAAGAAAAATATTTCAGAAGTCTAAGGAGACAAGATCATTTGGCAATGCCTGCCATAACGTAATTATTTAATGGATATTTTATGGCAGTACATAGAGGCCCTAAATGATAGCTGAGCTTCTCTGTGGTTGGTATTATACATACTAAGAGAGGATCACTGCCCCCAGGAAGTTTATAAACTAAATAAATAGGACAAAGATCAAGCCAAGAGGAGCATTATTATCTTTAGTTTACATATGGAGAACCGAAACACGAGGAGATAAAAATCTCTAAGTCCCACAGCCAGCCTGGGGCAAAGCAAAACCCTAATCCATTGCTAGCTCCTTCCCCTCAGCCACCTCCATCCCAAAACAGCAAGCTTGCCTGAGTTCTGCAGGCAAAGAAAAGCTTGGGCAGTGAGTGAAAGAAGGGAACAGCAATTTATAACAGACATATGTCATTTTCAAGCACAGATCTCAAAGATTAGAGACAGCAACTCTCTCTTTTTCACAGGGTGGATTGCACAGGCAGAGGAAATCATCTGTAGCCTCCCAGCCCGTTTGAAAGCACAATACAGCTGAAGTCCACTGTCCTCTGAATCTACCTGGATGTCATGATGGTCTTCATCTTGCAGAGTCTCATGGCAATAGAACAGCTTATCCATGGTGACTCCTGGAGTGCTTTCAGTTGTCACAAGATGCAGCCTAGGACTAAAGAAGAGGGAGCAGGGAAAGTCACATTTTACGTCTCCCAGATGCTGGGTCTGTGTCTTTCCCCAGTCCAGAATAAATTAACACAGCTCAGGAGGGCTTCTCTCATTTCCCATGGCTTTGGATGACTCCTGATCAGCCAGAAGAGTGGAGTGCTCTGTCCTCTCCCTCTGTCCCAATCAAGGGAATAGTGTGGGGTCATTATGCCAAGCACAGGCTACATCCTTCTTGTGAGCTGTATTCCACACGGGGTGATCAATCTAACCCCGTGGCTCCTCTCCAGCAGCTGAGCCAGCACAAAGACACCCACACCAGGGCCCAAAAATGATGATGTCCCTCACTGTGGCCAACTTTTGTTCAGACAGACATGACAAAATTCTGGATTCTCTGTCTCTCACAGGCATCTGATCTCATCTGCCTTCAATAGTCCCTGTCTTTTAAGTTCACTGCATTCTTGATGTTGCTGGAAGCAGAAATGATAACTGCCAATTTATTTATGGTAGAAGGTACAAATTATAAAATATCCTACAACTTTATACTTAGAGCATAAGGTATGATTTTTCATGTGGGTCAACATCTTTTTAAGTCCCTGCTGTACATTTATATCAGGTACAGTTCTCATATTGGAGCTGTCACCTCTTAGCTTATTTTCTTTTTCATTTGTCTTCCTAGTAAGGAGCTTTTAAGTTCTGTATAAGCCAAGACCAGAAAAAAAAAAAAAAAAAAAAAAAAAAAATGGAAAAAAAAAATCAGGAAATAATAGCAGCATCACTCCATATTATTTGCTCAAAATTAGCTCTAAGTCACACATTAGCCATTAACTCCTTTGACCTGTTCCTCTTTGAAAGATAGGTTCCACTGTAGGTTTCAACCTAAGACTCCAGTAGCTTCAGCACTGACATAATCTTAATTGTTTTCTGTATTTCTAAAATGACATAAATGGGAGTTCAAAAGTAGATTATAGAAAAAAATACAATCTCAAGGTAAGCCAAATAATCATAAAATCAGCTCTTAAAAACCGCCAGTAATAAAATAGCACTTGGTAGCTTCAGTAGTAATGATCTGAAACATTTAAATTAACTATATGCATTCAAGAAATCACTGTATCATGTGCTTAAAGTGTTGGGTTCAAATGCTAATTGGAGTATAAGATGAGAAATCCAAACACAAGTCAATTTTGGTAAGAACGTGAATGCATTTATCAAAAAGATTTCAAAATGTTGATGTGAAGCCTCCTGGGATTGTTATGGATACACAGAAGATATGAACATAAAAACATAATTCATCTGTTCAAATTCTGATTCCATTCTGTTTATTTCAAGATGCAACAAATTTCTGCTCCTTCCCACTCTTTTTTATTTTTTTTTTCATTATTTTTTTTTCCAATGGTGAGAAGCATCTACTTTTTAAGTGACCCACACAGAGTTTCTGAGTCGTGCCTTGGTGAATTACAGCAATGAAACAGCCAGGTAAACACAGGGGAAATGGAGAATCTGACACCCTTCACAAGGCAATGATTTCTGTGGCCACCCTTCTAAAACACAGCTGCTTAAAACTGGACTTACCCTCCTCTACATTACTTTGCTGCTGCCAAAATTACTTTTATTTCAGAGTGGTTCAAAGTATTAAAATGTCTGTGGTGTCCACAGAACGAAGGGCATCCCAGATTATTTAACTCTGGATGATAACTAGTGTATGGCAGCAGGAGGATCACTCCTAGCTGAAGAGATCAGCACCCCAAAAGCTGTGTGATGCCTGTGCAAAGGCCAAAAGGGACCTTTTCCACCTCATGAAAATGGAATGAAAAGCTTACCTCAAGGTTTCTCAGTGGAAAATTCAATTGAAAGTTTTTTGGGTTTTTTGTTTGTTTTGTTGGTTTTTTTTTTCTCGTAGTAAAGAGAAATATGATTAAGAGTCCCCAAAAAAATCTAGTTTTCAATGAAAAAATGTTTTGGATGTTTTGAACCAGTCTCACTGGTATGTGAACTCTGCTTGATATCTCTGTTTTCTTTCTACCAATAAAACAGAAAAAGTTGAACCCACACTTGTAAGCCACGATAATAACTGGTGTGTTTCCTGGAAATATTGTCCCCAAAACCTCTAAAGGATATCAGGTACAGACATTAAGCAACTCAGAACTACCTCCCCACTGAATAAAGGAGGAGGTGGTGTATGAGACACATCTTTAGGATATGGATCAATGCCTTCTTGTGAATATTCATCTTCATTCAGGGACTCCAATGCATCACCTCCACTGAAGGAGAAAGAGCTTCCATGCAAAAACCCACATGATGGAGCCCAGAAAAAAAAACCACATTTATTTGCAACACCCCTTTATTAGGGAAATTATGACTTCCATTAGAGAAATTAAGACAGCATGAATTTTCACAGAGCCCAAATACAGAGCACTTGATCTTGTAGCTTTAAAGTTCCTTCATGCAGGGTTGTTTTTTTGGGGTTTTTTTTGTCAGTGATTATGTATACATAGCTTTCACAGGGAATACAGGATATAAGGGACAGTAAGTATGCTTCAGCATATGGTGAAACCATATGCTTGGCTGCTTTTCTGCCTATACTACTTTTATTTATTTATTTTAAAATATGTGATTCACATTATTAGTTCAGACCTCTCTAATTTGCATGGCCATATATATGATAGATTAATTACGCTTAATTTTTAAATATTATTTATTGTTGTCTGGGGTTAAAAGAGTGTGCACAAGACAGGAAAAGAAATGGCCTGAATTTCCTATTGATGTAAATGAAGAAAGCAATCTGAGTAGTTTAGAGCAAAGAACTGCACTTTCTGTCATGCAGAAATCTTTGATATGTCAGACAGATTCTGAATCTGGAGTCCTCCTAATGTACCCTGCATGATTCTGCAGGAGTCAAAAAAATGGAAAACAATGAAAACAGACTTCTGGATTCTTAGTTCTGTGTCCAGTAAGTCACCAAAAAGTGAAGAAACCCAGAAATCCTGTCTATGTGCTGCTGAGGAGCCTGGAGAAAGAGGCAGGAAGAAAAAGAAAAATATGAATTCCAGAGGGACCAACATGTTTCTATATAATTGGCTCATTTTAATCTAAAACATTCCATCATAAGTGTCAAGAACAGCCTTGAAGCAGAAATTTTTCCCTAATTTTTCCCTAATTTTCAAACTATTTTGAGTTCAATTAGAAATGCACTCCCAAACAAGGAATGGCCACGTGGCAAAGAATTATAAAAATTTCCAGGGTAAGAGCCATTATTCATGGTTCTACAACAAATGAGCTCGTTAGATCACAGTCCAGCTGCTGCAGACTGGTGTCAGCCACCTCACACTGCTCCCTTTGTCTTGACTGAGTTGTCTCCCTCCTGAAAGGCCAGGGACTTGATCGAACTGGGAAATCTCCCACCCCTTTTTGATCAGAGGCTTTCTGTCATTGCCTGTTCTGCAGGAGAAAGGTGACAGCTCCCATTTGGATTGCTACCTAAGGAGATCAGATGCCTGGGCTGAAATCCCTGCTTCAGCAACTGACTTCTAATGGCAGCTTAAATGTGTCACTTTGCCTTTTTGCACCTCAATTCCTTCATGGTAGCAGAGGAATCAGAGCACTTCCCCACCCCTGAGGGTTAGACTGTGGGGTGCTCCAAGGCCATGGGGACATCTAAGCAGCTCAGCCAGGTGTAAGACTTTGATCTCCAGAGTCATCAATCCAGCATTTCAGAAGCATTTAACTCACAATGAGATTTAATATTTTCAAGAAACAGTTCACTTTTTTTCCTTTTTTCCTTTTTTTTTTTTAATAGAAGTTTTATCATTATTTCTTTAAACAGCTTACAAAATCCCACATACAAGTTCCAGGACTTGATCTTATTATCTGTCTTTCAATATAAACTCTCTGTTTTGTTGCAACATGAGGTTTGACCAAGAGGCATTACATCTGTGCTGGCAGCAAGTCTGTGGATGTTGATATGCCAGGCAGGAGGTAGGTGATTTTTCTGGCGACATCGCTCTCTTTCTCTAAGGGAAAACATGGAATAAAAAAGTATAGGATGACCTTGCACTAATAAGCCTCTGCCTGGAGACAGTGATTAAACCTGGTAGTGCAAGGGTTGGTTTATGAGTAATATCAGCTAAGGCACTAATGAAAGTATCCCATTAAAAAATGTATAACTTAGGGACTTGTCTGCGCTGAGAAATTTGGTCACTGCTGTTGCTGCATTAATGTGCTCTGAAGCACAAACAGGAAGGTATAACCAGGTATTGCAGCTGGCTCTTATTTCTAACTAAATTAATCAGCCAGAGGTCCTGCATTCTTTGCCAGGAGTGAAATCTGGATGTGAAATCTTCAAACCTGGTTCTAGCTCTAGGACTTGACTGTCCAAAGGTTTCTCCTCATCAAAGTAGCTTCAGTATTAATCTCAAGTACTGGGACTTGTATGCTATGACTTGAACTGCTTTGTGCTGCACCACTATCAATGTACTTATACAAAATGTTATCCTCATACTCAGGACTAGCATAGGACAGGGATAAATTTGGAAACTTGCACCAGCCCAGGGCAGAAATTAAGTTGTTTCTTCATTTTCTTCATTAATGTTGTTCTGAAAGCAAATCGATTTTCCTCCATTTCACTTGAGAAATTTCCAAAGAAAAATAGATTTGGATGGCAAGGATTGACACATAGCCAGAGCTGTGTTGTGCAGGCAGAGCAGGTGTGATGGGACCAGACCACGCCAGGATTACTGAGCCAGGTGCAAATCCACTGCTGTGCACACCTACGGTATCTGTGACACACCAAGGACCAAAACCACTCCCTGTGCACTGAGAAATCCTCCCAGCTCCTGGGCAACCAGCAAGGCAACAGTAAAACCAGTCTGGCTGCAGAGAATTTGTGCTGCAGCACACTCTTTTAGGAGAATAACACCTTGAAATATGTAAAATGCAGTTCCTTAAAGGTTCACTGGCACCATTTTGGAGCATTTCAGCAGCCAATTTAAATCTTTTAGTGAATGATAGAAAAAAGAAGCCCAAGAAGAATATAAATTCATTCTCATATATGCAGAAAATTAGGAGTATTTAACCTGGGAAACTGCTTTTCTGTGATTTCAGTATTTTGGTTTTAATTAGGAAAAAAAATTTGGTGGGAAATTCCAAGCAGCTGCAACTGAGTTTGACCAGTTGGTTGACAAAAAGAAAAGAAATAAAACCAATAAAAATAGCAGTGGTCTGTGAAATAATATAAGTCATGTATGATCTTTCTCCGTTGCAAATGTTGAAAATTATTGCTATAACTATTCAAAGCCTTTTTATTTTCCAAGCTATATTAACAACTGAAAAAATGAAGGTCACTGAGTGGTTATTTACTACCCATTCCAGATTTAGCCACAAGCAAGTTAAAACTTGAGTTGGAGAAGAGGGTTAAGAAAACAAACATTGATTGCAGGAGAAAAAAGTTCATTAAGCTATTTTTTAAGAAACTTGATCTTCTATACAGTAGAGTTCATATATTAATTTCTTTTATCAGGGCAAATTTGATGTTATCTATCCTTTGCTAAAAATATTAAAGCCATTTTTAATGTGACCTGATACAGAGCAGAGTGGAAAGGCATCCTTTAAAAAAAGTAAATTAAAAGTGAAACTGAGTTCTCTGTATAATTCTGACTTTCTTCCATGACTTAAACATATCTACTCAAAAAGTGAAGTGAAAGAATCTCTAGTTTCTGAAATTTTCTACATTCAGTTGCAGTACTAAATTGCTAAAGTAAAAGAGTAACAAAAAGGGAAGAAGATCAAATTTATTTTCTGACACAAGGACGTTTTTTCTTTGCTCCTGGCCATAAAAGTTAAAGCAAAGCTTCCACAAAATATCAGAATGAGACACAAACAGCTGATGCATTTCAAGTCTGCCTTACAAACTGAAATCAGCTATTTTCCTAAGCCAGATAAAACAAACTTCAGAATGTGGGTTTTCTGCATTAAAATTTGATTTGAAGACAATTCTTCACACTCTTCACAATGGGAACAAACTTTAACTCCCCTTTTTTTAATTTAGTCCACCACAGGGTATGGCTTCATACTTTTAGTTCAACAAATCAAGAGAGAAATTAAAACACATCAGTCAGTACTTTGTGCATAAACCCTTAGGTCACTGTGATATGAATCCTCCTACCATAAAACACTTATTTATTCCCCAGCCACTGTGAATACACCAGATCATCCTCTTGGGGTGACTGAACAGGATCCACACCTTGGGGGACAGGCAGATTTGTTGGGTTTTTTCCTCCTTTACCTCCCACTGGTGCTTGAAAAGGATTTGTCAGCGGGACCAAAGTGGGTGAGGGCAGAGCAAAACATTCTGGAAGCTCAACACTAAAGGTGGAGCCTCTACACATGTGCAGGAAAAATTCTGCACCTGTAAATACCCTCCTTCCCTCTCTACACTCTGTCACAAGAGCCCAATTCTTCTGGATCCACGTGGCATCCTTCTGGGGATCTTAAGAAATTATAAATCCACTGGCTGTGAGAATGAGGGAGCTCTTTTTGCAGTCCACATGACCACGAGAGGGTTTTTGTGCAACCCAGCATTGTTGTTCTTGGGCAGCACAGTCCTCAGTTACTCCCCTAAAGTAAAGAACCCTCGTGATTTAAGGGTGTGAGGTGATTTCAGGGCTGTTGCAACCCTACTGAAAGCCTGGCCTGGCTAAAAGGATTTGCCATGGCATCCATCCTGTGTGTTGGCTCAGCCCCTAAATTCATCTTACTGCCAGTCCATTCTGAGATTATTATTTTTTCTGGAGAGAGATCTGGTTGATCCAGAAGGGATCTCAGGACCAAGCTTTTATGTATGTGAGAGGAACAGATTTAGAGTGCAATACTCAAACTGGCAGCACAAACAAACTCCCCTGCTGTGATCAAAACCTGAACAGAAGTCAGCTAATAATGTAAAACCCTGGTAGAATGCCAGTGGAAAGAGGAATTATGTGCCTTCTCCTACCTAAATCTTTTGACTGCATCTGCACATGGCTGTTCCTTTTGAAAGTAATGGCACTTGTTTCAGGAGCTCACTGAAAGCCAGAGAACAGCTAAATCAACCCCACAGCAACTAGAACTGGAAAAATCTCTGTACACCATGCAGAAATCTCACTGGTGGCATCTGCTCTGCTTCAGTGGACCTGCACCCCAGAGCAGAAGTTAATTTGAAAACCCAAAAAAGGTAATAGTTGTTATGGCAACTGATAACAAAAATACCAATTAGCAATTTTCAACGTGTGATTGAGACCCTGAAAATCTAACAAAAAATAACTAATTCTGGCAGGTTATCAGTCCTTGTACAAGAATCTACAGCTCCATCAGAATATTCCTAGGGATACACAAATTACCAATATTTGAAAACCACTAAATATTATTTGAGAAGCTAACAGGCCTGGAGGCCTCTGACTTTTCAGTGTTACAAACATAAAATTATGGTCTATTCTAAACCCTTTTCCATTCTGATAGTCCAGGATATCAGAGACACTGGTGAAGAGCCATTATCAAGAGCAGTAAACTCCAACCTTGCAGGATCAGTCAGAACTTTATTAAGACTCCCCTTTGGTCAGAAAAGTGCCTGAGACTTTGCCTAAGAAGTAATTCCATTCAATGAAATAAATTCTAACAAACACAACAATTATTTTTGTGTTTGAAAACATGGAACACTGTAGCTGAGCTGCTACCCAAACTACAGACACTTCTGCATCAGGAATTCTATTTTCTTTCCGAAGAAGAGAAAACACAAAAAGGAGTGGAAAACTTATGACCACACATTATTTTGTTGCACCCAAAATGAAAATGCTGTCTGCAGGAAGAAAGTGACAACTCCCATTCTCCAGTTCCAAATTTCCAAATTTTAATGGTACACAACAGGTTAAAACAGTATGGAGAAAATACTGTATTATTCAATCTTGCAGTAAATTTCTGCAGGCAATATTCAGTAGCTCAGTTCAACCACTAGCCCCACTGGAGAGTTTTAGTGCTCTGAAGATTAAGATTAAATTCAGAAATAGCAAAGCCAAATTTTCTAGTTTTTTTTCCAAGGGGCTGGGGGAGGATTATATATCCTTCTTAACATGTACAAAATAAGTTTCCATTATTCAAGGGTTGTTCCATAGATCAGTCACAAAGACAAGTGTGGCTTTTTCTGCAGGAAGCATGAACACTACCTTCATGACACAAGGAGGTTTTGATAAACAGAAGCTTTTTAGGTATTACAGAAGCAACCATTTTTCCTTCACACCCTTTTGAAGGGGCATTTTCAAAATGGCACACGTGATTTACATCACCAAATGAGCACACAGCACGTCAGAAATTCACTCCTAAATGGCTTCTACAGTAAAAAGGCAGTCAATTTACGTGTCAGAGGAAGGCTAAACACAGGGAAAGCCTGAATATCCTCACTCACACCAGTTCACCACCACAGACCTCACTTTAGTTACACCACAGCATTCATTGGTATTATTCCTGATTTGTGCCACTTGAAATGAAAAGTGAATCAGATATGAATCAAATATTACAGGATTGTAATGAGTGATGATGCTCTGGTGAAGAAAGCAGAGTAGCCTTCTATCAAAGATTTGTATGTATTGCTAAGCTCATCTTGTTCTATTAAATTACTTAATTCTCAGAAGAGGTATAGTTCCAAACCAGAGAGCCAAAATCAGTTCAAAAGCAAAAAATATATTAACATATACAGAAGAAAAATGAAAATGAAAA
>NC_031773.1:66641936-66682091 GCF_001522545.3 Parus major
AGGAAAGGAAAGGAAAGGAAAGGAAAGGAAAGGAAAGGAAAGGAAAGGAAAGGAAAGGAAAGGAAAGGAAAGGAAAGGAAAGGAAAGGAAAGGAAAGAAGTGGTATTTTTCTCTCTCCATCTAAAGGCCTCAATACAATTTACCATCATGAATTATGTCACCACATTCCTTGAAGGAAAGTATTATATATATTTGGAGATAAGGAGGATGCAAGATGTAAAGATTAAGGACACAATTTTTAGAGTCACATGTATTATTTGGGAGCCCCAGTTCTAAACCATATCAAAAGAGCCAGAACTTCAGAAGACCAATAGATTAAAAAAAAATAATAATAATAAAAAAATCCAGCAAATGAATAGGGAGTATGAACATCCACAGTTTCTGAAAAATCTGTCTAATAACCCCCCTGACTGGGAACTATGAACTCTTGTAGATACTTCTGGAAACACTAACCAGATCCAAACAAGCTGCACCAGAACCAGGAACAGGGCCTGGATCTCCTGATCCAGCCTTGCCTGTTAATCACAAGATCTTGTATCATTCTTGCTCAGTTCAGGGATTTAAACAGGACCATTTTATAAACTGATGGACAGCTGCCAGATGGGTACAAACCTTCTCATCAAGGATATTTTGATAACTGAAAAAACAGCTCCACAGTTTTCCAGTAATTGTTTTATTTACTTTTTTTGTTCTGGATAAATCTGCGATAAGCCTGTGATGTCGTGATCGTAACTCATCATAACACGAACAACTTTCCATGGTGCAGAAACAGATGAGGACAAAATCTCCACTCAGGCAGTGTCAGAATCAGCTGCAGAAGTTGTCTGCCTCACCTTTTGCTCATTTACCTGCAAACTCTGCTGCACACAAGTTGACTCCAGAAGTGCTGGGTACCATGGGGTTAATGGACTCAGCCACCAAGATTCAGCAGCCAAACAGAGATGGGAGTCAGACCCCTCTGTATAACCCCCAGAGTTAAACCCAGACTTGGGAAAGGGAATCTGTGCCAATGAGAGAGAGATAAAACTTAACTAAACATGCCTCTAGTGTTAAGGGCCTCAATCAAGACAATAATGCTTCCATTTCTTAACTACAGGTTTTGTTTTAGCACCCCTTTATTAAACTCTGCTTCTCAAGTTCTGAAATGGAAATAATCCAGCTTTTGAAAAAAGTGATAAAAAGGTCTCCATCACTGAAGAGCTGAAGCCATGGACATAAAGAAGTATGCTAGCTATGTAGCTCACATTTTAACCTTGTATTTTTATGTGCTAATGGCACTGGTCTTTCCTGGTTTTCGATGGTATAGGTGCTTTGGAAACCTTTGTCAACTCTCTCAGTCCAAATTATCATGACCTAACAAAAATAAAATCTATATCTGATAGGGAAATAAAAAAATCCTAGTTGTTCAGTCTTTCAAAATTACACTGGTCATCAGACTAGAGAAGATTACAATGAGCAGGAATAATTCTTCACTGGCAGGGAGATGAACTAGGTAAATGAATCAGTCCTTTCTGTATCTAATTTCTATGATCGCAAGGCATGAACACTCTGACCAAGCAATTTACATTGATTTACAAGTATAATTCATAAATCTGTGGGATCATACATCAGGATTTCAGATCAGCTTAAATAATGTGTATAAATACATTTTCACTTTATTTGTTAATGTGTTGCAAATGAGGATATAAACCTGACGTGAACACAAGTTTACCTTGTTTTATTCACTTAAAATGACAATCACTCCCATACAAATATCTAGCAGGGGACCACAGCACAGGCTTTACTCTGCTCTTTAACCCAGGCTCAAACCTGCAAACTAAATTTGAATCATTTACTTGTCTTCTGAGATATTTCCTCTTGACTGCTTTCTTCCTTTAAGAAAAAGATGCATTCTGAGGACCAGATCCTCAGCTATAACCCAACTAGGGCATCCTTCAGCTTTGTTCATCATCTTCAATAAAGTTATGCTAGCTCTCAGCATCTGAGGATTCGAGGTGAAATCTTTGTTCCAATTATATCAATGAGAGTTTTCCTATTGAATTAGAGGATTTCATCCTTGGCCTTTCTATGTATACACATCTTTTTAAGACTAAAGTGATATACAACAGCTCTGTATAACATGCATGTAGCAGATCCTTTTATGGAAAGAGCAGAAAGCTCTTCAGACAGTGCACATCCTGTTTCCTCCTGAACAGTTTCTGAATGTTTATAAAACAAAATATAGGATGAGTTATGCCAAAGACTCATATAAATTTTCAACACTTATAAATATTTTGGACATAAATTAACATTTAAAATTTCTTTAAGCCTATGATGCCAGCCGTAGTCTGGCTTTATTATCAGCTAGCACATAGAAAGCCTTTTTTTTTTTTAGTTTTAAGAGTCCTCCTTGCCTGTGATCATATTTTTGAACCAAGGGTTTCACATAAAACCAAAATGACAGTGGACATTTAACAGGAAAGGACTGAAGCAATAAATGTCCAAAGAGCAGCTGGATCCTGTTTCAGCCTGCATGAGCTCCACCAAGTAATTGACAGTCTTATTGCCTTTCCATTTTACACAAAACTACAGTAAAAGAGTGGTTTCTTCTGGAAGCTATTCCATGTGGAATGTAACTCATATTCTGGGCAGAGTGATACTTTATTTGAACAGTCGACGGTGGCTCCATGGGTGTATATTTTGAGAGAAATTTAGTTGTGGAAATTAAAGACAGAAAAATTACATGTAGGACCCAGTTCCACTTAAATCTGTAACAGTTTTTCTATCTGCTTCCATGGGAGTTCATGGATCAGGCCTTCTGGGGGGAAACCCTGGTTCATCTTCTTTCAGCCAAAAATCTTCAGGACTGCACTCACAGGAGATGCTTAGGGAGTCCTGTATCAGGACTTGTTTATCAGGTAGTGTTAACCTGAAGCTGCTTTTTAAAGTAAAACACCTTGCATGTTTTATATTATAAATTTTTATATTGATTTTTGAGCTCCAGTGTGCTTTTCACCCCTCCTCTTCTGCTGGTCTAATGTGGCAAGAGCAAGGACTTGGTCCAGCACCACCAAACACGTGGAAGCCTGAGATCAGTGAGTGTTTAAGACCTATAAACATTTACACATGCTAACACCTCTGAAGGTTTAAACAACCTCCCTCCCTCCCTAATTTCAACACCTGGAAGAATCAAAGAGAGCTGGGGGAGAAACAGGCCCCACAAATTTTCACCTTTGCGCTCCTGCTTATATCTCATTACTTCTGCTAATTTATGCCGCAAAGCATAAAGTAAACCCCGTGTTCCAAAGGAATATAAATGACATAATTTAATGTGACTAAGAGATATACAGATGGCACTGCATTTCCTCCACAGTGTGGAGAGGTCAGGCAGCAATTGGCTATAACACAAACTAAGCTAATACAGAGTTACAAGCTGCCAGATCTTGGTCCCTCTTACTAACAGCCTATACTATGTGAAGTAATTGAACATGCAGCAACTTAAGTTAGGGACAATGTTGGAAAATGTCAGTGCTGCAGCTTGAAATATCTTGATATTAATAGAAAATATTTTAGGAGGTTTTAATGATGGAAGGTTGAGAGGGAAATGTATTTTGGGTGAGCGTGCCCAGATCTGCAGCTCATCTACTACAGTAGTTTAGTCTTACCTCCTTTAAGAAAACTGCAAAAATAAATCTTGAAATTAAAAAAAAAGCCACTTCTATTGTTCATTTTGACATGCAAAAACAAAGTTAATAATGCCTTATTATTGCAGTGTCTCTAGTTTTTCTCTGCTTTTCAGTGTCCACAATACAAGCAGTAACACAAATACAAAACCATCTCGTTTCTAGTATAAATTCCCTTTTTGAACCTGATTCTAAGGGAAATGAACCTCATAATTTTTCAAACCAAAAACTCCATACAAACCGGTCTATGACTCTTATAAAAGTTTCTGACTAGCCTTTTTTTGCTTCAGAAATGTAAAAAATAGGCTTTAAAGCTGCCCCATCCATTCAGGTAAGGGAAGCTCTACCTCAGGACAAGCTCTCAAGGAAGGCAAGCCCAAGGAGAGGGAAAGAAGAAGGTTTAACACTACAGATGGCCACGAGGATGTCCTTAGGGGAGGCTACAAAATACAATAACAAACAAGCACTTCCCTGGGAAAGAAATGCAGGTTAAAATGGGAAAGTTGATAATTTAGATCCAGTGCAATCACATCTTGATCACTGCCTGCTCTCCTGTCTCCTTCCATGCCCCACAGGAGGATCAGCCAGGACACCACGAGGAACTCCTGTCATTCCTGGAGTTATGAAACATCTGATTCACGAGGTTCAGTGAGGTTGAATAAATGCCAGGTAAAACTCAAATATTTTCTGAAAAAGTTACATGGCTTCACAGCCACATTTGCAACTTCTTACCTGCAATTTTGTAAACATTGACAAACTCATACAATAACAGCAAAGTTTTTTAGATAAATACTATCAAATCACTCCCTAATGGTTACTCAAACCACACTATAAAGTTATGTACAGTTTACTCATGCAAAAGGAGTAATTTTCATGCTCCTTTAAAAGACAGAGGAGCCCTCCTGCATGATTAGATCGTTCTAATTTTGAGTAACAGTTGGAAATAAAAATATATTTTCCAAGTCATTCAGGCAAGAAGTGTGGGCAGTGTTACACACCCGAAGAGTGGGTGGCAGATGAAATTTATGAGCAGAACATATGCTGCTCTCTCAAAAATCAATGCAAGCAGCCTGCTTTCGTGTGCCAGAGCAAAGTCCTTTAGGCACCTGGGCTACCAAACTTCACCCAGGCAGCCACAGATGGCCTCCAAGGATACAGCTGTGACAAAACTGCTCCTCAGTCAGCAAGGATTACACATCTATTACAAATCTGAGCTGGACAGAGTTTATCCCTGCCTGTCCCTAATTCCATTTACCTCCCAAACTCTCAGTCAGTACGTACCAAGTAGCAAATTCCATTTTTAGTTCTCTTTTTCCTCTTTAATCTTGTTGGTCGTTTAATACTTCAGTCCACTGCCCCTTCCAAGGTTTCATTTTGCTCCTGTGATTCCCCTGGTGCAGCAGCTTCATCTTAAGGCAGGAGCTACTCAAGCTAAATGCCAGCCTTCAATGTTTTGAATTTAGATACTTTTTGAGGTGCTTGCTCTTAGACAGCATTATCTGGCTGCACTGCTTGATTAGCAATGCTCTTTCTGAGTGGTATATTTACTCCCAGGAGAACTTTATCATTTATCATACTTATGTTCATTTCACTCTTATCCCAATCACGCCAGCTTTCATGTTAAAAAAAAAAAATTAAAAAAAAAGAAAGAAAAAGTAAACAAGATCAAAAGCTGTTTAGCACACCTTTAGTATCACCCTTAATGTGCACACACACACTTCAGCCACAAACAAGTGTTCTGTAGCTTCTTTATGCTTGGCTTTTTCATTTTCTCCATCAGAGTTAACTGAATGTAAATACTAGGCAATGCTGTGAGAAAATATAAAGCAGTATAGAAATCTGCATAACACTAGAGAGCCAAGAGGAACAATGGAAATCCAGGGCCACCATCTGGTCCAACACAAGGCTCCATTTCAAAAGGTATCTCTTGGAGAATCCTGTTACTGAAGCACAATGTGATTTTGGATCACGGTCATTCTGCCAGCCCTGTGGCAGGGTCAGATCTCTGGAATGTAATCTAACTCAGACAGACATCTTCTTTTAGTCTTTTGTCTTACAGGAACAATTGGCACCATCTGTTTTCACAAGGAAGTGCTGCAGCAGCCCTTCCATGGGTGGTGTGGTCCTCAAGGGTGCAGCTGGAAGGGAGAGGAGATAAATTTGTTGTGTTACAGGACACAGGAAACACAAAGCTACTTAAGCATCACAGAAGACAATTGAGGAGAGGCACCTCTTCATATAAATCAGTATTTTAGAGGGTGGTTGAAAAAAAGAAATCATATTAATTTCTCAGAAAATTCCTTGACAAAAAGCCAACCATTTCCTTAATACCTAAAGGAAGACCCTCTTTCCTTCTGCTGAGTTCCTAAGAGAAAATTTTAATTTTGATTTTGAAACTTCCCATTGAGTAAATTCTCAGCTTTATTTGTTATTTAAAACCTGAGCTTTCCAGGCTCATTTTCTTGTTCTCCAGGCTGTCAGGTTGTTGCAACACTGAAATGAGGAAATAGCATTCATTTACAACTATCTAATTATGTAAGGCATCCAGTTATATTTCAGATTTCTGACTTATCAGAAGTTGCCTCAACACAAACTCTGTATCTCATTATCTGAAATAATGTTGTGAATGTTTATATATATATATTTATAAGGAAAAGAGAACAACTGCTCAACAAATGAAAGAGATGGGTACAAAATATTTATCTGAGGGCTTTGAAATGCAAAGGGTGAAAATAATCTAAGTTGATTGGTAAAAATAGAAGGACAGCCTTGTGCATAGGCAAATTAACAGAACTCATTAAACAGGAGTTTTTGTGGTTGCAAAAATCACTGTAATGTTCTGGAAATCATTGGCAAAGCAATGCTTCAGAACTTGGATAAATCATTTACCCTCTTTTGGTTAATTTCAGCTGTTTCAAAAGCTGTTGAAGAATTTCATCAGAATAAGATTTTGAAAAGCAGTTAGGACAAGAGCCACAAAGTTTACTCTTCAAAGGACCACTGTTACACAAAAGGACAGCAAATAGGTTATTAGGCCTATTTCATGGGCCCCAAAATTATGTTCCATATCGTCAAAGGGCAGAAATTATCACAATTCCATGCAAAATCCGTCACAGTGCGTACACCAGTCATACCCCTCCGAGTCAGTGGAAAATCAGAACTAATATCTCTACTAAGATATGATCTGCACTATGGAAGAAATTGTATTTTCATTCTACTTCATCATCCCCTTTGTCTTGCCTTTAGACGTTGTCGCATCCTCTCCAATCAGCTGCTCTCCAAAGTTCTCTTGGCTCGTTTATTTTCCATCCTCCCAACCTTTCTCCCAGCCCTGAGGTGTACCCCAGAGCACCCAGGAGTGAATAAAACAGGAGGGAACAACTCAAGAACCCCACCAACAGTGGCAATTTCACCTCCAGCCCCAGAGGTTTCTGGAACTTGGATGTTGAGCCAGGAATCTGAGGAAGTGGCTGCTGGGTGAACCAGGTGAAGATGGTGAGTGGGAATCATCCTCACAACACCTTCCAAAGGCTCTCGCTGGCTTCCCAGCCTGCTACTGGGCAAAAAAACACCAAAATGTGGATCTTGAGCCACACAGGGAAGTTACTTGGAAATAAAAGCACCTATAACTATCTACACCAGCTGAAATATTTTTATATTTAAATATTACACAGGTTTTTTTTTAGAGCAGGCTCAGATTTTCAAGTTCACATTTTGATATATATGTATTAATTACCTAATCTCTCATATGCTATTATTTATCTTAAAAATGATCAAGTGCTTTTACTCTACATTTTTCACAGTTATTTTTACACAGGCACAGGATTTTTTGCCACATAAAACACATTACGTATTTTAATAATTCCATGCATAAACCAGACACTATGAGTATTATAATAGAAAATACTGCAACAAGATCACAAACTTCTACCTGGTTTGGAAAAAAAAAATAAAGAAAATGGATAGTTCTGCTCTCAGAAATATTTATCCTAATAACATTTAAATCACTGCAGGTACAAAAAAAAAGTGTTAGTCTTAAATTTAAAAAACAAATGTTTTCAAATACTTCTAATAACAAGAAAAATAACCCTTTGGTCTCTGATTACTTAAACTTTTTCAATGCTGAGACATAAAATACAGCTCAAGAACGTACATGATCATGTCAATAAAATGAGAGGAGGGCTGGGTTACACAAAAATGAATATTAAACGTGAACCTACCATGCAAAATTCAGTGCATCTGGTCTTGTTCATATTCACAATCAGTGCTCTCAATTATTTAGATCTATAATTTTGTTCTGTCTATTATGATATAAGCAAATAATCCTCACCTAGCTACAGACTTCCAGCACATTCTTGCAACACAGCACGAGTGACCAAGGCTTAAAGGTTAACTGAGATCAATAGGAACCAAATAAATCTGAAAACATGGCTCAGAGGGATGTACCCCACAAGTGTTTATTTCCAAATTCAGTTCCCAAAATCAGTCCAATAGCTTGGCTGCCATTGCAGTGGCTGCATCAAACATTTTAAAATGTAGTTTTGGCTGATTAACCTCCTCAATAAAAGCAGTAGCAGAGGAGAGAACTAAACCTGAATGTCCAAAAGGCTGCACCTTATTTTCCTCCCAAATAAGTAGGAAACTTGGCTTTTCCTTGGTCTGTTTCTGGTATTTACTAATGATTCAAACAAAAAAATTGATGGAAGTAGTTAAATTTGACAATGGTTCAATTTAAAATGATTTTTAGTTGTGGGACATTTCAGTTCTGACTCTGAAGGGAAAGCAAAGAGGAGATGAAGCTTGGCAAGCTTAGGGTTGCTGGCCAAAACAAATCTAGGATCACACACTGATGGTCCAGGAATGAGGTCCTTGGACAAAGGATGTTACTGAAACCTCTGGGGAGGATGCTGGAGAATTGATTTGAATGCCATAATGAGTATATCTGCCCAGTTCCCTCAGCAGTTAAAAATAAAGGAAAGAGCAATCAGGAATCCTTAATGATAATATAAGGCAATGACTTATATTCAGTTTTGGTTTTGTCAGAGATTTGGGAGAAAAAAGATAGAACAGGACAAACTATGTTAGCTGAACATGAAGTGAATCCTCCATTTAAACATTATTTTACTTTTCCTCAGATGCAGTTCTTGCTCAAAATTATTTTCCCAATAATTCTGGCAAATTTTGATCTCTGAATTAGTCACAATGAGTATGTCATGTGCACTCAAAATAGATGTTGGAGAACTCAGGGACCAGACCTCTGCTGAAAATTTTCATGTCACCAACTTTATAATTTGCCATTCAAAAATATTTTCTATGATATACTCATGTTTTGTTTTTTCCTTGAAATTCCTGGTCAACAAATGGATAGAATCACAGGGATATTTATTGAATGGTAGTGCAGACAGAGTGAAGTTTAAAAACACCTGATTAAAAATTGTAAAAATAAATAAGCTATCCAAAATTGAGAGAATTGCAATGCATTCATTGGTCTCTTCACTCTCCCTCCTCCCCTCAGTACTTGGAAGGACTTTTAGGACCACTTTGAGTTTAAGAGGGAACAAAATGAATCAGATATAAAATATTGCTTTGCAGTCAGACTCAGCTGTGGGGAAGTTACTGGCACAAGAACCAAGTGTTGCATTTAAAACAACTTTTCATAATTTTACACTTGTTAATAATGCATTTGGAGCTTTTTACAAATTTTCTTCACTCTCTTTTTAAGGCCTTAGTTCTGCATTAAGTTCACATGGGCCTAATAGAGCCAGCAAGAATTCTGGAGGTTAAACTGTTCAGATGAGGTCATTTGCTCAGGATGTTTCAAATTTTGGAAGAACAAATGATCCTATGAGATGATTCCATTATGAAGGTCAAAAGGCTTGTGAGAAGGACAATAGGAAGCACCTTTCCTTCTCTGTCCATAAAACACCTCACAAAAATTGGGTAATAATGTGAAGGAAGCCAAGGCAGGAAAAAAAATTGTCAGAAGAACTTGTCTTCCTTTTAATTTCTATCCTCACCTCTTATGCTTACTTTGTAACACAAAGCAAATTATCAAGGGAAAGGCTTAATCTTCCTAAATTGATTTGGAATTCCTGTCATATTAAAAAAGTACACAAGTCTGTAAGGGAGGGAATATATGGAACAGCACGGGTTGCAAGTCATGGGAAGTGGGATCCCTGTGTAAACTGTGCTTTTCAGAGAAGGACACAAAGCTCATTTTGATTTTGTGAATCATTTCAGTTAAAAACCGAATACAATCAGCTCACAGATCTAAGCACTATCTACAAAGGGAAAAAGAGAACATTTTTTTGTCCAGGTTAATAAATTAATCAATTTATGCATTACTTATATGCACAGAAAAGAGGTGGAAGGAATTCTATTTTCTCCTGAATGATCAAAGTGTTGGCCAATGTTATGGCTGGAGGCCAAACTAGACTGAAGATGGTTTGCTCCATTATACCTTCTGCTGTATTCTTATCTTGGAATGACAGCAATTTCTCTATGTATTTTTAACTGTATTCTTCTATTATGGAAATAAATGGTTATTTAAATGCCATCAGTTTCAAATCGCTCCGCTGGAAAATACAGCAGGGAAAAGTATCAAAGACAAAGAACTTTTAAATAAATCTCATCTTCCCACCTGCCATATGAACCAATTTCTATGCCAGGTGGCAGATGTTCATGATGGTGCTTAAAATAAGTTAAAATTAAATGGATCTCAAAATTTAATTGTTTTTTAGTGTAAAGGGCTCTCAATTAAAGGATATTTTATTTTATTTTGCTGGTTAGATATCCTATCAGAAGTGACCTGAAAACCCAGAGCTCTTTAACATAAAGGAAATGATAAAGAGATGAGAATCTCAAGCATTAAAAGAGAATCTTCTTTCCTCAGTGTAATTTAATATGTAATATCTCATAATCAGACTATCATGACAGAGAACTCTTCATCCTTTCAATACAACACTTAGCACATGTGGAATTTTCTTGATGCATGACATTTTATATAGGATATAGATCAGACATGTTTTCCTCAGATTTTCTGCAATAAATATATTAGCAGTAGAACACCACATTCAAAAATGTCTTTTGAAAATTGAGTACATATCTGATTATCAATTTTTCAAGTGATCTTATAGTTTATAAAATACTTAAGTCCTCTTCTAATTAGTATAATTTCTTTCTGAAGAACTGTAATTTGCACGAGACAGCTTTCACTGAACATTTCTCTCACTGATGTTCCCAATATAAAGATAAGACATGTCATTTTTTTAGGGCATCTTGGAGTTGTAAACATGTTGCTTTACTTGAAAGTGACCATTCAGATTTAGCCTTTTATGAATCAATGCCACATCACACATTGTTCTGTGTCTGCTCTGCGTCAGAAGGCGGTATAGAAATTATCTGTAGGTAGCACATACTTTTGTTCCACATGATTTCCCCAGGACAGCAACACTGCCTCAGCTGAAGAAATGACAAAGGATTTTCTCGTTCTTTGATTCATCCTCTACATGAGTTTCATCAGGTAGTTGAGTAAGAACTTCAGATAAACCATGCCAATTGAACTGCTGAATGAGAGAGGAAATCCAAGGGCTGGATCACAAGAGTGCACACATGCACTACTTTCAACCCTTGAGAAACCAAGATCTAGGGGAAAAAAACATTTATCTTTTCAGTGAAATGTGGCAGAAAACCCAGAGAAAATAAATTCCTGAGAAGGCAACAAAAATATCATGGAGTACTTTTACACCCATGGGACAGACCACATATTTGTTTCTGTTGTTGCAGCTACAAAGAACTGGTTGAACTGTCCTACACTAAAAACCAGCTCATAAAAAAATTCATTTTCCTAGAAAAGGGCTGTGTATGCTCCTCACTGTGGGATGCCTGCAGCCTTCAGGGGGTCTGGTCTTACTGATCCAAAGGATATGTTCCAGACTACAAAAGCTAAATTTTAAGGAATGACCCTTTATTCCAAACATAGTTGTGACAGGTCTGCATTGATATCTATCAGGCTTTTTGACAGTGTAGTGATTATGAGACCACAAAATCTGTGGTCCTGAGGTGCTGAAATGATAGTTTGTGTTCTACAAGTGTTATTGAAGCCAAGGATTTTGTGTTTAAACCAGGTCCAGTATACTGCCAGTGGCTGTCATTCCCTCATGAATGAGTTGCCAGGATAACTGGGATGGTATGGAATCAACAGTACCTCATGCAGTAGAAATGTATAAATATAAACAATTTATGAATGCAAAATGCATCTTCTACTAGCATTCTGATGAATACAAAGGCAGCACTTTCCCAAAACCAAGTTTGCTTAATTAAATCTACTCAATCAGCAGAATACCACTGCCAAACGAGTCAACAAATATTGGTTCATTGCTCTTTTAAAACCTAGCTTGGAGGGAAAGAAGTCAGGCTGTACTGCAGAAAGGGCTTCAAGGCACTACAATAAAGCAGATTTTGAGAAGAGTTTAAAGTCAGGACAAACTAAGGCAGTAGATATAGAAAAAGCAGAGATAAAGCACAAAGGGACACGTGAGACATTTAGTCCAAGATACTTCTGTCTTTCCTGCTTTGAAACTGCTTTGAAGTTTCCATACTTCAAACTGCCTGGTTTGTGTATCCTCTTTTCAAAATTTTGAGTCACTTTTGAGTCACAGGAAACAATTTTTTCACACAATCCAGACAGGTCCATCCATCTCACTCTCACCACTCCTGTGTTGTTCCTGCTGTCCACACTGGGTAGGAACAACCAACCTTTCCCTGGTCACTGTTCAAATCTCCTCAGCAATGCCACAGAGGTGCAGGAAACTTGGAGGCTGTTTAGGAGGCTGATCACTAAACTCCACTTGGAAGTTCCAAAAATATATAAATTACAAACTCACTATGTGTCTGTGTTCTCGTTTGAGACATGACCTTTTGTGTGAAACCCACTAATAGTGAACATATGTCACAGTAGAAAACTCTTTGGCACCGAGTTATTTCAGTGCATCACAGTTAACAAATTGTAATTCCAGCTCCATCGTTTCTCTGTTCATAATAAAGCAAATCTGTCACAGAAAAAAAATAATCTTTCTTTCCCATAAAAAGACTCATCGTTAAAGCATACAAGATTATCATTATGCAAGCTCATTAGGCGTACACAAGCTATACTTTTCCCTGTACAACTGAAATTCATTGATAAAACAATGAAGTGAACTAACACCCCTCCTAAATAAAGTTTCACCAGTAGCACTGTATGTTAATGGAGCTATTTCATTGTTAATGTGACTGACTGCTTATTGATTCTTGCAGTAATCCAGCAAGGGCTTCAGAGTACAATTTAGTTTGGAGAGCTACGGGTCCAACATCTATGCTCAATTACAACTTTCAGAAGGGTAGATCAATAAAATTTAAATTGCTTATGGTAATCACAACTTCAAATCATTGCGATCAGCATAAGCAATCTGCTGACCTCAGCCAAGCTCCTAAATTGAAACTTGTAATGAGTGGTCATTTAGTTTGGGTCCATTCATATTATTTTGGAGGCAGGTGATGAACAATTAAAGATCAGTCAGCACCTTCCCTACCCAGAAATCCCCTCTGAATTCCCAAAGTACTAATATGTAGTAACCCTAGGGTATAGGCCTTTGCACTTCTTTAATGGGTATTCTGTATGAATAAGCAATTATATTTTCTATTAAACAATTTCAGTGTAATTGAATTAGCAGTTATAATATTGCTCGGGCAAGCAGAAGCTTTCCTAGGGAAAAATTAAGTGATATTGGGTAATTCAAATTAATTTATAAGCCTGAAAAATGTAACCATTAAACAGAATTGTGCACCCTCCCAAAAAAATTACAATTAATGAGCATATTGTTTCAATGCATAAGTTTCCTAACAATTTGCTTTTTTGGTCATAATGGCTTTTTCCCAGTTCATTATAAAAACCTGTCTATTATAATGAAAATTTCATAGGCTGTTTTCTTTGACAAAGCAGGTTGCAAGTTTAAACAAAGATAGCCTGCAGATTACTTTCACGATAAGGAGTCACCTTAGAATTACATTTTAATAAATCATTGACAATAAATCTTCTGTATTACAGCACTAGGGTTTAGAGAGGGAGGAAAAAAGGCAAATACAGAGAAAACGATCAATGAAAATCCCCTTCTGCCAATATGAGAATAGATTGACCAACACTAATGTAAAGTTTGCTACAGACAAAAATAAATGCTCAAAAAAGCTTTAGAAAGATGCAAAGCAAACAGTAATAAAGTCTGTACACAATTCAGATTTCATTAACATATTAATTTAGTAATATTCACCTAAAACCTTTTTTTTGCAAGTGGTCTGTATTCAGGGCATAAGTCACTGAATTTATAAACAAGCTAACAGACACTGATTTGGGAATATTTTCATTAATAAAATGCCAAACACACGATTCTGGTTCATGAGATTACATATTATTCACAAGCAGTTGGAAAACTGATGAGCATTTCTATTTGAGATTCACAGAACATCACAAAGGGTTGAGCACAGACAGTGCTTTGCCTGAAGACTATTTAAGCTGGTTTAGTCATCCAAACAGGAAGAACAACTCCTGTACTTTTACTTGGAACAAGAGGTCTTAAGGCCAGGAGCATCTATGCTACATAAAATATTTCTTGTCATATTAACCAACATCAAAAAACACACCTTAGTTATGCCCTGCACAGCTATGCAGACAAAACTTTCAGTGGCTCATTATTCAGCGGGAGTGAAGAGAAGAAATCTAAAATAAACTGCCCAGACAAAAGACTTCTGAATGTGTTATGCAACACTTGGAGGGTTTTCTGAAGTGAATCAATCAAAAAATTGTTCTGATTACAACAAAATCTATCAATGTCACTCACTAGCTTTTCCAACCAGCATACCATGGAAGCAAAAGGCCAAAACTAGAAGTAATTCTTGAATAAGCAGAATCCAGAAGAAACCCCATGCCTCTGCCTTGGATCTGTGGGTTGCTTCCACAAGAAAGGGCTTCTCCCTCCTCCTGGCCTGTTATTTTGTATTTAATGTAATGCTTCTCAAGAATATCAGTCTTGAAAAGTACACTGATGTTTTATAGCTGCTCCTGTTTTGCAATACAAATGATATAATTACTTGTTTCTCGCTGGAGGGTGTCCAGTTCTTTTGGTTCATTTTTTAAATGCAAATCTTATTAAGCATTTTATCCTAAAATGTTTACTGCAAAGAGGGCAGTGTGATCTCAGACAAAGATGGACAACGTCCCTCCAAAAATAAATCCCAGGCAAGGAATGAAACCTGAATTAAAGCAGCATACCAAAATCTGAATTGATCACTTACTGAAATATGTTAACATGATGTAATGGGCAACCACAAAAATCAGATGTACAGTAATATTCCATGAATCACCTCTAGCTAGCCCACAACGAACAAAGGCATAATAAAGAGCTCTGCTCACCAAAAACCTCAACTTTTATAATAGCTCTGAAACGTTCTGTTTATACAGTATAACAAATTTCTCACCACCTACAGCTTCCCATTTGTTACTGTGGACAGACTGCAAACTTTCTTACAGTGGCGAGCGGAGCATTAACTCGTTCCTGTGAGTAAGCGCTCGCTCGTTTGGGCTCACTAATGACACCCTAATCTTGGGCTGGAGACCACAACCACTCAGAAATTCCTGGCAGCGTCTGAGCTTGAAATTAGATTCTCCTGACCCAAAAGCACAAGCCCTTACTATTCAACTTAAAGCAGATTGGGCATGAGTTGTGCCCTGTGAGACATGACAAATGACTGAACAGTTCTGCTTCCATCCATTAGAGGTCAGTGGTATTTGTAAGCCAGCCAACTCATTACAGAGCTGCAGAAAAGGGATTAATTAGTGTCCTAGCTTAGCTTCAATTATGGAACAATCCATATTCAAATTGTCTATTGAATATGGTGGCCACTATATGAGAGCTCTGGAAAATGTAAAGGAAATGATGGCATTTGCATTGAGGGGGGGGAAAAAAACCCTGGGGTTCAACGACATTGACAATGGTAAATGACATTTGTCTTGTGTCCCTCACACACTTCCAGGTCAGCAGGATGACAATGTCCAGCTCCTCTGCTGGGAGAGGTACACAAATCCCTTTGAGGAAGAGAACTGGGCCACTGCTGCCCTGCTTTTTCCAGGAGCGCTCCTGGAAATGTTGAAAGGAGAAATTCTGCTCTCCCTTATTTCTCCTCACATGGGGAATAGCAGGGTGACAAATGAAATAAGAGTAGGTAATAGAAGATTCCTGTATGACCAAGTCTGTCCAAAATTCTGTTCTAAAGGGCAGAACCTTCAGCCTGTATAATTAGCTCCTAAATTGGCCTATAATTATCTGGGGCTTGTTGTCACCACACTAAGATTCCCAACCTGTAAATTTTCCTTGATTTTTTAAAGTCCTTCAGACACCACACTGTCTATTTCTTCCAATAATTAGTAGATTTTTAATATCTGAGACCAAAATATATAGGAAAGTCATAAATAACAGGCATCCTTTCCCTAGGAAGTTCTTTAAGAAAATTTGATGTATAAAAGAAATATGACATTTTAAAAGTTTGTGAATTTCTTGATAAAAAGCTGCAAAACTGGCCTGACAAATCCTCAATCTATTTATTCAGAGTGAAAATAGAATATTTCTACTTGAAAAAGAAGAGCAGAAATTACCAATTCCCTATGTGAACAGTGTGGAGAAACCAGTGGAATATCCAAAGCTAGGTTCTGATCCAAACTGTGTAGCTCTATATCTGGGACAGATTGATTTTAATAATTATCTCAGATTTTCTATAAAGAAAATTTTGATGAGAGCTTCAGGCTTCCCATCAGCATTGTGCCCAATTTTTTTTTTATTTATTAACTTAATTGTACTTTTTCACTTGTCAGGAGTCTTGCAGTAACATCAGCTTAACAAAATTCTTGAAGCAATTACCTATTGGTTGAAAGCCACAAGTCAGAATTAAAAACAGTGCACCTAAATCAGGTTTTCATTGGCCAAGGACAGTCTCATATCATGTAAAAACACCATTTATTGTCTTTAGGGGATATGTAACAGCAAAAGATGCACCTTGTGAGTTTGGCATTATTGCAAAAATAAATATGCAATAGGATTGGCAGCTTATTAGAAAGTCTTGGGGGTTTAATTAGGATGTCAGAAGAATTTGGGCCTGTTGACACTATTGTGGTCTACAGGTGGAAGGACACAAAGGGACAGAATTTGGCCTCCCTGTAAGGCTTAACCCTGAATTATGTTATTACTCACAACATGAATGAGCTGACCCAAGATATCTGTGAACCTGAATGGTCTTGACCTGTGCAAAACTCAGAAAATTATTATTTGTCTTCAAATTCCCTCTCTGAAATTTAAACATTGTCTCACTACTTTACATTTTGTTACTGGACAAATTTGTTCCAAACCAGAACAATCAGGCTCAGCTGAAAAAGTAATTCTTTTAAAAATGGATTTAATGGTTTAGCCTTAGATTTCTTCTCATTAAAAATCTCTTCATTGCAGCAAAAAACTTATGGATAATAGAGGAGATGGTGAACAAACAGCCAACTCATTGCCATAGAACAGGAACTCTTCTAAACATACTTCATTTTCACAGGGCTGAGTGGTGCCTGCTAAATCCCCTGCTTTATGCACCTGCTCCCATGACATTGCAGCACTTCATGTTCTACATGAAGACATCCTGGAGTCATCTGCATAACTAACAAAAATTTAAAAGGGGAGTGGGGATGATGTGCTCTTAGTTACAGGAAATAACTTAAGAGGGATGAAAAAAAACCTGAGAAAAATAATATCCCATGCTGTGACCTTTTTTTTCCTTTTTTTTTTTTTTTTCCTTGAAAGAAGTATGATATTGAAAATATCAGGGATCTTTGGGTCATGAGAGTTTTCTGTGGACAGAGACCAGATTTCAGCCTCAAGACACCGCATCTGATAGCCCATCCCCTCGCATCTGCTCTATTAAAAACTACCCCATGGACAAATCATGATCCTAAGAGTTAGTTGAAAGTATCCTCAAACCTTTCACCCTTTTTGTACTCACAAAGTAATCTAAACCCAGCACATTAAGAGAGACATCAAAGAGTCCCCACTGTTTTTTGTAGGTGCAGCTTCTGAGCCTCTCCCTTCCTACTTTACAGATAAGCCATGCAAAGACTTCACTCTGGCCTTTTGCCCCGTAAAGAGTTTTTACTGAAATGTGTGTTGCAGGAGAAAGATAAATAGTCAGAGTTACAGAAATCAATACAGCAAAATTCAATAAATAACAACAAACATCTACTGGACAAGCCCTAAACTTTCATTGTGAGAGAAGTTGTTTTACTTTCCTACACTTGTACAATATAGACACTTTCTTAAAGAATACATTCACATTCTTAAAGAAAATTCACAAAGAATATAACATTTGATTTTAAAGACCATGGCAAAACGTGAGATATATGTTGCATCACCATCACTGTTTAAGAGACCTTTGAAACCAGAACCAGAAACTCAAATGATATTAAACTCCATCACACGTATAAATTTAGATCTCAAATTCACTTTAAACTATGGATGTAAGATACAAAATACAGATCCAGATCTCATTAGCCTTAAGGTCTGCAGCTATCTGAATCTGACATTTTGACTTGGAGCCATTTCTGCTAGGAATCAGAAAAAAATTCTCATTTTCCATTTAGTCATTCCCAGCATGTTTTGCTTACGATTTTTTTTTCACTCTGTCCCTGCACTGAGAAGCCATTGAACCATCTGTAGTATTCAGATAATAATTTCCTTAGCTATAACTATATAATTCCACTAATGAGAGCTACTTGAGAGTCTGCTATCATCCATTTCCAAAGATGTTATTATAGTTTGATCTTTTGCATATGCAGGCATCACTCCACCTTATAGATGTGGCTAAATGGATAAGAAACCACTTTTTAAAGGAACATTGTGCTGGAGCAATGTAGATATTGCAAATGCAAATGGCATAACTAACAAGAAATATCATTTTAGAGAGTCTGAAACTGTTTAACAGAGAGAAAAGAATTCAGACTTTTGAAGTTTTGGTTATAAGAAAATAATTTTAAAATAGCCTGGGAAAGTTAAAAAATATTTTGTTTCAAAGTATTTCAACCTATAGTTTATAAATTGAATTTTCACTCTAAAATCCACCAACTTTTACTTTTTATTGTAAGAATCTAAGGAGGTAAATTTTATTTTAAAAGAGAAATTAAGGGTTACATATCTCTTTAACTTTTTTTCCTTTATAGTAGGAAAGCCCAAATAGAAATTCTCTTCGGTAATTAACCATCATTTATTTCCATTTTTCAACTGAGATTTTGAACAGAAAGAGCACCTTTAGACCACACCCACCCAAAAAGGCAGCATTACTAATCACAGCAACAAATCAGATCCTCCAAGAGGCCTGACCTTAGATTTAGTTTATGGAAGTCTCTAAGAATTTAACATCATCTCAGGCCACAAGACTAAGACAGGTTTTCAGCTGGTAGCTGGACAACCTTCCCACCTTGGCTTCTTTTTCAGGATTTTCACGGTTCTCCCTCTGCAGAAAGAAGGTGATGCAAGAATCTGCTTTGTGGAAGGGTCCCTGTGCCAGCACTCTACATTGAGCTCATGCTCAGCAGCTTCTCAAATAAAAATTATCTGCTCCACATCAGCAAGAGATTCCTGGTAACTCTTCACAACATGACCTGAGCGTGGCCTTTTTGAGCACACAGCCTCTGCTGCCACATCAGCCTCTCCATTCATGGCTGAAATCCTCCAGCAGAGCCTTCTTAAATGGAGAGCATGGTTTGAATATGCATTCCTCAGTGTGCTGATGAAAAATGAATATGAGAATGAAGGAATTCCTGTTCTTTCCTTGTATACAAGATGCTCCTTGCAAAAATCAATCCGTGCCATTTTGGAACAGTATCGCTAATGAAATTACCATAATCAAGAACTGCAAAGGCATTGATTATGAAACACTAAGCTAATAACAGCCTTGAATGAGATTCTGATGTCACTGAAGACTCACAGAATCTGGATTTCTCTCTCTATCATCAAATAATCCCACTGAAAAGCTAAACTTGTCCAGCTATAAGCAGATGATAAATCCAAGGTCATGGTTCTACGAGACCCACTGGCCCCCAATAATATAAAAATGCTGTTCTTTCCAGACACACTGAACTTTTCTTGCCAGTTGAGATACATTCAAAAGATCATCCTTCATACTTCATGCCAGGTCTTCCATCCTCTACCCTGCAGCCAGCATGAGGCACAAACCTGGTGGCTCTCATTCTCTTACCAGAAACAGCCCTAATCACAGTTTTGTGATGGGTCCAGGCCAAATCTTTATGGATAGACAACTCAAAGCTGCACACATGTGGTCTGGATGAAGCTGAAACTGCGACTTCCATGACTTTGCTGAGGTGATGTATGATGCTAAATTTAAAAAAAAACAAAATAGCTTCCTTATATTATGTCCAAACCGCCCTGTATTGGGTTTGTATGGCAAAGCTGTGGTAGTTGAGGGGCTACAGGGGTGGTTTTTCTGAGAAGCTGCCAGAAGCTTTCCCCACATCTGGCAGTGCCAACAGCAGGTGGCTCAGAGATGGTCCCAGCACTGGCCAAGGCTGAGCCCAGCAGTGGCAGAGCCTCTGGGCTAGCAGATTTCAGAAGAGGGAAAAAACCCTCCCAACAACCATGGTACCTGGAGGGAGGAGTGAGAACAGCTGAGAGCCACAGCTCTGCAGCTACCCAGGTCAGGGAGGAAGGAGAGGTGCTGGAGCAGAGACTCCTTTGCAGCCTTTGGTGCAAACCATGGAAAGCCACAGGGATGTGGAGATGCAGCCACAGCTCATGGTGGCTGTTGGAGCAGGTGGAAGCCCAAAGGAGACCCAAAGTGACCCTGTGGGAAGCCTGTGCTGCAGCAGGGTCCTGGCAGGCCCATGGAGAGAGGAGCTGGGGCAGGTTTGCTGGCAGGATGTGTGACCCTGTACAGGACCCATGCTGGACCAGTCTGCTCCTGAATTGCTGCATCCCATGGGAGGGAGAGATGGGGCAGAATGTGAGGAGTTGGCCCTCTGAAGAAGAAGGAGCAGCAAAGACAATGTGTGAGCTGACCAGAGGCCCCATTCCCTGTCCTGCTATGCTGCTGTCAGGGAGGAGGTAGAGAAATTTTATTTTGTAATTTATTTTGAAATCTCCTAGATTTCACCTGTCAGGCACCCGAGAGCTTAAATTGCACAGTGTCTCTAAACATGCACACAATTAGAGGTGCAATGTTTTTGCCCAGAAGACTTGAAAACTTCACAGGATCAACGTTTCACTGTTGTTGGAAATTCCAGCGGTCCTAAATGTCTAATTCAGCATTCCTTTATTTTTTAGATATTTTTGTTTTGTGAAGCCATCGTGATTAGCACAGCTGAGGCCCCTCAGCCCCACATCTCAGGGCCATATGGTAAGAGCTGTAGCCCAGTTACCCTGATTTAAAGCCAATCCACATCCAATGTGTGTGGATTCACCTGAAGGACCAGGACTGGATTAGGCAAAGCAAATAAGATGGAGTATGTAATTAATAGAAGGATGTATTAAATAAGACCCTACAGGTATTTTCCAACTCCAACAGCTAAGACTCACTCCCTTTCCCCTCTCCAATAAGATCTGAGGCAATATAAAAAATCTCCCAAGACCTCCCTCTTTCACTAATGTCCAAAATGGTCTTTGTTTGCGTAGATACAACGTAGAAAGATATAAAAATAGGTTTAAATTAGCATATTGCCAAATTGGTCTACTGTAACAAGTGCTTTGAAGTCTGGCATGCTGACTGATTCCCCACAGGAAGTTGAGTACTCTGAAAACAATTAAGAACAAAAAAGGGGCGGGGGGGGAGGAGAGAGGGAGCAGGCAAGTACAGTAGTTAAATTAAGCAAAGTGAGCCTTGGAATAGTCAAGGGACTAAACAAGCCATCGAATCACTTAATAACAGCTCTTCTTTAGCAGTGGAGATAGAAAACACCGGCTGGATTTTTAGAAGCAGAGACATTAAGGTTTGAAAAAGCAGAAAGACAGAAGTTTAAATTAAATAAATGAAAATTACTTCAGAATATAATAGAAGGTAATAAGGCACCAAAACTGCCAGTAGTTTAGTAGCTAATCCTGCACTCTAAAATTGATCCTAATGTAAAAGCATTGTGCAATTTAAAAGTAATGAACATAATAATCCCTGCCATTTTACATAATAAATAAATCTTAACTATGTTTCCAGTTTGTATAAAGCCTTGTGAAACGATGGATTTGGATGCAAAAAAAAATCCAAATGTTTGTTTCACAAGGATATTCTAGTGATTCTAGTGAAATATGTTCCGAGGGAGAAGGTTAAAATATATTTTACAGGCAGTACTGAGTAAACATAACTATATCTGAAAAACCACACAAAAAAGACAGACCTCTCAGATTTTGCTATAAACATTTGACAGTGTGGAATACCTTCTCTGTAGCATTTTGCCTGCACTGAAATACACAATCACCTACTGAAAGATGATTTCTGTTATTGTTATCATTGTTATGGTAGCGTGCAGGAGAATTGCTGCATAATTAGGAATATTATCTCTGCCAAAGAAATCCTGGGATTTTGTAAAAACTTTGCAAAGTAACTTTTGATAAAAAGACCTGAGTAATTAATGCTCCTGGTTGCCAGTGGGAGTGTGCAGACTCCACCCTTGGAGATGTTCAAGGCTGGGCTGGACGAGGCCCTGAGCTGGCTCACACAATTTATGTGTGATTTGCTCCCTCACCACTCAGAGCCCGTTCAGTTTGGGAGAGCTCCAAACACTGGGGTTGTAGGACAAGGCAGGAGACCCATGCTGACCTCAACAGCCTGAAGAATCACCTTTATTGTACAGTAACTGTTCCCTGAGAATGTGTTATTACAGATGCTGCTATAGAAGATCAGTAAGCATTATCCTGTCAGAATAGCAGCTTTGAGAAAATCCAGCTGCCTTGAATACTGATTCGTGGCACTGCATTCCCAAATTTAGCAACCAAGGAAAAGCTGGAGAGCTTGAGACATTCACACTTCTGGCCAGAGGAACATGTATGGGAAAGGATAACTGGAAGTGGGAGAGCTGCAGAACTCTCTCAGAAGGGATTTTTGCACCAGTCTCACTAAATTTCAGTTCCTCTTTGGACTCTGTAACCACTACATAGACTTGAAAGCAGCAATATTATAAAATGAAAAAAAAACTAAGTAGTGATTATTAAGATTCTCTGTAAGTAAAACAACAGAGTCTAGAAAAGCTAGAGAGGGAACCCTATTTAAGGTGGGGCTGGAAAGGATGGTGGAGATGAAATTTTGTCTTGAGGGTGAGACTCCACTCAAACAGTTTTTAGCTCCCTATATATCAAGAACCTTCTTCATTTTGAAAAGCATTATCCAACTTTCATGTCTTACCTCAGTTTCCAAATTTTACCACAATTTCCTGGTCATCTTGGGACATCTTTGTCAAGTTCACAGACAGGTGAGGAGAAAGGAGCAGGGTGTGAACTGTGGTTCTGGGGGGTTTTGTGGAAGAGGGAAGAGAACAAAATATCCTCCAGACTTGCACTACTCAGGCCAAAAGCCACCACACAAATCCGACCATGTCCCCTGCAAGCTTAAAAATCAACTCAGCTGGAACTTAGACATTATGAACCATCAGCATTTGCTACCATTCCTTCTATTGATTGTTCTCAACTTTTTATTTGTTCCTCTTCTTTTTTAATATTATGTATGATTCTTTTGTATTATGTATGATTTTTTTATATTATGTATTAATATTACAGTACCACCTATAGCAACAAATTAAAATTGCAGCTTCCACCAGAATCATCCTGTTACAGAAGGTTCTGTACAAATCTCACTGTTAATAAGACACAGTCACTTGCTCAAAACTCCCAAAAGGAAGGTGACAGAAACAAAATCAAAAAAGAAGTGGCCCAGCTTGTGTCACACAAGAAAAGCAGAAAAAGTTTCCCAGTTCCAAGTCCAAGGTATCACATTGCTTTACACTTTCTTTGGCACCTTGCCTTTATGTCTCTTCTTATCTTGGAGCTGAACATTTATTCTTATTTGTGAGTATGTGTGGTATACAACTCAGCCATGTAAACATGCAATATCAGGAGTTTGCATTTGTTGAAGCATTTTTTATTAATAGAAGTTTGGAGACTGGAGACAGAAGCACAGATCTTTTATGTGACTTGGTCAGAAATAAAACTGGGGTAGAATACAGGCCTTTTGGTGCTGCAGTTATAAAAGTTTTAGGTTTTATGGACAGAAGCAAGTAGCTACTACTCTTGGTCAGAGCTGCATGTAACCTGATTCTCATAGCATCAAGGTCTTGCTAATAAAACATATCTGCCAGCATTTGGTACCTCCTCATTATAACTAGATAAAACAGCTCCACGAGTAGGCCAAATGGTCCTACAAAGTAACTTCAAGACCCCACTAGATAAAACTTCTTCATTCACTAAAGTCAGATATGGTCCTGCCAGGGGGAAAAAAAAAAAAAAAGAAAAATCAAACAGGTTTCACTTTGCATGCATTCCTGGTCAGCACTAAACATTTTTCTAGGTTGCAAGGATAATACAGGAGATTTTAAATGCTTTCTTTGAAAGTAGAAAAATATATCTTTTAAGCAGTCAAGCGTTAACTGTTAGAATTAAAAATATCTGTTCCATATGTTCAAGTCCCAAGTAAAGTAATATTAAGTATGTAGAAGAAAGTTCAGGTAGGAAGAGCAAATGATTAAAATAAAAGTCCCTTGGGTCAAAACGCGAGCGCAGTGGACATAGATAAAGTACCAGGGAAAGGAGATGAAATACAAACAGGATGTGCTGTGGTGTCCAAATGAGACACATTACTAAAAAAAGTATTGCATCATTAACCTCTCCATCAGCTGCCTCTGCCAGAGCTGCAGTGGACTTTGTGTTGCCCACACCTTGGAGAATATGAGAATCTTAGATCACTCCCTGGTATGTTTGCCAGTCTGACTTTAATATTTCAGGTTTGATCATGAATTTTCTCTCTCTCTCTCTCCTCTGTTTTAAAGAGAAACAGCAGTTAAGTTAGCAGTTCAGAAATTATTTCAGCCATGTGATGGGGCTCTGAGTGTATGACTGAGTAGCTGGTATCTTCTGCATTGATATCCCTGGTCTTCAGTGGATGTGAATGTGCTGTCCACCAGTTGTGCTGTAAAATCCACCCATTGTAAAAATATTAAAATATTTCTTACAAAAGAATATAATTTGATTTCTCAAATCAGAGAAATTTAATGACTTTTTATTAAAATTGCTTCAAAAACTATGTTTAAAATACAAACTTTATTCAGTTTCTAAATTTACTGGTTTTGGAGGTTGCTATAAAATCCACTCAGTTTGTCTATCCTACAGCTGAGTTCATTCCATGCAAATTTGCAGACAAAATTGTTAGCAACAGAAAGAGTTAAAGGAAAAAAGACCTTTTATTCTCACATTCTAAAATACACAAAGAAAATGTGGATCATTTGCTTTGAGCGCTTTGGGTTTGGTCATATCCACTCTTTCATTTCCATGTCAGCAAAGTCGTTGGCTTTCACACACAGACAATAAAAAAGCCACCAACAAGAAGGAGGAAAACACGATTCTCTTGATAGCAATCCCACAAAAACAGACAAAAAGACTTGGGGACGTGTCCTCTTAGCCTGTTTGTTTTTAATTGACCAGATTTCCAGTTGAGAGTGGCCCTTTTAGCAGCTCACAGAACAAAAACAGCACCACATGGCCAGCAGGGTCTATTTTAAAGTGGTGCTCTCTCATGTCCCCTGCTGAGGATTGCACCATATGAGCCATCAGTAACACCAAGTCAAAGGCCAAGAGTCAATAAAGCTCTTGCTGGGATCAAGAATATGCAAACAATGGAGCAGCCACTTCTAGGAGTGGTTACAGCAGAGGTAGTGCTGAAGTTAGGTGGCATCTAGCTTTTTTTTCTCTGAAATTTTATAAAATACAGTATTTTCTCTGGACACTGTTGCTGGCAGTAAATGTTTTTGTGCAGGCTGTATTCTGCACATACTTAGTTAAATGAATGGAATGTGACAGAGACTATTTGTCTAGGTACAAAGCCTGTGAAAGCTCTGGGAACAGTTCTGCTCAGTTCTCTGGTTGCTGAATTAGGTCTGTAGTCAGCACGTTGTATCCAGATATCACAGCAATGAGAACTGGAAAATTTACATACAGTGTCCTCTTTCATTACACACACCCATAAAAATACACTTTTATTTAGTGCACTTGAACACATCAGGACTAACCTTCCCTTCAGTGATGTACATGTACCTGGAGTTAAATATTCCTCCTGTGGAGGTTCACTGAGAACAGGCTGTTATTTCAGAAGGAAAAGACCTACAGAATTTCACAGGGATTGCTGCTTTACTTGGTCCTGCTTACATTCCTGCTATAGGATTTAAGTTTAGATTAAGGTTTCTGCTGGAAAGATTTCTTTATGCATATCCTGGAATAGTTTCTCTAAATCCTGCTAGCTTGTTTTGGAGGGTGGGTTCCTCCATAATTCATGCACCTACAAGACTTAACTGGACAAATTAAAGAAATAATATAAAGCCCCTTGCAAGGACATTATTTCTCTGACTTTAACCAACTCTTTGTTGCCATCTGTCCCTGTACATGACTCATCCCATTCTGCCACATTACCATTGACAAGGACACATAAAGCCACAAAAGGAGTTGATGGGCATTCACTCCAGAGCATTAGTTACCTTGCTCCATGCTCCTGAGATCTGACTGTGCCTTTTGACAGCTCTCCAAGCACATTTCCCCATTTCTAGAATGAAACTGAACCTTTGCACTTTATTATTATTATTATTATTATTGTTCTCTTTCAGCAAAAAGGTAATTGGGCATGAAAAGTTCAAATCCATTAAATAAAAACTCAATTTAAAATATTTTCCATCCACCAAGCCAGCTCCTATTCATTATGCTGACACTGTACTCCACCTCTGTGCCAAGTGGATCACTCAAAGATGCCCCCCACCACTTCCCTGGCATTTTGTGTGACAAGTAAATCTGCTGTGCACACATTGCTTTATAGGGCATCCCAGTTTTTTCAAATACAAGCAACATTTTTTACAGCACCTTTAAATTCCCAAGTCGAATTTTGTAACTATCAAGGTAATTTGAAGTAAACTATTTGTGCTGAGTCTCTCCTCTGGATATTGTGGCAGACAGACACAGCTTCTGAGTTTATTTCTGCTTCTTTACTCACTTCAAGTTTTTGAACAGCCTTAGTCCCATTCAGTTTACTGTTAAATACAAATTGTAAAATGTGTTTACCCATCAAAAACAATACCAGACAATTAAAATAAAAATGCCATCATTCTCTAAGAACCTCAGCAGAAGAATTCAGATGTTGCAGTTACCTGGTGCCTTGTTAATTTAGAAAAGCAAAACAATACAAAACATTCTAATGTTTCTGCCACAGGTTACATACTCTGTTTTCACAAAGGTCACTTTTTCCATAAAGTTTTTTTTTTACTACAAGTTTACTGTACAGAAACACTCTTTTGTCTTAATATCTATTATAAGTGTCTTCTTTAAATCTAGCAAAATATTTTCCCCTTACAACTTAATCTGCCAGAGATGCAGAGCGCAGCTACTTTATTCTTCACGGGTCGAGTCTTGAATCCTAATAAAAAAAGCCAAAGAGGGACATCTAGTGGTACCACTCACAAAATTAAGGAGAGGGAGGAAAAACCTACTGCCATTCCCATGGATCTGAGGTAACTTCTGGCTTCTCATTGGGAATAAGGAAAGGTTGAAGGGAAGACTTTCAACATAACAGAATAACAGAAAGGGAATATTCTGTCAAATAACAGAGAGGAAAAATCTGGTTATTATACCCTTTTCTAACTCACATTCCCACTTACAGTGGGAATAACTGTGAGTCTGCTTTTCTTGGAGAATGTTGGATTCCTCTAAATGAACTGAATCTAGATGAAAGTGCCATAATCAAACAATGCTGCCACTGAACCTCAGATTCGAATAAGGAAACTGTACCCTGGTTTTCACTTGCAAAATCACCCCCAGGAAAAACAAAGAGGACCTGCAGAACTAATTTCATCTACCTTGAAAGTAGGTACATCAAACTCAACCCAAGGGCCAAGCATCAAAATAAATTTCAGTCTGACAAAACTTCTGAACGCTCACCTGATGAGCAAAGGATAAAATTTATTGTTTACCCCTTATATCAGCAGTGTCATTCTAATCACCACAAAGTACTCAGGCAAAATTAGTGGAATAAGTTGTCTGTCAGCTAATGAGGCAGAGCAGCAGCACTGGAACCTCTCCCAGCTGGAGAAAAGGAGAGAACAGCAAACTCCAAATTGCTAGAGAGACAACAAAAGCTCATGAGCTACATGGTCCCAACTAGCTTTAGAAGCAGAGTATTCACAACAAACTGATTTTTGTGAAAAAAACCCTTTCAAGAGTACAGAAGGAGCTCTGACGTGAGACTTGCCAGCTCTACTCTCTGAAAAATGCAGCCTGTAAGATGGACCACACCTGGTCTGATGTGAAAATCCCATAATAAACAACTTCCCACTGTACAGGTGCCAGTATTAAATAAATGAGGTGGTCATGCACACTTAGAACATAACTGCAGGCTCTGTAAGGAAAATTGAGGTTTTAGTGTCACTTTCTATCAGAAGAGGAAGCAGATTAAGTTCTACCTTTATAGCAATTATTTAGGTCTCTTAGATACTTAGAGACTAAGGATTTTAAACTTACCTTGAGCACTTCTGTGGCAATTCCACATGCACTAATCCCTACAGCTCCCACAGTGAGGGTTAAAGAGACAAAGCTCAGAATTTTTTCCAAGAAAAACAACCTCCAGAGCTGATGCCTTCCTGCCCACCTCCCAAACTCACCCTTCTGAAGGTCCTTTCTGCTTTCCATGAAATCATTGTTGTGAAAAGCAATTGTTTTATGTAAATTTGGAAGCAAGTGCCATATAAAACTTTCCAGGCAAAAAGGAATAATTGTCCTTTGCCTGTTGCAGGTGTGATGTCATTTTGGGGTCACACAATGTCAAGTGTCACCTCCCACTGCAGTGGTCTGTGTACCACAGGTGCCTTAAGGCAACTGATTAAACAGAATTAGCTACACAGCTCATGGCTCTTCTCCATCCTGATTTGAGGTATTTATAATCCTCTTTGCAGATATTTAATGACTGGATACACCAAGAAAAACATTCTTAAAAATGAATTTGTTTTAAAGAGATAGTAAAGCAATTTTATAAAGCAGAAAGATTCCTCTCTTATCACACTTCATCTACCAGTCTTCATCCAGTTTGCTTCTTGATGCTATTCTAAGCTATCATTTCCTTCCTTTCAGCTCTCTTTCTTCTTTTTTCTCCTCATTTTTTCTACAGGACTGACAGTACCTTCTGAATTTCCTCCCCCTCACTGGACAAGCAGTACCCATAAGACAAACAGTCTTCTTTTTGTCTCTTTTTGGTTTTTGGTAGTAAAAAGACAGGTTCCTCTTCTCAAGCTCTCTCTAAGTTCTCCCACATATGAGAGTAAAAGATAAAAGAATGATGCTGTCAGTGGTGATGCACACCAGGCCCCACCAGCAAAGAACCTGGTGTAAAAGCATTCAGTTGTGGAGATTATGTGGTCACTGCTAAATTGGAGCAGAATGCTTTGTAGGAGGAAAATTTCTGATTAAAATATTTCATATTCCACCTTGCACTGCAATAATGTAATAAGAACTGCCTCAATTTAAAAAAAAAAATTAAAAAAAAAAATTAAAAATAAACAAACAAGCAAAAAATATCCCACAAAAACAACAAAAAAGCCAACAAAAACAAACTATGGTGTGTTTAAAGCCTAAGTTTATGTACATATACACCAGAGAAAACCAATGTCATAGAAAAGAGTGAATCAGTGCCTGTTTTCCAAAGTCTCTGGGTGAGGATCACACACCTTTCTGGAAGTCATGCTGTGACTGAACTAACCTCAGCAGAAGGGCAGCCACTCCAGGGCATCCTTTCCACTAGAGGTCAGGCTGAAGGAGTTAATGATCTATTTTAGCCTTCAGAATCTATGAGTGGGAGTCACAAATCAAGATTTGGAAGCATGAATATCATTTAAAGGGAATAACAAAGAGCTATTAGGTTTCTAAGTGTCCAACAGCCAGAGATATTTAATCACATGAGTATTTTAACACATGTCAATACAACCCTTCAGAGAGTGCCATCTAAGTTGGCAGGACAACATTTGGAAAAATGAAAAGTTCTTAATCTTCAACCTTGAAATGAAAATTCCATTAGCTTGAATAATGACAGACAACATTTTAAAAACTATATTCTAAAAGTTCTGCTTTTTATTTTTCTCTCTTAGAAAAGACATACATTACAAGCATTTTCCATGAAAAACCTAGATTGAATTTGTTTCTGTAAATAATTATGAATAGACACAGCTAAGCAATAATCAGCTTCAGGTAAATAAAATATTTCCAAACCCCAAAGTGATTTGAGTTAAGAACCCAGGCTTTTCTTCTTCTGTATTTTGATGACAAGTAATCCCGTCACTTACAGAAACATTGACCCAGCTTCTTGAAATAAATACCTCGAAGGCGGTGAAGCTCAGACACATACTTGTTTCTGAAAATTCCAGGAAATGTTTAATGTATCATTTATAGTTTCAAACACTTTCTTCATTGTGACAGGACAAAAAGTCATGATCAAACAGCAAGTCCTAGCTCAGAGCTCTTCACCAGTCATCATCTCTCCCAACAATTCAGTGCCTTCAGTGTATGTGTCTGCAGCCAGGAAAACCAGCACAAAGTAAATTTGCCCAAAGGCTTGTAAGTATTAAAATTAACTGAGGAATTGCTCAGATTTGCACTTCTGAAACCAAAGCAGTCCGTGAAATTCCCCCAGAGATGAAATCAGCTAACCAGGTTATGTCAGCTGGCATCTTGAGGTGCTTCATGGTCAACTGTTAGATCCACTTCAAAGATACACAATGTACCTGGGAGAAGAACACAAAATGCCAGGAATAATCAGCAGAGAGAAGAAACCCTGTAGCTTCTCCAGTTGCCCAAGACTGGTGGTGGGAATAAGGGACATAACAAACAGAAATGAAGCATAGAAGCTGATGGTTTGACCTCCTTTTACATGGAGCAGCCCTTTCTGTACTTTCCCCAGGTCAAAGGGAGCACACCTGCTGATAACAGTCAGTTGTTTCATCAGTTACAGGTTACCTCATTCAATGATTTTGCAAGAGAGCCTGATACTAGCAGGCTGAAATCCACATGCATGTTCTAGAAGGTGAAAATTCAGTTTAGCTGAGTAATAAATTCAATTTCCACACTCTTTCTCCTTTGCTAGACCTTTCAAAATTCACAGCTGTACAGCAGGCAAGGTGCACCTCTACAGGGCAGGGACCAGAGAAATGCAAGAGCTGTGTGACAAGGACCAAGCCAACACAGTTTATGCAGAGCTGGCAGTCGGCGTTTGACGGAATCTGGTAAGGCACATTTCCCAGATTGAGCACATACCCCGCCCAGATGCACAGATGGTATTTGTGGGAGCAAAGGAAAATAAAATATAGGTTTAAAATAAATGCAAGAGAAACACAGAATAATATTGAATCACTCTAGGTATTTCTAAGGGTTTCCATTTATCTTTTCTGCTTCTCAGCACATAGTGAGTGTATGTTCTGGGCTTTGAAACCACTGAGCAAATGGAAGGGATTTAAAACCAGTTTTGTTTCAAATATAAGATCACAGAATTAAAGACAGTCTCCAGGAATGAGATTTCTGTACAGAAGCTTGATGCAAAAGGAGCTCAAAAATGCTGTTCCTGCATATGCCTGGCACTGACAACCAGGCTTGTCTGAAGAGCCTTTTCCATGCTAAAGGAGAGGACTCGCTCTGCTGCTGAATTTCAGATGGGGCCCTCTGCACGGTGGCTCCATTCCCTTTGTTTTAAATGGATGGAAAGACACACAGCTGGGAGGAAGAGGCAAGCTACTAAATAGTGAGGAATTAATTTGAGATGCTGTTATCACGATATAAGGAAGGCAGAGTAGCCACAGACACGAGAGCAGGCAGGCTGATTGTCAAAATGACTGGCTTGGGACACAGTTCCAGGCTGCAGCCTTGCTCCTCCACCTTCCACCACTGGTCCTTCCCAAACCAAAGAGCTGGTGGCCTTTGTTACAATGATACCATCTATTGATGATAAGCTTGAGTAGCTTCACTCAAGATCCCATAAAACCTAGCAGAGGAAGAAGGAACAGGAGGAAAACAGGACAGGTTGGAAGTGATGGAGAAAGGTGAGAGAAGAAACACAAAAGCTCATGTTCCCTGTTGGAGCCTCTGCTAACCCAGACGTGATGATGTGTGCTTACTCTGCCATGTGAGGAGTTGAAGCTCCCCAAAGTCCAACTTCTAATCATCATCTCCTCTCATCCTCCTTCTAGAGGACCAAGCTCTTTGTTATCTTATTCATTAGTTAGATTTAACTTTTCGTAAATCAATGTTAACTTCTTGATTTCAAGTTCCACCCTCTCTTCTTTAGCAGACACGACTTAAACACTACACTTAAAGTGCAATAAAAATCCTCTTTCTTTGGATTAAACCTTCCTCTGAATTCTTCCCCATTCCTGCTTCCACCCTTCTGAGTTGCAGCCTAACATAGCACTGCACCAACTTCCACCTCACAACTGTGGGTAGGTAGGAAAGCCCTCCAGTGTTATTTCTTACAGTATTACAACTACTGCTGCCATGCAAAAAGCAAAACAAAATCTTTGACATGTGGAAGCAGCAATGAGAACTCTCCATGTGCTCTCTGTGCCATCCCTTAAGGGTACAGCTTTTGGGATAGGGAAGGAAACCAAATGTGTTGTGCTCTGACTTCTGCCACTTAAAACTTCTCAATGACCAGCACACTAAAAAGAATACATATAAATACCTTAATAATACATATAAAGACCTTACTGGGTCACTTGAAACTCATGCTATTATTTAAGCCAGAGCTACTAAAGAACCCCAAAATAACCAACCAACCAAAAAAAAAAGCCGAGGAAAAGCCTTTAAAGAATATATTTCAAATTAACACATCATAGAAAGATGTAAGCGAAGAGCAAAATTTCCTATCAGAAACATATTTATGACAGTATGACACACAAGCTAATTATATATGTACATCTGAATTACTTGATAGCTACATTTGCAAGTGTCACTCATTTTATGCTGAATTTATTCAAAAATGGGGGAAAAAAATCCTCTACAAAGGGTTTATCCAGCCACAAAACCTACATTTGCAGGAACCTCAATAAAAATAATTACTTCAAATTTTTACCAGTGTCTCCAAACAGAATTTAGCACAAATACTTTCTTGCTTTTTAATCTATTCAACTGAAAGAAATGGAGCTGCAACGGTTTAGGTTTTTTAATCCCAAAGTGGATTATACAAACATTTTCATCAAAGATTTTTTTTACAAGACCAGCATTACTGGTTATATCTTATTATTAAGGTAAACTTTCTTCAAAGAACTGTATGATTGGAATCTCTTCCTGATACATAGTGACATGCTATTTGCTGGCTGCAGTGAGAAGAGTCAAAATGAAAACAAAAATACAAACAGGCTTTTTTTTTTAATCTTGTCTTTATTGATTTAGACTTCAGAGCTACAGCCAAAAATAGTGCATCTGTAGAAAATTATCAAACACTCTATCAATACAGCATCATGGCATGTTTAGAATTGTAAGCGCTTGACAAATCGCAAAGGGAACATCCAATCTAGTATTTGGCAGTGCAACCCATGAACAGGGAATACAGGGAGAAGGACTCTTTTTCCTCCAGAAAAGAAACACTTCTGAACAGGAACAAAAAGCTTTAGTTAAAAAAAAAAAAAAGAATTCCAGTTACCAGGGAAGACTCATTGGCTCGCAGAAGACATCATCGTACAGCGCTGGAAACTTTGTGTGGAATGTCGAAGGGGACACGGAAGCCACGGCTCTGCTACAGGAGCCACGCTGTCTTCAGGACTTTGTAGGCCATGGAGAAGGTGACTGAGTAGCCAACTGCCCAAGACAAACCTCTGCCAGGCTGGGGAAGAGGGATCAAGTAGGCAAAAGTGTGGAGGATCCTAGCCCCTGCGAACATCCTGAAGTGCAGCAGGGCTGTGGACAGCTCAGGGCCACTCAGAGCATACAGCAGTCCGATGCCAACAAACGGGACAATATTTTCCAGGTCATTCAGGTGGCCTCTGGAGAAAGAAGCAAAGTTATTTTAAAGTGTTATGTTTTGTTGAATAAACCACTTCAAGCCTCATTATTTTTCAGCATCTTCATGCTACTATTTAACAAGTCCTGGCTTCCTCTGCAGAGGGGACTTGATTCAGCTACTGAAATGATTTTGGCATGTTCACCTGACATCACTCTGGTCTCTCCTGCTGCACCCCACATTTTAAAGCTTCTGATCTTCTGTATGAAAGGTATTAGTTTTTCCCCAGGATCTTGGTAATCCTAAGGACTTACATGAGGTGTCTGAGTGCAATGGGTGACTTTGCAAGAATGCAAAGTCATGGAAGAAAAGTGGTAGCTGTTTTCTTGGAGTTTCTCTCCATTAATGTCCATTAACTGGAGGACTGTGACTGAAACTGTTACAATTCATGGCCCAGATGGTCTATTCTAATCCCATAAATCCAGTTCATGGTGTCCATAAAGAAAATATGAAATATCCTACATAGGAACCACTCCATCAAATGTTCATGAAGTTCCATCATCTTGAAGAAGGTTATTTTTGAACATCGAACAGGTGTGACAGTTACGCTTTTCGTTCATTTTCTTCACTTTAAGCACTAAAATAGCTGAAAAAGTGTTTGAATTTTTGAAACCATAATATAATTTACTAAAAATGTGTTGAGACTGAACTCTATTTCTTGAAGTGTTCTTTCACACCCCTTCCTAAACCTTCCCAGTTCCCTTCACCTCTTTAGATAAATTATACTTCCAGCCCTATTTACTGATTGAAACAATGTCTAAGCCTTACTAATGATGTCAAATTTCAGAGCCAACTGGAATCAGGTCATGACACTGTCTTGCAGCTGCTTTTAGAATATATTTATCATTACAAGGAAACATATCCCTCCAGATTTTTTATTCTCATCCCCCCTAAAAGTACCCTGAAGAAAGTAATCTTTTTTCTTGAAAAAAAAAATCTTTTTTCCCCATAAACTGAACACATTCCAATCACTTATACAAAAGAGAAGCCATGCTAAATTTATGTGGCATTATCTGTTACCATAAAACTTACAGAAGAAAATATAGAAAACTTCCACTAAGAGCCACAGCTGGGTGGAAAATATGGATGCTGCAACATTAACATAGTAACTAGAACCAAGCTGACTTACTAAGTCTGGGGACCTCTGAAAAACTCCACAAACCAGCAAAACAGGATTTGATAATGCAGTGCTTTAAAAATGTGTTCTGTGAAAATGGCTGAGGTGGTTGTCATTTCTTTACCACAACAATTTGAGTTAAATGAGTCATAAAGTTAATCTCAATTCAGTTGGTCTCTCACAATTTAAGAGAAAGGAATTACCCTTCACCATGAAAGTTTCCACTTTTATGTAACACCCATGAAATTAAGCAACAGCTCCTTGAACTACTCAGAAAAGGAAGGAGAAGAACATCTTTACAGCCCACTTAGATCAGGCTCTTCTTTCTGAGACTTTAATCCATAAGAGGCATACAGAAATATACTTTGTGAAACAACAGACATTATTTGCAAGGATGCAGTGTTCTTAAATCAGCACTGGTATATAATTTTCAAGATCTTCCCTAATGGAGGTGTAAATAAGAAGAGTTCACTGACATTCAGATTTTTGGTATAAAAATAAGCTTAGCTTCATCAAGTAATAATCTTATGGAAAGCATTCCATTAAAGCTTCCCTTGTTAGCACAGGTGTATCAAACAGCATCCTGAAATTTATGATTTTGGAAACAGAAAATGTTGCCATGAGCTTATGGTTGAGCTTTACAGTGTTCTCATCACTCTGCCCATGCAGACAGGACGCTACCCAAGAGTTAGCTATAATAACCAGACAGTGGCTTATTGCTTTTAGAATCCAAACTGACCATTTGAATGTGGAATGGCTTGTTCATTTTAATTAATTAATGTATTAGATTGCTACATAAAGCACCATAAAACACACACAGGCTTGACAGAGAACAGGGTGAAATCAACTCCTTGATTTAATATTATTCTGTTATTTAAAATTACTTTTAAAGGTTCCTGTGTATTACCTGCGTACACGTTCAACATCTGGATCAGTCCTCAGGTATTTCTTAGCACTCTCCCCTTTTCCAAATGATTCTGTATCTTCTGGGTTGACAAATGCCTGTTTCAAACACAAGCACACAAGTGACATTAGCAGCCAAAATGTTTTATCCAGTCAAGGCAGTTAGGTCACTCTTTTTACCAATGCCTCAACTTACACAGGGAATAATGTAACGTTCACTGCACTACTGCTTTCTTGAGCCCAGCCTGCACACAGCTTGTGTGCTGACAAATTAATGCAATGTAATTTATGCATTTAGATAAAGCCTTCTTGTGATATGGACAAGCCTGCAGAAAAGCCAGTGGGCTGACAGAGCATAGGCACCTACAAGGTAGGAGGTCTCAAGTCTCTCTTTCACCATTCCTGACAAGTTATCTGAGAGTGTTTTTGGATCCCTTCCTTCTACAGAAGTCTACACAGCGATAGCATCCAACAGCCTTATTCCCATTCTCATTTATGACCAAGGAAGTGTCTCCCTTTCCTCTCAGGTACAAATTCTTACACTTATATGACCCATTATTACCTCAAAATGCTGCAAGACACTACTTGAAAACAACATTTAATGCAGGCAGTGCAGACTGCAGTTGATTTCTCCCTGCTGACACATGTAGTAAAATGCATTCTGTGGATTGTTCAGGCTATGCAGATGTCAAGAAAATATTTTGATTTTAGGAAAGCTACATGATTTCTTTCCAGGGCAGCCTTGATCCCTATTTGTGAGATATCAGCCTCAGAATTCTAGAGGTGGGTTAACAGTATCAAGAACAACATTTTACATTCTCTTGCTTCACTCCTTTCCTGTTTTTTTTCCTTTCAATAATTTTTTATATTAAATAGAAAATTAAAATTACTATTTTTTCTGTTTGTAATAGTACTAACAAATGAATTACTGAAGGACCTATTGTCATCTGCATCCACTTCGATCCACAGAGCAGTCCAGCTGGGTTCCCCTGAAACCAGCAGGGACAAAAAGCAGAATTTCAGCAAAAGGACTGCACCAAAATCCTTGAAGCATACACCATCTTGCAGAAGCAGATCTCACAAAAACAGCCAAATGAGGCCCACTCTGGGCTCTTTCAGCCCAGGACCAAGAGTTTCCTACAGAGGCCATGAGAAGATGCCTAGAGAAGACCAAGAACAAGGCAAACACAACACATTTCCTATGATCATTTTCCTCTAAAGTAGATGCAGCTTCTATGTTTAGTAAACCTCAGTGGATCTTTCTCATTTTTATCTAGCCCAAACATCAAACAACATGTTTTCAAATATTTTCAGATATTTTCAAAATTGAAAATCCAATTTTTGGCCTGCCTCTCACTCTAGAAAAACAGTAATTTCTTTTCAGATAGTGACCTACCTGCTGTAATAATCAGGGAATGCAAAAAGCTTTTAAATTATTGGATGAAAAGGCTATAGATGAATAAAAATTTATCCTCTCTTCTGACCCTACCAGTTGGTTATTCATGTAAAAGGCTCCATATCACACTTTTGTTGCTTTATAAATTGGACATGAGCTTTCTGCAGAAGACAATGGAAATTACAGTTATGACAAACTCTTATTTAAAAATAATAGAAATGTTTTAGAACACTAAAGTCAAATGCAAGCATAATTTAGTCTCATAATTAGGTTAAAAATATTGTCCAATTGAGACCAGCAGATCACCAAACTCAGAATCTCTCCAGGACAGGGAGGAGGAAGAAAGTGAACAGCAGCAGTACTTGGAAGCTGAAAAGACATAGCTGTGATATATCTCTGTTTTTCAATACAAATGTCAGTCTGTTCTCCCAGCCAGTATTTCCAAGTGATTACCTTCCTTGTGATCCTGTAGTATGCTGTTATCAGACTCATTAGCATCATTTTTAGAAGAACAATGGCTGTGTAAGTAGCGTAAGCCCGGAAGACTTCATTGTCAATTAACTGGGTGGATTTGGCCATTTCTCCCCTTCTCACTGACAACCTCTAAAAAACATTAAAGTTAGTTAAAGATAACATCACTGCAATCCAAAGTTCTGACAACAACTTTGTGTTAATAGCCTTGTTTTTTAGCATCGCTGCAATGACAACATGATTTTGCCACTGTGGAAAGTTTCTTTTCAAATAATTCCCCTCCCCTCCTTTTTTTCACAATAGCATAATATAATATCTTAAGTTGATAAATTAGAATATTTTGCTTCCATTATAAGTGCTTATTAAACTGTCAAAGTACAAAGTACCAAAATATTTAATGTAATTGCAGAAACAACACTTAGTCACAGAAATTAGTACTCTTTTGAAATAACACAGGGAGTTAGACCAATTTTCGACCAATTCATTTGAATTAGCAAATTTCACTAAGCAGTTACCAGGATAGAAGGAGTGTGTGACAACACTATGAGCACCACAGAATGCAAAGAGGAAAATTAGTATTGCCTACCCTTTTTTGTGTGCAAAATGGCACAATTATAATGACACTTCAGCTTTCAAACTAACCAGTATCTTCCTACCCAGCAGTAACTTGTGATCAAACCGAGTTGAACATGCATTTTTCCCCTTTGAGACCTTGTTCTTAAAAATTGCTTTTAGCATGACTCACGGGCAAAGATTAAGTTGTAATGACAAAAAGGAGAGGACTGGTTCTGCTTTTATCATGGGAGGTTTAAATTAATGAAGTCTCTTTCCAGTGTGATCGTACCAAACTCACAATCCTATGGAGGTGGTACCTTTTATCAACACCAGAAAGTTGAGAGGAGCTGAGGAGTGAATGCAGGTGAAAAAAAAAAATATAAAAATTGTTCACATTCAATTTTTGCCCTGCACAGACCAAGCCTTTTGCCTCACCAAGCGCTTCAACCATGCACTTAGTGACGAGCAATCCATACAAATAGGATGTCTCAGCTTCACTAGAGACCAAAATAAATTAATTTTTTTGTTACAGCTTACTTACTTCCTGTGATATAATTTTAACACTAGTAATAAAAATGTTAATATTCACTTGATTACAGTTTTAACAAGCTCTCATCTTGCTTTCAGCACAGTCAGCTATTGTCAAAGAAGGGGAACTTGATGAGCAAAGAGGACTATGGAAGACTTGCTCTGAAGGCACGTCCTCGGTGAGGAAGTGGGCAGGATGGAGGTAAGCAGCTCAAAAAAAGAAAAAAATTAAAAATCTAGCCTTGCCTGGACCTGTCTGTTGTAGTGATGGGATTCTGCTCCCTCTTTTATCCTTTCTCAAACAGCTCTTGGGTCACTGGGCCTAGCACAGGGTCTGTGCTCCATGGCAAATTAACTCAATGTAACTCTCCCTCCTCTCTCACTGCAGTTCCCAAGACAAACAGGGACTTGAAGAAGACTTTTCTCAGAAATGGACAGTAACTGTTTCTATTCATTTTAACAACCTTGTTAGAATGTTATAACAGAACTATCCTGCTACTTTTAACTTTGTATCGCACCAAAAAGGCACACAGCGTCTCACGCAACAAAAATAAAGGAAATCCACGGCGTTAGAGCGCTTTTCCCTAAACTACGCTGCAAATACATGCAAGAATGATGCCAAGGCATTGGCATGGGGCACTGCTCAGCAGAATCTTTGGCTTTCCTCCACATTATCCATTTTCCCTCTCTGCCCCGTGCCCTCTCCGAGCTCCCAGAATGCCCAGAGAAGAAAATGGAAGGGAAAAACTCGGGATTTCAGCACCGCCAGAAACCGCAAAAACAAGCCCTAAATACGCGAACAGCGCGGGGTTTTAAGGGCTATGCTACATTACGGCTACAAACAGCCTGATATACGTGGGTAATTAAATAATTAGAATGGTAGCAGTAATGGTATGTCTCCGCATCCCCGCTGTGGGGGCTCGGAGCTCAGACGCTCTCGCCACCCCCGCCACGCCAGTGTTTTGTGCGTGTTTCAAACGCGACTTCTCCCAGCGCCGTCTGGCCCCGCTCCCAACCCAGCTGCTGATTCCCGCCAGGCCGGGTCCCCTCACACAGCACAGCGCAGCGCAGCGCCCCGCTCCCGCTGCACCACCCGAAACCTCGGCCGTGCCCCGCACCTCGGCCGTGCCCCGCACCTCGGCCGTGCCCCGCACCTCGGCCGTGCCCCGCACCTCGGCCGTGCCCCGCACCTC
>NC_031773.1:66682201-66712805 GCF_001522545.3 Parus major
GCGGGTCAGGCCCAGAGCCTGGCAAAGCTGCGAGAAAGAGAAGGGAAAGGCGTGGAAAAGCAAGAGGAAAAGCCCTGCTGTCTGAACACCCTTGGACAGGGGGGAACCAAAGGCTGTGGGCCACGCAGGTGCTCGTAGTGACAGCCGAGTCCGGTGATTGTGCAAATTCCCAAGGGCGCTTAAAGCTTACCTAAAAGTCTCAGTATTTCGTCCCCTCCCTTGTTCTGGTGGGCCTTAACTTTTACCACAGGGCAAGAAAATTAAACGTGCTTGCTGATGCAAGCCATCAGCGCTGTTCCAATAGATACACATCGTGTTGCTTTACAAAGTGGAACAGAAAATTAAGGAACTCTGCAGCTGACCACAGACTTCTACCAGTGTGCTACAAAGTGACGAACAGAGGGAACCCGGTCTCTGAGCTTCCCGGTAGTTCTTCAGAGAGAATTATACTATTCCCACAGCACTCCTCATTGACAGGAACAATGCTTGTGACTAAGCAGCTCATGATAAGCAAGACTGAAGAAGATATAAATGTACTCAGATGCCCAGCAAAGGTTTCAAAGTTAATCCTAAAGACTTGTACACAGTCAGAAAGGGATACAGTTTTTAAAGCTGCATTTTTATGGAAAAAAATATCTACTCTTATGTACATACATTCAACATTCAGTGATGTTTTTTCTGTGCTTCATGTCATGTTCTGTCATGTCAAATATCTGTGTAACTCTTCTTAGCACCATAAAACACAGCAAAACTCATTTGAGCAAGAACTGTAGCATCAGAACTGTTTTGAAATGTTGGTAGGAGTTGGGTTCAGCAACCTTCGTTCTCAATAAGAACATGACAAATAATGTTTCTGCTGAAGTCAACAAAAAACTCACAGGAGTGTGGGTCCATCCCAGGGAATGGATTTATTTCAAAAAACACAGAAGAATTTCTGCAGCTCATGCCTTAGTTCAAGGCAGGAATTGTATCTTCATAGTTTTTTTACCACGCCTAACACATATCATAATCACATGGTGTGACTGAAATAAAACTGTAATTATCTTCTGTTACCACCTTTTTGTTTGTTTGGCATTCTAATCCTTATCCACAGTCAGTTTAAAAAGCAGATAAACCTATTAAGTTAACGGTAAAACTAAACACATTATTATATTTGGGAAGAAAGGCTGGTAATTGATATACACAAGTTCTCAGAACTGCACCTGGAAACAACAGAAAAGCAGGGAAAAGGTGATTTTCATTCACTATAGGTAGGATATAAAACAAAGCATGTAGAAATTCTGCTATTTCCCTGCTTTCCTTTGGACTTCACATTCCACCTTTTCATATTCTGGAAATTCAGATTGATTTATGTGACTTTAAAAGAGCACTTGTGAAACTGAGAAAGCTGCTATACTACTCTCAGCCTTTGCATTTTGAGGCAAATTTTGAGGCTTGTTCATTTTTTCCTGCCCTCTTTTAATACCCTTAATTCTGAGAAAGAAGATGAAGAGGAAGAGAGAAGGACAGGAAGGAAGGAAAAGGAAGAAAGGAGAAAAGAGAAAGAATTTTGTGTTTAATAAAAAAGAAAGAGGAGGGAACAGAAGATAAGAAAAAGGAGAAAAAACAAAAGATAAAAGAAGGGCTAAAAAATATAAGGAAAATACTTTAAAAAGGAAATAAAATCAGAAATAAAGAAAGAAAATTTAAAAGAAACTATGAAATTTAAAAAGAAAAAAAGAAAATTAAAAGCAAGACTGAAATAAAGGTGGAAAAAAGAAAGAAATGAGAGAAGTCAAGCTTTCTTGCAGACCCTAAACCACTAAAAAGGTTCAGGTTCTTGGAGGGAAGACTCTTAGAGGGCAGAGAATAAGAAGAGAAGCAAAGTGGAGCCATAGTCTGTAAAGCAGAAGTGAACTTGTGCCCAAGGTCTATTTTCTTCTCTACAGCATAAAGTGCCTGTAGAACATTTGGAAACTGATCTGAGTGAAGCTGGATCCATAACTGTGGTGATAGTTGCTCCTGAGGGGCCCATTCCCACACTTCTTACTCATGTGAATTGTCCCTTGGATGCTAATGGGATTACTCTTGTAAATCAGGGATGCCATATCAGCCCAGAGCCCAGGGTTATACTGATCATCAAGGGCTTGATCTTGAAAACCTCATTCATGTGAACAACCCATTTTCATGACAATTTTCCTATCAACTTGAAGAACTATCTGTGTAGCCAAAGACAGTAGAATCAGGACATGAGTTTAGGGTCAGCATAAAAGTAGGAATAAAAGAGTTTTTCATTTAACCTCCAGCAAGGAATGGATACTCCCCAAGAAGGCCATATAAGTGCAGTCATTCTCTTTTAACTGCAGGGAGGGCAAAAGAGAGGCAAGTATTGATCAGACTTGTTCTGTCCTGTCTCCTTCTCTGGCTCCCTTTATTTACCATAATTAGAATGGTAAAGAAGGTAACAAGAGAACATTTTCAGCACACCTTAAGCTTTTTTTTCACCACCTCCTTGATAATATAAATCAGTTTTTTCTTCAAGCAGAACTGGCAAATTATGCCTGCTTCATGAAATAAACCAGTGCTTTGCAGAGTAAAACAGATCGTGAACATTAAGATCCAATCCATATTTTAACTTAAAATCTGAAATGCTGTTTAAATACCACAAGAAAAGTGTTACAAAAATGTTTAGTATGACGGACCAGAGTAATTTTTTGTGCTACTCTATTAAAATCTGCACCTTCTGGTTAGGAAGCACTTTCACTATATCAAATGTTGACACCTATGTAATTTCGCTGTGATTCACACACTTCCTCTTCCTCATAAGATCTCAAGCTGCCGTCTGGTTTCTCTAGGGAGCTGTTTTAAAAACAGCAAGGATCATTGTTCCTTTGGGAATGCTTCCTGCTGGATGCAGCTCAGTGAAGGCTTCTCTGGCATAAGTTGTCCTTTGGTAGAGCTTCTAACACTCAAAGAGCAGTGTCCATCCAGTCTTTTATCCATGCCACTGTTTAGAAGACAACAGTTCATAGTATTGGGATTTGCCATTTTTTTCAGAATTCTAGATGCTCACTTGTGAGACAGAAACAATTTTTGAGGTGACCAGTCACAGTGGGTGGTGACCAACAGGCAGCGAGAGAAAAAGGGTACAAACTCCACAAAGCACAGGAGTGATTACATCTGCTGGTTATATGCCCAGCTATACATCATTTATACATTGTGCACAAACCCACAAAGCTCATTTACTGGTCATTATCAAGTTATCATCTAAAGTCGTTTATACTCAAAAGTCAGGTGCAGAGCAACCATAAGATATAGTACAACACAGGAAAATGATCTGTACTCTGTGCCCTATCTGCTTGATGTCCCACATGAAGAACAGCTCAGAAAAGGATTGGCAGGCATGTAGGAAAACCTTTTTAGTAGGTCTATTGGACCTTTGTTATTTTTATTTTTCCTCCTTGATTCCTTTTTCACTTCATAAGAATATTGCAACAGCCACCTCGCTTCTGAAAATAAGTCTGCACACAACCACCTTTGCAGCTGGCAGTAGTGCATGTGTGGTGAGGTGAGGTGTTTAAAGCCCCATGCTGAACTGAAGGGGAAAGCTCCACTCAGCTTTTGGGATGCTATTTCAGCTGTACCATTGTTTTGGTTAGGAAAGCAAAATATTATTGCCATTAAAAGACATAAGAAAGATGATACATGCCCATAAAACAGATTTTGCAGCCACCATATTAACTTTCTTTTAAACTAATGCAATGAGATTTTGTTAAACATTATTACGTACAGCTAACAGAACAAAATCTGATCCTTTAAAATAACACTGAAGTAGCAGAAGGAGAAAGGATTCACTATAAAAGCAGAATGCTTTTCAAATTTCATTTCACAGATTGAAATGACAGAGTGTAGAGAGCAAAATGATTTTTAAGACATTGAGGTTTTGAGCATTTATATAAGAGTCCAGTGGGTTTTACTTGTTATTGTACTACTCCTCTGCTCCAGAGACACAAGGAAATTATAAAACTGGAGACCAGACTGGAAGATTTCTTGCCACAGTGACACTTCAACTGCACACAGAAGGCTTGAGTGAGCTACTGAGAAGACAGAGATGATAAAAAGTATCTAGCAAGAAGTTGCTAGCTTATCTCTGCAGGCAAGATATTTCTGTAAGTAAACAACAGACTGACCTTGTATGTCTATAGATAAATTGGTAAAGTTATAAAGCTGATTTCTGAAGCTCTCCCTGATCCTACATTGTACTACTCGTGTAAATGTACCTATTTATGTAGTGAAAGAGCCTGGCCCTGTGGATTGAGGCAAGCTCATTTTCTCATGAGGTTTCTATGTTATTCTAGGATGGTGTGAACCTTTGGTTTCTGTTAATCTTGACTGGATTCATATCAAAGCTGAATGTCAATAGGCTAAGTGATCCTGTTGCACATTATTAGTCATCTAAAATTTCTTAACACTCTCTCTGTGTGTATATATATAAATATATATATATATATAAATGTATCACTGATGGGATGTGAACCATGCTTAGCTAATAGAGCAGCTTCTGCCTGGCATTTTGGTGATGATTGTGAGAGCTGAAGGCAGGGAAAGAGATGGATACTATTACCCAGATGGTTATTTTTAAGGAGTAGCCATCTGAAAGAATTAAATGTTCCATGTAAGCAAAATACTGATCAGTAGTAATCACTTGTCCTTCCAACAGGCTGGTATCATTATCTGGTGGACTGTGTGTGGGATTCAGTGGAAGTTCTGCATCAGAGGATGTGGGGTGAAGAAACGGGCCCCTCAAATTTGGGGTGTCTATTTTCATCCTGCAGGAAAGGGAGACAGGAGATTTCTGCCTTCAGCCATTCAGTTGTGTCCAACTCCCAGACTGAAAGGAGATGTGTAATGAATGCAAAGTGAGTAGATTTTGCTAAGTTGGAAAAGAGTGTCCAGAAAGTTACATTTGTGGGTGAGCTGTTCCTGCATAAGGGTTAAGAGGCAGGCTGTGTGAGGCAAATGTCACTGTTTTAAAAAATCAATTCTCTGCCTTTATAGTGCACTCTAGGTACTGTTAGGTACTCTAACAGTACCTTTGCAGTATGCAGAGCTTCCCCAGGTAGCACAGCTATTTTTATTAGTAATCTCCCCTCCTTCAGCTCCCTGTACAGAGCCAAGTTTAGAGTCAGCAAAATTACTTGGAACCAGCTCATTTTATCCCCAACAGCCCAACCAAGCACAATTAAACTGTATTACCATACATTAGGCTTTGAAGGGGTTCCTTTAGTGCAGTGTATAAAAGTCTTTAAGGAGAGGCAGAGAGGCAAAGGGGAAGACAAACATTCTGTGTGTAACAGTTTAAAGTCCATGTCTGTCCATTGACTTCAGTTGGCCAGGGATGAATACAGACAGTTCAATACTTAACAATCAGCAGCTCTGCTTAGTTGGCAAGAAAAGAAACAATTTGAGGTCCAGAGCCTTCCCTGTGCTCCTTCTGCCTTCCTGAATCTCCACTCAGTTGCAGTAGCTCTCTCCTAACAGAAATGACACTCCACAGGGTTGGCTCTTGGATATTTTCTGCTGTGGTGCAAGATTACTCCTCGTGGTTTTATGGGGCAGCAGCAGACTTTAATAGTCACCTGAGACAATTATTCAGATCCTGTATTGTGCAATAAGATTGCTTTTGAACAGCTGCAGAAATACTTAGCAGAAATACACTCCCTAAAGCCCTGAGATGGGAAATAAAAACAAACAAGCCACAGCAGCAAGACAAGAGTCTGTGTTGCTTACTCCATCTTTCAGCTTGTAGAAAAAAAGGAGTTGTGTAATTGATTTAAAAGTTAATTGGGACAGGGGCCATTTTTCATTTAGTGGTCCTTTTAATGCCCACTAATAACAGGCTACAAATACATACTCAGTCACTACTCAAACACAAATCCTCTTTGGGCAGTGTTGTGACCCAGTGTACTGTTCTTTGCTGGGCAATTCTCATTAAAATGTTAAAAAGGTGATAAGATAGGGGTGCAATTATTCTCTTCAGTAGTGATGATCTTCTTTGGTGCAATCCTGTTTACAAAGAACATCACAAAATCATACATTCCACTGGTAAATATGGGCAATTTCCTTTCTCAAAGCTTCAGCCTTGCTTTTCTGATGAATACCATGCCTTAACAAAAATACCATTATATTTTTTCCCCTCCAAGCCACTACAACCTGTGTTTCTCTGTTACACTCTGCTGCAACTAATTAATTTCCTTGCCAGTGCAATTCTAACTAGTCCTGGTGAAAATCTTCTGGCTGCTACAACATATTGTGGCTTAGCTTGATGCTCTCTGTTAAGTCTCAAAATACAAAGGGATTTTCAGCTGCGCTGTCAATTTTGCTTGAATAAAGAGTGCTCATAAACACATAAAATTTTATGGAATCTCTTAACAGGTATCTGGTCATCAAAACCTGCCTTCAGCTCAGGACTCAGGAGGATCTGAAGCAGAGCAAGGGAGGAGAATACACTTGCTTATTTGCTTAGTTTATTCTCTGAGAGGCTCCTTGTGTCTTCTTAATTCAGCTGGGCAGTTGGTGAGGGCTCAGTGGGCTCTGCTTACCCACACCTCTGCTGGATCATAACTGCTTTTCTCTTAAGACACACTCTGAATATATCCTCACCATTTTGTCCCAGGATGGCCATGCAGGCAAAGTCAAGCTGGGACAATGTTTTGTACTAAATACAGTGTGTGATATGTTGGGAATTTAGTGGCTGAAAGACTGCTTGTTCACTTTTTACTCATGTGTGCTTCGGTGAAGTTGCTCTTGATTTATAGCTGGATCAGCAAAATCAGAATCAGACCCCTGCTGCTCATTTCTGTGGGAGCAGGACTGGGCCTCATGTGCTCTTGTGCTCATTATATATCTCAGCACCAAGTCTCTCAGCTTTGATTCATAGAGTTCTCTTTAATTTGGTACATGCAGCCTTCCAGACTAGATCACATAGCAGCAGGATAACAATCCTCAGGAGAGCATTTCAGTTTGAGAAATTCATGAAGAGGGTGACTTTGCTGCTTACCTTCAATGACACTAGTGGAATAGGAAAGAGAAGAGTGAATGAAATGGAATTGCCAGCCTGTTTCAAAATGTACGCTCTGTTATACAGCAGATGACAAATAGCATCCTCAATAATATAATTCTGGGAGCTGTGCAAGTTTTTGTTGGGTTGTTGTTTTTTCTTCACTATAATCTGTCTTTTCACACTTAGGCCAGGTTTTTCTTATGCTCTGAAATACTTCCTTGTGCCCTTCTACAGGGAAAGTGTCCACAGGCCTCGGGTGAAGGCTAGCAGGAGGAACAGAGCTGCTTTTTATCATGCAGCAGGCAAAGACCTTGAATTCCCCCCTTTTCTATTCCCAAATCCCGCACTCTGACAAGGAGTGTTGAACTCAGAGTTGGAGAGAAGTCATCACAATGTGAGATGTTACAGATCTGAGGCAGGTTACTTCCTCATGGAGCAAAGCACTCTGCTTTTCTGATCCATGAAAAGCAGTGTCTGTGCCTCCTTACATGGGAGGGATGGCAAAGCAGTAACCTTGCCTTCTTCCAGCAGGAATTAGCCACTTTCCTACAGGAGAAGGCATTTTACTATATATTTGGGTGTTCTAAAGCTGAGGGGAAAATGTTTCCTTGACAGTAGCTCTAGTGAATCATCAATACATGCATATGTATAGAATGAGTGTAGGAGCTGTGCAGCAAGAGAGAATGAGTTCCTAAAAGAAAAGTGAGCATCTTCCCACTTTAAGAAGAGCAGGACTTTTCTCCTTTCTTTGGAAGACTGGCTCTCCACCCCGGTAGCTGCACCAAGACCATTTGGAATTGAGCTCTTGGTGCTTTTCACCCTATCCTGATTTCCACACAGGTGCCTATTTGCAAAAGGCAATGTTGGCCTCCAAGGGAAACATTAACTGCCTTTGTACAAGAAAAATTACTTTCTTGTGAAGCAGAGTAAAGGATTTTCAGGGTATTACATATTCATATATTACATTATTAATATATGTATATTACATATACATATATTCAGGTTGAAAAGTGTTGGAGAAATGTGCTTGGCCATTTCCTAAGAACAGATCAATGCCAAGATCCCTGACACACCACGTCCTCCCAGTCCACATCATATTGCCCTGGCAAAAGCCTCCCAGATTATGCAGATCACAGCCTGGGCTCTTACCTCAATGATGACCTGAATGATCTACAAGAAGAGGTGAGAGAAGCCTTTTGAAGAGGAAGCTTCAGATGAAGGATGGAAGCCAAGTTCTGTCTTTTCCTTGTGCTGGAGCTGACTGTTCCTCCTGGCAAGACTGCAGGATTTATCCCTTGACTTTATAATGTACTTAATTAACTTTTAACAGAGTTAAGTGATTAAACTTGGTTTGGAAGTGTAAACTTTTTCCATCCTTTTATCATTCTTTTTCCAGCTATTAACATTGCACTGCATGATGCACTCAGACACTTCATTGCCTTCCCAGTGCAGAGCAGCCAACACAAAGAGCTGCTCAGCAGCTTAAGTGAGCCCCTTTAGCTGCCCTGCATAACCTTCCAAGCCAAGAGCAACTTCTAGCCCCATATTCTTACATTTTATATATGTTCACCAATACATTTCATTCACGTTCTCTTTAAAACTTTCATGAAGTTACTTCAGTCACTTAATTCTGAAATTTCAGGTGCTCCATCTCATTTTTAGCCCCTGAAAATCCTCTCTGAAATTGTGCCTCCTCTACTTTTGGAACCAGTTCAGGGACTCTTATCACTCATTCTTGCCACTCAGTATTCCCTCTGCTCTTCCCTTGACAAGGCAGATAAATTGATATTAATGCTACATAAGGGAGGTCAAGGGCACATTAGAGTGGCCTGATTTGCCTGAATGCAGTCTTTCTGCTACTGGCCTTCCACAGAAGGTGCTGTTAAAATCTGTGGACATTCCATTAATTCCATGAGGAGGAGTGCAAGTTTCCTTCCTTCACTAAATTTTATGGAATAAACAAGCCACCTACAAGGTTTCATGACCTTTTACAATATGTTCAAAAACACCTAAAATATAGCTGTTGCTTAATGAGCTATACTGACTCGATTTCAAGTTTTTTGACTATTATTCTTGCAGAAGTAAATGTAGTTAATTTGTTTCTTCCTCTGCAATAGACCCAATCCAAGTCCTATGGAACTCAATGTATTTTTTTTTTTATTTTATTTTTTGGGACATGGCTTGCATCCAGCTTAAGTGACACACAAGAATTTCACTCATTCTCACAGTTTTGAAAAATAACCACAGTCACAAGTAGCAGCACCTCCTTTAAACCTGAATTTTCCTGTTGATGAAGAAGATTAAGAGTAGATGTCAAATGAGTAGGGCCTGTCACAATGCACCTCTCACAAGTGCAGAAAGTAACAGAAATGGCATCTATTTTCTAAGAACTTTACCCTACAACAGCTTGAGATAACTTATCAGAATAAACACTGATGGGCCAAAGTTTCTAACTAGTTAATCTGTGCCAGCCAGAAAATTTGGCACCTCTGATAAAGCAGTGAACTTGAGTTTTTACTTCTGTGCTTTTGTGCAATAGTTTTAATAAAGAATAGTGGGTGGTTCCCTGTGCAAATTCCTTAGAGAATCAAAGTTCATTGTGTAGCACTGCAAGGAAGGAAAATAGTATTGTATTATATTGTATTGTGTTGTATTGTATTGTACTCTATTGTATTGTAATGTCTTTCTACAGAATGAATTGTTAAACCAGAATTTCTGCATTTCTCCAGAATGGTGGTTAAAATGTGCTAGCCAGAGGTTTTCTTAATGTTTTGTCAGTTTGATTTACGTATTGGGAATGTTGGAGGTTAAAGACCGGTTGCAAAGAAACAAATTTAATTTCTCTGTATTTTTGGTGGCATCAATGCTCTAAGTGTATCATGCAGTACTAAAATAATATGAGTGCTGTTGTTTGATTTTTTTAAATGGGCCAGTAGCTACAGGTTCCAGTTTAGCTACATGCTTCAAAAGCATAAAATAGAAGTCAGACCTGTCACAACACCTAAAAATGGATATTTATGCTTAACTGTGCAATTGCATTAATGTCAATAATGTGTATATTGCACAAAAATTTAGACATGACTATAACTCACTGCAACATTCAGGCTTATTGGAGCAGTAATAATTTTTTAATTTTATTTTTTCTACTCATTTAACAAACAATAATAGAGGGTGAGGGGAAGATTCAAAATTTCTACCTGGTAAGTCTGATTATGTATTGTACAACCTAGTGATGATGATTCCTGTTACATTTTTGGAAATACATGGAGGAAACTGCAGAGGTATTTGGACAGAAGGAGTTGAGGTGTTTATGGAAGCTCCCAGTGTTGGCCTGGTGGGGGCTGAGTGAGATGAACTTTTCTCACAGTGCTCAACTTCTTCCTTGTAACCTGCAGGTGTTGCCTCATCAGCGTTGTTGATGCTTGGGATCATGTTGCAAGTTCTTTGATACTCAATGTTTTTCCTGAAATCCGAGTCCTTCAGGCAGGTGAATCTCTGACAATTTCTCTTGGTAATCCTTTGTGCTAGCAGGAGAGGAAGGAGTTTAAAAATGTGGCCGAGTACAGCCCTGAAGGTCAAACAACAACACACGTGTCACTGAGAAACACAATCCTCATTCAGAAAGGGAAAATCCATTATAAATATTTTCACTTAAAGACTTTGCTTTTTCTAGACCTGATTATTTTTAAAACATTGGTTTACTTCCTGAATCAGTTCCTTTGATTTTAACTTGGGTCGAGGTTTGGCAACTGTTTCCCCATATTTTCATTTTAATGAGACTATCCCTGATTTTTATATTGTCTATTAAACCAGTATTTAAAAACTGCAAAGTCTGCAAGGCCTACTTTTCTGGCCAGTACAGAGTTCACTCACATCACATTGCTCTTAATGGAAATTAATTGTATCATGCCTATAGACCTTGGAGCAGTTTTGCAGATATTAGATTCTTAGACATCTGCGGTGTTTTATTATTGATTAAAGAATGAGAGGAAATCTCATGGTTTAAGACCTTGTAGTGGGATTTATGAATTAGTCCTTTTCCTATGTGACCCTTGGCAGGTCATTGAATCTGTCTTTCAGTTCCCCATCCGTGAAGCAGGGAATAATGATGATTTTCTGCTGCCTCCCTTTGCCCATCATGCCTGCTTAAATAGCGCACTCTTTGGAGCAGGTCTTGCTACTGGGTAGTGCAGAGAAATTTCATTCTGAGTTAAGATCTGCAGCTGTAATACAAATAATTAATATCAGCATTAAACAGTCAAAGGTATTACATCCAAGATGCATTTGGCCTGAGGCCCGCACAGTTCTTAAAATGATGGATTTTTAATTGATTATTTGGAATGAGACCTTTTCTCAGACTAGCTAAATCGCTTAAGACCCACGCACACCAGCTATATTTAGAGGCGAGGAGGTGGCAGAGTAATTCTTAAAGTGCTCTGTTTCTAATAACCCAGGTGAGTGACAGTCTGGGAGTGCTGCCTCTTTTAAAGCAAACATGACTCACAGCCCCCAGGCTGCGAGCATGTGCAGGTTAGAAATTGTATTGAACTGTCCACATTCAAGGAGCAAGGAAATGCAGCCAAATTCATAAACATTTAATTTAATAATTTCAGGTTAGTACAACAGGGTAGTCACACTAATGGCTTTGCATTTCTAACAGCAAAATGCAAAAAGACTGTGTAAAACTGGGGCAAGGTTGAGGTGAGTCTGGAGTAAATAAAGCAATATCTTCATCCCACAGCACATGCTGATGCTCTCAGAAAGGATTCTGCAGAAATTACCTTTTTATAAGAATATCTCCAGAGTCCAAATCAAAGGCAAAATGGGAATGGCCTTCTTGATGCACTGATATTTAATTCTTGTTGAAATGGACACACACACACACACCACTGGCTGCCTCCAAGGCCTTTCCTGTCCCAAGCAATTCCCAGCACCCATGAACGGTCTCTCCTCAGGGAGTGTACATGGTGAAGTGAAACCGTGCCATTAGAAACTGCCAGGGAGGAACAAGCACCACCCTGTGCCCTTTCACATCTCTGACCAAAGTTAAAATAAGCAGCAAAACAGGGAAAAACTGGTTTCCCAGTGGGAGAAGAATATTCTGGCTTCTTGAAAGATGCTTTGTGTCACTTGGGCTCCTGGAGACAATGAACTCAATTGATTCTTATTTTGTGTCCTAAGCTTGTCACTGACCTTGGCACCCATTCACATTGCACTGTTTCTTTTTCTGTGAGATTACTCAAGGCAAGCTCTTCTCTGGGAAACTGAGTACTGCCAGGAACTCACACTGATGCAACAACTTTCTTTCATCACTGGCTGGAAAGTTAGAAGCACACTTTGGTTTGAAATGCAGTAACAATGCTCAGCCATACTCTGGAATAGTTGCATCTTTGTTTCAGCAGATTCTCATTAAAGAAGTTGATGGATACATGAAAAATTAAGCTAGTTCTAGCTACCTTTCTTCTAAAGGGAGTTTCACTAGAAATCTTCCCTCAATCATTGGCTCTTTTTTAATAGTTCCCATGTTTCATTCACAAATATTTGCATTTAATAAGTATGACGATAGGTGGAAGACACAATAGAGAGGTTTTGGTTCAGAGTTTCCTCACTTCTTTTCTTCCTTTACAGCAAGCACAATACTGACTTTGTAGCTGTCTCCCAGCTCTATTCCTGGGCATTGAACCCAGTGACAGGTGAGAGCCAGGCACAATATCTGCTTAACAGCCAGTGCACACCCATCTCTGCTATGGCTCATGACAATTTCCCATGTCAAAAAGCCAGGTAATCATTACTCAGTGGTTTTGCACCAAACTAGGAATCTCTGCATTTTACAACATCTCCTTCATGAGGACCTGAGGGAACCTGACAGGTCTGAAAAATGAAGACCAGTACTCTGTTGCAAGAATCTGATAATGAAAGATGTTGTGTCCTCCCACCCACCTGCAAACACACCCTCAACTCTGACCCACTTTGGGTGGTGTCTCATGTATTCCTTCACCTTTTTAAGATTTGTGTGTGTAAATAACTGAATAATGCTTATATATATATCTTTCACCATTGTAAAGAGGCTGCCAAGATCTGAAGCTACCAGGGTGTAGAAATAAGGTTCATCTGGTTCCTGGGGGTGTTGTACAAGATCAACTTAATAAAAGTACGGGGAAGACCGAGAACCAGCAAGAACTGCAATGTCTGGTGCTTTGTGTAACATCTCTTAACTGGAAATATTTTCATGCAAGTGATTGCCAGAGATTCAGATTTTGTTCTACTTTCACAAGTTCCTTTATTTCCACAACACTACAGTTAACCATTTAATTGAGGCAACCAAATTAACTAGTCTTTGTCAGTTTAAGCTGCTTAGTTTATAGTTGCCAAATATCTGAAGCATGAAATTTAATATCTTTTCCTAACATTTGTTCCTCAAAATTAATGATTCTATAGATAATTTTCATTGTCTGCATAAATATCCAGTTCCTTTTTGTACCTTGTCAAGTTCTTGGCTTCCAAGAGAAATTAATAGCAAAGTCCAATTATAAGCTGAGTAAAAATATATTGTTTTCTCAGGGTTGGATTTTATTCTTCCTAATGGCATTGAGCTGAATTTGTCTTCTGATTCTGTGTAATGAGATAGTGAGAAAATAAGCTCCCTATATCGTTGTTACTGATACTCACTTTCAGGATTACCCTTTTTATAAAGGACAGTCTTATTATCCTCATTTAACTAAGAGACAACAGTTTCAGGGATAGATGGAGTGATTAGCAGTTGAATCATACTTATGTTCCAGGCTAATACTCTCAGGTTTTTCCTTCCTTAACATTTGCTTTTATCACAACCAGCTTCCAAGAAAGGCTTTCCATCTGCTTCCTGTGCCCCCCACCCCCCCTTTACCTGCTAGAGTTAACCCTTCCTCTTCCAAGCACTCTGCCTCCCAAGTCCAATAGAAACAGTGGGAGGTCCCTATTTTTTTGCAAAATGCCTGTAATCAGGTCATGGGGAAGTGAGGTATTAAAGGGAGAGTCTTCTTGATTTTTTTCTCTTCTGACTCAGCCTGGGAAAAAGATGTGGCACCATTTTCAGACTGTTTCAGCCTTTTGAGAGAGGATTAGGATTTAGTTTTGCTGGTTTATGTAGAAAAATTATAATTCATATGCTGACCTTTTCTCCTAAACCCAGGATTCTTTTGCTGTGTGTTTATTCCCTTTAAGATCCTACTTAATGGGTTGTTGCCTTGAGTTGTAAGTTCTGTTTACTACAAGATCTAACTTGCTTCATTTGTCTGCCTCCACAGTACAGGACTTTAATGTTGAAATCATATCCCCTATAAGCCATTAGTCTAATCAGTCCAGCTCTTGAGGAAGCTGATAAATCAACAGTAATCTGAGCCCCGGGTTCCCTTCAAGGACCCTGTGTTAAAGGGCTTTGGCGTTCATGTCATTCTGTGTAATGAGCTCTGCCCTGGAAGGACAGAGAAAATATGCCTTGATAGCTGATGAATGTTTGAAATTCTTTCTCCTGAGCAGGACTGTGATCCTCCTGCATTTCAGTAAGATACTTACAAGCTAATTTAGTCAGTGTGTTGGTGGTGGTTAGATGTGGATGCTTGACCACTAAAAACTGAACTGGCAAGCTACATGCTCCTTTCTGCTTAAAGTCACTTAAGAGAAGGGGAAGTGATTATCTAGAGTGAGCTGTCAACCTTTATGCCAGCTTTCCTCCTGATATGATTTATAAAACAGCTCAGATAACCTCTGGGGGGGAGCTTTGCAATGGAAATAGCAAGTGATTTTTGTTCTAATGAACATAACACTGTCACAAGTTTAAAGTTCAAATCTGAGGTACGAAGGTTTGGGGGGAAAAAAAGAGCCCGTAAAATATGAATGTGACAGCATATGTGTTCCTTTCCTGCACAGTGTATGAAACAGGAGAAATAGGCAAACTTTATTTTTCTAATGAGGTTTAAAATATTTTTTCAGTCTTTATCAGGCAGAAGGCCTTCAATACCAGTTGTTTTTTGGTGGCTGAGGATTTTTTTTTTCCTTCACAAGCTTCCTGATTAAGATGAGGCATTTTTCTCATAGCGAGTTGTGCTGTGCCCTTTGGTCCTTCAGCATTGCAAAATGTCCTGTCACAATTGGCACTCAGTAAATAACCCTTGGTTGGCAGCTGTGGCCAACAGGCAGAAGGCTGAATGGACTACAGGAATTTAAACTGCTGCAGGAGGCTTGTCCTGACCAGCATTTAAAAACCCCAAATGACAATTTATTGCAGAACTTGTTTCTTGCCATTCTGTTAAAATAAAAAAAGAAGAAAAAGGAATCAATTACTGGGTATTTGACAGAGTTCATTGCTATCTAGCTTACTTCATAACTGCTTCAAGAATAAAATCAAACTCTTTTCTAAAAACTGTTACATGCAAAGCAAAAACAACAACAACAACTAATTAGAAAGTTTATACATCAATGGCAGGTTAACCTGCCCCTGAACTTACCCAGCATATTTTTTATGATGAGAGCTGGATGAATGCAATTTAGGCAGTGAACCATAATGTCTGCAGGCTTGCTGGGGCTGATAGCTTTTCACTTTCTAGTCAGTACCTTTCTGTCTCAAGGCCAGAGTTGCACTACATCCTTGCTATCAGCCAAAGTAGAAAGAATCAGCTGAGTGAAAATGGAAAGTGAACTAAAACTTTAACAAAGCTCTAAATTTTAAACAGAGTTGCACTACATCCTTGCTATCAGCCAAAGTAGAAAGAATCAGCTGAGTGAAAATGGAAAGTGAACTAAAACTTTAACAAAGCTGAAATTCTGTTTATTAGCCTTATTTCCTGAATATATTGAAGCCTTGTTTTTACAGGAAGCTCCCTTGTACCAGCTTTGGGACACACTGCCTGGTTGGAAATGAGGTGGTGGCGGCTCCTGGGATTCAGAATTTCCATGCTGGTCTTTTCCTCAGTGGCCCAGCCATCCCCAGCCAGGTGTGGAAGGGGACATCAGGTGTGTGGCAAACTCCTGCTCAGTGGAAACCTGGAACTTTTCAGTGGGATATCAGTGGAATGATTGTGACCTGAAAAAAGTAATATTGAATGCATCAGAAATAAAACCAATAAATCCTTCTGATGGTTTGGTTAAGCTGTTGTGAGTTGTACAGAAGAGTTCACAGCCAGCAGGAATAGGTGCCACTGCCATGCTGAACTTAACTACCAGAAATATTAATTTGATCCCCTTATTTCTCTTCCTGTGTAAACTCAAGCTGTATACTTACAAAAAGGTACTGAATAGCCTGGAGATGTAAGGAGTTAAAAAAAGAGGAAGTACAGCTGTGCTTTCCAATGTGTCACATGCTTTCAGCTCACTTTTTTGTTGTGAAAAAGAGAACAGGGTCTAAATTGCTTTCAAAAAGCCAAACAATATTCTTGGACAATATTTTCTTCAGCTTGTATGGTTAAGTAACTAACTGCTGGGAAAGACAGTAGATTAAAAAAAAGAATCTCCAGGAAACCCCAAAATCCCCTTAGAATTTTTGAAAAAGAAGAAAAAAACAAGGAAAATTAAGAGATCTTTTCATACTCCAGGTGTTCTCAGATGATAGACACTATCACACCACGGGGAAGTTTGGATTTACTTTGGGAACCTACCTGACACTCAGGGAGAAGTAGCCAGGTGACAAATATTCTGTCTCTCTGTGGCAAAAAATTCACACTGAGTGGGGACAATGCAATTCAATTTTCTTCCCCTCATCAATGTCTCCTGAGATATGGTCAGCACAGAGTTGGGTTAGGGAATACAAAAGCTCAGTATCACAGCTTGTTAAAAACAATTAGGAAATCACTAGGAGCTCTTTCTTTTTCAGCAAAGTTTGAATTTCCAAAGGGGGAGTAAAATCAGTAATTTCTGATACATCCAAAGCTTAGTATCACAAAAACTTGTGAAGGTAATAAAAACAAGCAGCCTCTCTATTTTCCATTAGCAGGTGTCTGAAGCTTTGCTGACACTCCTACTGGCACAGGGAGATGCTAAATGCAGTATTTTGCCGCTGTCATGGGGTGATTTATCTATAGAGCATAACTTTTTATGCAGCTGTTATACCTCAAGTGGTAAATAAGGCTTTGTCTGTGCTCCAAAATTGTGCCACTTTAAATATACCGCTGTAATTAAAGTGCTACAACCCATTGGCTGTTGTTACAGCCCTGTAAAACATCATTCTGTCATGTACTTGTCCCTGTACAGCAAAGGGAGAGGGTGATTTTGTACTCTATTGCACACTGAAGCTTTTTATTGATGTTACAGTTACATCTAAGAGAAAAAAAAAAATGCAACTAAAATGTTATGCTGGGAGAGGTCTTGAGTGTAGGTAAAATCTAAATCAGAAAGATTGTGAGCAGCTTCAGGCACAAACTACATTTTTTTGTGGCCAGGGATAATGGTAGCACATTATAATCTGCATTAAATATCATTAACAATGCCAAGAGTGTGGCAAAAACATTTCACCAAGACAGGAAAACACAATGTTTGTGGCAGTAACCTTACCAATGAGCACAGAATGATTTCTTAGCATCCAACTCATGTGCAGAATTAAGACTATTTTATGCTTTCTTTCAGCAGTCACATTGTCACCATGTTACAAAGTCACTCCTGAGAATTGAAGTCTGGGCCGTGGTAAAAAATTGCCAAATGTCTCACAATACTTGGAGTATAGAATTTGTTTCCTGATTTCAAACAAACAGTGAAAAACTATTCTTGCCAAGGGTTTCCAATAAGGATTGCAGCTGGGTAAAGCTTATTTTAAAGTCCAATTTCAAACACTCAGATTCACTTAAATTAATTGCCTTTTTTGCAAGGCAGAGCAATTTAGAGAATATCTGTCTGGAAAATTTCTGTGATTTCTGTGGCTTATTCTCCCAGCAAGACAAATATCAACATAATGTTCAGTATTGTAACAGAAAGGCTTTAAATTGTGTGCCCCACACGTAAAGCCCACAGTCTGATTGTCACACTGTTGAATATTTTGAAAATGCTTCTTTTTTTTCCCTCTCCCATGTAAAATTTGTAGTGCCCTTGATTCCTCTTTATTTAAGTAGAGTCATTATTTAGGATCTTAGTTTTTCCTTTGATCTTATTTAGGATTCTTCATTTCTATATTTGGCCCTGCTGTTAATTTGCAAGGGAGCCACAATTTATTTCTCTGTACCATAACTGACCCATCTCTAGCGTGGCAAATAACATTCCTTGCCTATCTGACAGAAACGTGCCAGACTTAATTAGCAACAGACAATGTTTTCAGAAGTGACTGGTTAGAGACATCCTGTGAAAATTGACGCTCTTCAAGACTATCAGCTTGAGCCTCTGGATACACATTCACACTGAAAATTCACAAATGACTTGAAAAACAGTTGGTGCACTGATAAGATGCATTTTAAACACGTTACAGCATATCACAGCAAATATATTAATGGTTGCTTTCATGCATATATTTTGAAATCTAATTCTTTCCCCTACTCAGTGCCTTGAGCTTGTACCTACTCTTTGCTCATGTATTCTATTTTGTCTAACAGAGAAGGCCCATCCCACCTGCAAAATCCAGAGGTGAAACACACTTTGGACCAAGAGAAGAAAGAATTTTAAAACTTCAAGCTTAAGCTTAGATCTGCTCAGGATTTTACAGCTCCATCAGGATTTTACAACTCCATGAAAGCGCGCTTGTGTGACTGCCAAAATCCTTCACCGTGAAAAATACGCCTTGTGATTTCTTCACCAAACTGGAAGCACAGCACACACAGGTGCTATACAGCTGTTCATGATGGATCTCTTGCTTGCTGACCTGATTTCCACTGGTGTTAACTCAACACAACACTGTAAACTTCTCTGGATGATTAGAAAACATTCCTCTGAAGTATGTGAACAAACATGAGCTACAAGCACTGTGCTGGAGATTATTTTATAAATGTAACGTCTCTGCAGTGGGACAATATAACTCTGCTATTTTTTCTTCTGACAGCTGCCTGGATTTTAACAGTTAGTTGCAATCATATTAAACATCTCCCTGCCATTTTTTTTTAGCAGGAAGCATGATTCTTTTCTCTTGGAAGGAGCTAGACCAATTTGTGTGCTCTATCATCCATAAGTAACAGTAAGAACTGATCTGAATTCAGTGTTTATTTTCAGGTAGTGCAGTGTGGTAATCTGAGAGAATAAACTTATTGCAAGTCTTCCATGGAATGGGAACTCGAAATGACACTGGAACTAAAGGTGTCTTCCTCATCCCTTGAAACTCTTACCAAACCTTTTTTTTTTCTGTTAAAACCTGAGGTCTCTCTGAAATCAATGCCCACTGTTACACACAGAGAAAGGAAAACATTTTGGTGCCATTTGGTATCACTGTTAAACACTTGGCATCACTTGGCACACAGGCTTCTCCTTCACCATCCCAGCTCAGCCAGGGGAGCTGGCTGAGGAAATCAGGGTGTCCTTGTGGTTTTCTTTTCCTGTCAGATTCTAGTGTGATAGCCAAAACTTGGTTTGCATTCCTCTGCCTTCATCTCTTCTGCCACAAATATAATTACTTGATCGTCTTGCTAAGAGATTTCGTATCTAAGATCTTCAAAAAGTCTGTCAAGGAGAAAGCAATAGAGAGAAAAGCTGAGAAACTCAAATGTGGGTTTAGGTCAATGTGCATTATAAATGTGACAAAACTACTGATGTGCAAACACTTATGTAGCTAACTGTAAAATGTGAGCACCTAATACCAAATTTATTTCTCTATTATTCCCTTTCTTTCTTTTTGAGTTTAGGCTTTCTTCCTGTAACAGTATCAATTATTTTTCAATAGTGTCTCACATCCCATTCTTTCTCATCTCTTTTTCAGTGCCACCCTTTTCTCTGCTAAATCATCAAAGATATTTTTGTTCTTTTATTGTGGCAGAGTCTGTAAACACGACCTCAGAAAGAGAATTTCTGAGTGCGAGCATTTGCGATGCATTTGCACTAAAAGCTTTGAATTGCTATCTTTGATAAAGCTATTTGGTCTGATTATATTGTTTTGGAATCACACCTTCAGGTGCACCTCTCTAAAAAAAAAATGATTTTTTCAAAATGTAGTATATTTCATGTCTCAAAATGGGGGAAGATTATTTTTTAAATCAGCGTATTCCATGTAAACAATTGCATTTCTGTCCTGAAATTCACATACCAGCACTTAAACTGAAATTTCAAGTCCAGTGTTTAAAATCCAATAACTCTGAACCTTAAAGGTTTATAAAGGTGTATATAAATATAAATACAGGTAATAATTATTCTAGTTCTATTTCTCTTAAATTGCTTCCATGTTTTCAAAACTGCCTGGACAGATGTTGCAGACATCTCTTCTATTGAACATGACAAATACTCCATCTGAGCACTGAATAGCAGGTGGAAGAGCCACTGATGGCTGCAGTGTGATTTTTGAGCGGGAATTGAAAGCAGCATTTCCAAATACAAACTCAGATCTCATAGACTGCAATCTAAATGAGAATAACTGTGCTTTGGGAAATTCAGTGATTTCCTTAAAGGCCAAATGCAGTTAGGAAAAGGTGTATTCACATCATCAAATAGCAGAGGCCCAGAGGTGCAGGCAGCTATCAAGTTAGGTGATGTGTTGTTATCAGTGTTTGAGGCATGGGAAAACTTCCCCTTCCTTCATAAACCTCTGCAGCTGAAAACATCCCAGCACCCATCCATTCCACCAGTGGAAAAGATTGTGTGAGCCTTCTGCCATCTGTTTTGGGTCCAAATCAGCCAGGTTTAACAATAAATGGAATTGAAAAAGTTAATCTGGAGTCTTTCGGTTGAAGATAATTTTGAAACAGTTCTGCTGTACATATCCCCAGATTAGGAGTTTTTTTGCTCATTATTTCATTTTGAGAAAATATTGGCCATTACAAGAGAAGCACTTTAAATTCTGCCAGTTTCTCCCTCAACCTCAACAAGGCACTGCAGGCAGGGTTTGTATAGACTCAGAGTTTTCTCAGCTTGTAGTTTGCAGATGAATAGACAAAATTATGTTTCATTACTTCCTGTACCAGTTTTACAAGGCAAAAATGTGTATGAACAGATAAAGGAAATAAAAAAGGTTTAAAGATGACTGTATGAAATTTCCTGCCATCAGCTTTTATGTGATCATCTGTGTATATAATGAGAATTTTATATGGGCAGAAAATCTGGGGTTCATATGAGCATTGACACATCCCATGCAAATTTGTGAGATTCCAGATATTATTTTGTGGATAAAACTGAAACTTTTTTCCCTTTGTCAAAGAGTGCTCTGCTGGGTCCAGCATTCAGCTCTCATTTTCTCCCATTCTTGGGCCAAAATTGTACTTTTCTCAGACGATGCTTTCTCTGTCCTCTCTGTTGAAGAATTTCTGTTCTGTAGCCATAATTAACAATTCATTGACATGGAGCCTTGCATTTGCCTCTTCCCAAATTCCAGGAGAACAGAATCTATAGGTTACAAAGTCAACTCCTGTACAGCTCACAAAGCTTGACACAATGTAAAGGCTCCAGCAGGAGAGATTAAACTACCTGGGCACTGCAGTGGCTGGAAATCTCTTCACTGAGAGGGAAAATCTACTGTCAATCCCCTGCTCTGATGAAGATTTGCTTCTAAAAAAGATGCTGACACTTTTTCCTGGCTTCTCTGAAAACAGTTCTGTTGGATCAGGGATGAATTTAGAGCAGAAACTCCACCACCACATAGTACTTCTATATGTATTTTAGACCACTAACCACAGTCTACTAAATGGACTTGAACATAAATGAACTGTCACTGTGGGAGAATAGCTGAAATCATCTTGGATGTACAGATAATATTGTCTCAACTGTGAACTCTGCTTTAGAATCTCATTTCAGCCTCTACCTAAAAATCTATATGTCAGAAGAAAATATCCTGGGTGCCATCTACAAACTATAACATGACACAAAAAAGCCATCTTTCTATATGATAGAGCTACTTCTAATTTTCCCATTAGACCAAACGACACCATAAAGAATATCTGCCAACAACATGATATAAAACTACACCATGCATCATGAAAAATAATTGCAATTCAATTACTCCTGAATTATAAAACCGTCAGCTAGGTGCAATAAAGAGAAAAGCCTTAGAACATATGATAAACTGCTTAGCATAGATAATTATACATGTTTGAACAAAATCCCCAAAATAAAACATGTGCAGTATGAAGGAACAGGGTAATCATGCCAAAATAATTCTCATTTACAGTAAAGGTTTGAGGATCAGCAATTTTAAAACCATCCCCCTGGGGAAAAAAAATCAAAATGAATTAGCACTCATAGAGTGTAAAGTAAATTTCTCACTCAGAGAGGTCATGCCCAGCAACTGGGCAAGAAACTTTTTTCTCCTGTCATCTCGCTTAGAGTCTACTTTGCCAAAATATATAGTGTTGCTGCTCAGCATCACAGAATGGTTGAGGCTGGAAGGAACCTCTGGCAATTTTCTACTCTATCCCACCTGCTCAGAGCAGTCACCAATGGCAGTTTGCTCAGCACTGTCTCCAGTCAGGTTTTTAATATCTTCAGGAATGAAGATTCTGCTTCATCCTCTCTGGACAACCTCATAAGTTTTTAATTATTCCTAAACTGAGTTCCCTTTGTTTCATTTTGTTGCCTCTTGTCCTGTCACTGGGCACTGCTGAGAGGAGTCTCTGTCCTCTTTACATCTTCCCTTCAAGTATTTTTATACATTAACAAGAACCCCCTGAGCTTTTCAACTCCTGCTCATATGAGGGATGCTTCAGTCCCTTCAGCATCTCCATGGTCCTACTCCAGTGTGTTCACATCTTGTACATTCTTGTACTGCTTAAATAACAGAAAAAAAAGAGAGAGAGAAGGAAAAAATTATACTGGGGGAAAAGTGGGATTCAGGAAAAAGGTTTTTGCAGGACAAGCAGAGAAAATTAAGCTTCTAGCAGAAGATGTCCTGTCTACACTCTCCACCAGGACCTCTGGAGCATTCTTGGGAGAGGGATTTAATTCTCATTTTAGGTTATGCTGCATTTCAGCAGAGTGAAGAAAATGGCTTTCCCACGTTGCTTGTGATTGTTACTTTATCAGGAAGAAACAAATATACTCCTTAAAAAACAGCTTTTCCCTAAATTTAAAGTCTCACTTTGGTCTTGAACTTTCAGAGACAAAAGTGGCCATGGAAAAAGGCAGATATAACATCCCTCCAGCAGCAAGGCAGAACTGGGTAAGGTTACCAGTTAATATCTGGCTAAAGTGTTGAGAGTTTTGCATAAATACTTACTAAAGGGAGAATAAAATTATTCAAAGTTGATGTGGTACCATAGTTCCAGAACTTCTCAGAGAATTTCTCATATAATCATTAATTTTAAGAACTGGTTATTTCATAGTAGCCATTCTTCATATTTAAAAGCATCCTTTTAAAACATTTGAGAGATCTTTATAAAATATAGAACAATTTTATTTTAGTGGATTTACTAACAGATTTCATAAATTTGCTTTCTCAAAGTCATGATGACTACATCTCAGTTTCTTAATTGACCTTTTACATGCTTCACAAGCACTTGGTGTTTGCACATATTCATTCTCCTGCTATGGAGTCAGACAAATATTAGGCAGCATTTTTACTGATGTTGATGAAGTTTCTCAGAAGCACCAGATATGGGTTTGAAATGCTGAGAACTCCAAAAGAAACACTGCCATATTCTGTCACAGTTCTGTTTCAGACCAGAGTACTCTGAGGCTACACTGACAGACAGTGCAGAAATCACTAAAATAGTTGTCTGAGGTAGAAATTTCAACAAAAGAATTTCATTATTCACCTGTGAAATAGGATGTAGGGCGTAGGAATTAACATTGTCCAACGTGACACCTAAACATGGGAAAAAAAAGGGACCAAAGGAAAAAAAAAATCTAAAAAATTAATAGAGAAAGAAAAAGTTCACCCCAGAAGATAAATTGTCTGTTGATTTTTTGAGCTATGAACTTTTCACTCTGCATTTCTTTGAATTGCAGTCCTCAAGTCAGTGGTCATTGAGCCAGCTCCTCAAACCAGGTAAGTTATGGGAATCCTGGTGCTAACTAGAAAGATTTGACCCACATAATTTATTTTTTTTTTAAGTATCAAAATTCTTGTGTTGCACTGTCAGCCTTGTCCACATCAATTATAGTCACACCCTGGATATTTAGCAGGAACCACAACCACTGCTATGATGATGGGTAACACCTCTCACATGCTCTTTAAAAAAGAGTAAAGCAGAATTAATTCACTAAAAAATTAGAGACTGACCTTTCTAGAACACAGAGGTCTGAAGCCACCACTACCTTTTAGCTAGAAGAATTGTTGTGCTGGACACTGACTTCTGCCCATTCAATTTCAGTAAATTACCTCTACAATAAAAACACTGACAATTATCCCTTGTCAGAGAAAATTAGTAGAAAATTTCCAACCTGACCAGCTTAATTCACTTACCTAACATTAATGTGTAGGTTCTAGTATGAGAAGAATTAACCTTTAACCTGGGATTGTGGGGCATCCAACAGCAACTCTTTTATTAACACCCAGACCTCTAGTGGGCTGACACTGCCATGTGAGAACAATTTTTATAAACCTCTCTCCAAGATGTGACTGCCACATTTTCAGATCATTAAGGAAGATTTGTTAAAAAAAACACAAAAAGTCCTTACTAGCAGGCAGAAGTACTGCCAGAAGGGCTGGATTTTGAAATAGCAGTTGTTTTGTGTGTCCAGTTTCTAGGAGCTTCAGTATATTTAAAGCTCTTCATATGTTAATGCAAATAATAAAGATTTTTCATCAGTTTTATGCAGTTTTTATGCAGTTCTATTACCTTGTGTAAGAATAAGCCAATTGAATGCCAGATGATTCAAGTAGAATTCACTAGAAAACACATCAAGTGAATAGACTGACCACCTATAATTGCTGCAGAAGTGATTAAAAAAGTAAATCAGTAAAGCTCCTATTGTTACACGGAGCTGTCCATTCTCTTGGATTGAACATGTTAATCACGAACTAATTGATCTGTGACTGTCACCACCACACCCTTATTGACCACATGCAAAGGCAATTCCAAAGCAATCATGAAAATCACCCACTTCCTGCTTTCTAGGGCATTTATAAGGCTCAGTCAATTACTCCCTTTTCCTTGTAACCCCAAATTTGGATAAATGAAGCCACATGAGGACTAAGCCATCCCTGCTTGGAGCCCTCCTCTCTGTGCTGGTTGTTATGATGTGACTCTTTGTGAGCTGCTAGCACCCATGAGAACAGGTAAACTTGGCACTCTAAAGGAAAACAGAGTATTTTACATCCAAATGTCTATTGGAGCAAGAGTTTCTTTCCTTATGTTTTCTGCCTGGTGTTAAAATACAGTTGTATTTGCTTAAAAAAAAAGAAAAAAATCGGGTTTTTTTTATGAGCAGTTAAATAAAAGTGGCTTCACACAACAGAAGATATGTGAACCTCTGAGGTAAAACACTTTTCTCTGCCCTATTTTTATTTGAGATGGGCTTCTTTTAGGCTTTGATGAAGAAACTAACCTGAGTTATACTTTTGATTTCTCTAGTTGGTTTGCTCAAAGGAGAACCATTTTAGCTACCATAGATCAGAAAACAGATATAGTTCTTAGCATGTTATAAGTCACAGTTGTTTTCATCCCCCATTGACTGTCTCTGCAAACTGTGAGGTTTTTGCTGTCTGAGTTCCTGCTTTAAACTTGTAATAGATTAAAAAACATATTAAATTTTAGGCAACAACCTATTAATACTCAAATTTAAGCTTCAGAGGTTTTTAGGCTTAGTGTTTGAATCATGATAGCTCTTTTTATTTTTTTATTTATTGTAGGTAATCTTGGAATCTTTATTCATACTCGTTATATACTATTGTGCTTTTGTTTTGTGGTTTAGCACTTCTCAGATTCTAAACAGATCTGAAGAGGCCGAATTTGAGTAGTTAAAAGGACAGATGGACGCAAACAGCAGAGCCCATGTCTCAAAAAAATGTCATCAGAAACACTAAGAGCTCTGTTTAGAGGAGCTGACCTGATTTTCCACTTCCTCTTAACATGTGTAGGCATTAAATTTGCACAGGATAGATGTGGGATGCTTCCACTTGTAGGTGGGAGCATTTTGAACAGGTGTTAGTGATCTTAATGAGCCCCACAAAATGGAAAAACTGGCCTGGGAATGGAAATCAGCAAATTTTGCTGTGGATAAAGTAGCAGGAACATTATAAAGCACTGTGAGTTGGGCTCTTCCTAATTCCCTTGCAAGGCTGTAATGACTTTGGTTTGATTTTAAAGAGCATTGCCTGTGCCCCTTTAGGTACAGGATAGAATCTGCCTTAGGAAATAGTTATGGGTTAGGTTGCTCTTTTTTCTTTTGATAGTAAATTCAACTTGCTTTATTTTAACATATGCTTTTCTAACTTATACCTAGTAGCATTACTTTTTTTTATAATTACCTTTATCTCAATTTCAACCAGAAAAAAAAAAAATAGAAAGAAATAACACAATCACTGGATAATGTTAACCTTAAAAAAAAAATCCTTGTCTTTATCTACTCACTGTTTTCCCTTTGTTGCCTAATTAAAGTATTGGATTACTTTAACCAAATTATTTTCTCAATCTGTTATTTGAATTCTGCTGAAAATGTTAGCTTTCATGTGTTTGTAAACCTTTATCTTTAACATATAAATTGAGTTTAGCATACAGTATTGGATTCACATAATTTAATATGCAATATAATTCTGGGGAAAAATCTTATTCACCCCCAAATGAACTAATTAAATAAACTATTTAACTTCCTAGTGTTGCTAAATTCAGAAGCCAAAACGTTTCACTTAGCTCTTTGATTATTTTGTTTCGGTTTGCTTTAATACTCTTTGATCCTATATGTAATATCTCAAAAGTGACAGGTGCCCTAAGAAATTGTAGTAGCAGAGTGTGGAATTCAAAGCCAGACTCTTACCAGCCTGCTAATGACAGTGGGGGAGCACAGAAGGATCCCTGAAACTCAAGCTGATCTCCTCAAAAAAAGCAAAATACGAGCCCGCCTGAGGCAGCCAGCAAAGAGAAGTGGGAGAAAGGCTTTTGGAACCACATGGCTGACAAGGAGCAGCCACCTGGGAGAAGTGAGCGTGCTGGGAAGCTGCCCCAAGCTGAGAAGAAGCTCCACGAGGCTGTTTGTGTGCTGCTGGTGGAGCTGTGCGAGAGGTTCACCTTCTTCGGCATCGTGTGCAACATGATCCTCTTCTGCACCGCCAAGCTCGGCTACCGCAGCTACCAGGCAGCCATGGTCAATATGTGCTTCGTGGGCACCTCCACGCTCACACCAGTGCTGGTGGGCTGGCTGGCAGAGTACCTGGTGGGGAGGATCAAGCTGGTGTGCATCTGCATGTTCCTGCACTTCCTAGGTGGGTGACTGGAGGCTGTGTGGTGTTTTACTAATTGTCTGGCAGAAACGCGCTGTGTTTGGCATCTGACTGTTTTTCCCAGCTTCTTTTAACACCTTCTCAGCTCCTCCTGGTGCCTAGAGAGGCTGGAAGAGAGGCTGGACAGAGATAAAGAAATAAAGTGGATATTTATTAAAAACCCTTCAAAGGATGCACCTTGGGCAGTACAAGAGCCTGGCTGTGGCTCCACCCAAGATGGACCCTGGGTCAGGAGTTTTCACACTTTTATAAGTTTTGGTCCATTTCCATATTGGGGTTAATTGTCCAATTACAGCTTCAGGTGATGAAATCACATCCTCTCAGTTTGCTCCCCTCAAATCACAGTTTATAATTTTTGGACCTGAAGCTGCAAGAGTGTCCTTGGTTCTCAGGCAGAAAATTGTTTTGTCTAATTACCCTGTGAAGAGAATGTGCTAATACTTTATATGAAGTTCAGAGTCACACACTAATGCAGTAGAGAATCTGGAAAATACAAAATTTAAAACTTAAGGCATCACTCCTCTGCAAAATGCACTGCAGTGTTTTCACCTCTGTAGTTTTCTGAGGCAATGCTCTCAACAACACAAAAAAAATGTTTGTGTGTGCATCTTTAGCAGCTGGTGCACTTCTCAAGTGGGTCAGCTATTGACAGCGTGGATGCCCAGCTCTTCCAATTGGTCCCTAAGGTTATTAGTGTTTGGCACAAATGCAAGGCTTCAGGGAGAAAGAAAATTTAGGAACTGCTTCCCCGCTGCTAGGAGTAAGGTTCTGTGTAAAGCTACAAAGGGCTTTTGTATTTGGTCAAGAGGAAAAGTATTTAATACCACTATAAACAAACTTTGCCTTCAGTTTGCCTTTGCCTTTTCACTGAGGTCCTGTCTTCTGTTGGCACGTTCTGAATCTTCCCTGGGTATTATTTTGAGCACTTTTTACCAGAAAAAGCACTTCTCAAACAAAATCCACCTGTTCTATAGCAGGTAGTGCATCTCCCATGCACCATTTTGGCCTCCTAGAGTAGGACATCTCCCAGCACAATCTGCTGGTTACTCTGTCAAATTAAACCAAGTTGATACAAATGCTTCTTGCTTGAACCAGTTGTTGAGCAAGTCTGATTTCTACACTAGCCAGCCACATTGTTATTAAGACATGCAATAAAGCAAGTAAAAAAATAAAATCAGAGTAATTCCCGTTATGTTCTTGAGCTGATTGCAGAATCATTATTCAAGTAGTCTGGAAAAATGTTTGCTTTTGTGTTCCACTCTTTCTCCCCTGGTATTCTGGTTTAAACCTCTTCCTGCCACTTGTCCTTTCAGTTCATTTCTTAAAGCAGAATACTGGAGACACAAACACAATTTGATGCATTTGGGTATTGTTTTATCTAGAACATTTCTTCCTTTGGAGGTAAATCATTAAACATTACTGATGTGTTCAAGTTTAATGCACAGTTATAGTAGTAGCTAAATACTGGTGTTGTTGAAATATCAATATATTTTAAGCTTAGTGTCCAATAAAACTTGAACAATCTATAACTGACGAAATTCAAAGGACTTGCTTTGCAGACTAGAAGTGGCAAATGCAATTCATGGCAGTGCTTCTATAGTTAAATTCTATAAAAATTATATTTTCTATGAAGCTGCTACAGAAAAAAAAAAGTTTTCCACAGAAGTTTTGAGAATTTATTTCTTAAATTATGGTTCCAACTGCAATTCTGGGATTTTAGAAGACAGGGGTGGGGGGGAAAAAAAAAAATCTGCACTCCACTGTAGGATGTTTTGTGGGGTTTTTTTTAGCTAATTGGTGGTTCAGTTGGTAGAAGTATCTGAATCTTTACAAGCCCTTCAGAGGAGGTTTGGTTTTCAGAGGTCCATAGTGGTATTGGTTTACATAGCAACATCCAAAATGTTTCTGCCTCTACAGAATTCTGCCTCTCCCTCTTTACGCTTTTCTGGTTGTGTTTCCATCTGTCTTTTCAACAAATGTCAAAACTCCAAAAAATGTCTTATTCATCTGATTCTAATTCCTTTCAAATGACAATTTTCTTCCCATTCCAGGCACAGCACTGTTACCTGTAGTGTCATTCCCCTTTGAAGACATTTACATCGACAGACGTCACGTTCTTCTCACCCTCCCCAAAAGGGAGCAGAAAATCGTCTTCTACTTTGCTCTCCTCACAGCCAGCCTGGGAATAGGAGGCATAAGAGCCATTGTGTGTCCACTGAGTGCCTACAGCCTCGAGGACTGTGGCCCAAAGGAGCTGCTTTCATTTTTCAACTGGTTGGTAATTTATTGTTGGTTAAATATCCGCTGGGAGTGATGGAGCGTTGAAATGCGCGGCTGAAATTCAAAGGTTCTGTGCGTGGTGGGCTTCGTGTTTTGTTTTTAATGGCAGAACTTTGAGATTTTGGAAGAGTTTCCAAGAGTTAAAACTTTTCCTGGCTTTTTCCTTTTGCTAGTAGGTGAGAATCTATTTTTGTCCTCCTACAGAAGTGTTCAGTCAGAGTTTTCAGGATTAAACAGTTTGTCCAAATACTCGCAAGTCTTGCTAACCTTACTGTTGGAACAACATACTCATTTGCTTTTCTGCCTTTAACCTGCCTATGTCTTTAGGATATTTTGCTCCTAAACAGTGGCAAAATTCAATGATATATTGGGATTTACACCAGGATAAATTTTTAGCAGTGTCAGGCAGCAGTAGGCTGCTGGTTTGCTGGAAATCAGGATTGTGAGAATCTCAAACTGAACTCAGTGGTAGAGATCTGCTGTATTATTTCAGCTTTTTTGCTGTGAGGTTCTGGCATCTGATAAGCCACTTAGCATTTGTGTTTTTATTAAATTTTTTCTCATTCTTTAGGAAAAATTGCTCTGAAAATTATCTTAAAAATCAGGGTTTGGATTTTTTATGCATTTTTTTATTAACTATTTCTTTCTCCATGCATTACCAGGGAGGTGATTTCTGTTGGTTTGTTCGCCCTTATTTGCCCCTTCTGTAGCCATATAGAGAGTGCTATAATTTCTAATATAACATAATTTCTAATATAACATAATTTCTAATATAACATAATTTCTAATATAACATAATTTCTAATATAACATAATTTCTA
>NC_031773.1:66713287-66760340 GCF_001522545.3 Parus major
ATAACATAATTTCTAATATAACATAATTTCTAATATAACATAATTTCTAATATAACATAATTTCTAATATAACATAATTTCTAATATGCCATGCAGTGAGGGAGTTGCAGCAGGACTCTCCATACTCCTGCTTCAAGGCAGGGTGAAAGAAAGCTCTGAACTTCCCCTTTTTTTCTCCTTTACACACATGGTTATTAAAAAAGGAGCCCATTTGCATATTAACAATGCAATGCTGAAGAATCAATGAAGATCTTGGTGAATCAGGTCTCTCCTCCTTTGGGGATGGCTTTCCTGGCTATTCTTTTTTCCTCCAATTATGTTAATATCAAGGAGTTTTGAATTAAATCCAAACTTCAGTGAATAAAGTAGCTTTACCAAAGGTAGATGAGACTGTTTAGTTCCTTAGAGCAGATTCTGCCTCCTTGACCTGCCCATAGGAAAGAAGAGGAAAAAAAATCCTTCCTTTTTACTCTATTCTGAGTTTTAATCCTTAATTAGCAACATCATTTTGATTAAATAAGACTCTTGGGGATTAAGAGTGGAGAGCAATCAGTTGTTCTGAATGATAGCTCTGGAGAGTTTATTGTACTGTGGTCTTAGCCATTCAGAATTGTGTTTAATCAAAGTGACATGTCTCAGTGTTGATTACAAAGGAAATATAATACGAATAAAAAGTTCCTTGGGGGAATCCAAATGGGTCAGTTCTTGGAACTTTGGAAATAGCAAGAAAGGCACATGTGTGATTTGAAAAAAATTTTAATTTTTACACTGGTACCCAAGGAGGGGCTGCTGGGATGCAATCTCAAAATTTAGAAAAATGGGGGGTTTCATTCTAAGCATTTTTAATCTCATTAAGCATCTCAGAATATAATGACTTTTTCTTGGTAGCCTGTTCTCTCTTGGTGGATGTTTGTCACGAGATTGAATTTTAAAATGATATAAAATGGGATGGCATACTCTTGATGAATTTGAGTCTGGTCTTAGCCAAGTTCTGTTTAAGCAATCAGAATTACTGAATTAAAGATTGGGTTAAAAGTCCTGGTAATTACCTGTTTTCCAATTCAATCCTTCAAGAAGATTGCTTTGCACATCTTACAGCTTGGTTCTAACCTGCAGTATGTACTCTGGCTCTGACCTTATAAATAAATAGAATATACCAATTCTAAGTGAAGAAAAACTTGGATTCCGTCAGATTAAATTTTTCTAGAGCCTTCTGCATTTCTGGGGTTAAGGTTATGGTCTGGCACTATTTTGCAGCAGGAGAAATGCATTCTGTCTGTGGGGGCAGAGAGAGAGAGCCAAGGGTGCAGTGAGAATGAACAGAGCTGTATCTTGTCTTACAGCCTTGCTGTAAAAACTGCAGAGAACATGGCACCAATGGCATTTCCCACCCTCACTCTCTCTGCTTTGCTTCCACATATCAATTTCTGCCATTTTCCTCAATACACTTTGACTTTTTAAAAAAAAATTCTGCTTCTTTGGGATTTTCCCCACTTTGTGTTTTGAAAGTAATTTTTGAAAAACTGACCTCCTCCTACAAAGATGTACAAACATAAACAATACTTTTCAATAAGAATCACCTGGATGTTACTTCTTTAAAGTTTTCAACACAAAAGCATCTCTTTAAAATGTTTTAAGAAGAGTTTTAGGTTCATGTGGGCTTGTATCATTTAAATCTGTATCTGCACTGCATTCTTGAAGTGAACCTCTCAAGTTGGATTTTGGCTCTCGTTGTGAAGAGGCCTCAGAGAAGCTTCAGGAAGGAGCTCTTCCCTGCAAAGCTGGCCAGGATATTCAGTTTGATGTATCTGACTAATCTGACATGCCCTGATGTGAGCTCTGGGACTCTTTATGCAATAAAGGCCTGAATACTGATCTGCTGCTGTCAGTATGATATGAGCACATCCCAGAATTCTGGGGTGTGTGTCGAGGTTAGTTCATCTTTCTTGTTTTGGCCATAGGGATTGCTAACACATTTGTTGGGATTCTTTTCCTTTTCACTTTTGTAAGAGTATAGGAACTTTACATTTCTCTTTTAAAGTACATTGCTATGCAGCAGTGAAAAATGAAAGTGCCCTCCTGTACTCCAGGGTTTTATTTGGATGCTCCTATTTCCAGGTACTCATAGAGTCATGAAGAGTGTCAGGACACTTCTTTAGAAAGTCTGGAAAACAGCCATGAAGCTCCTAACTTAAACATTGTCAGTTAAAAATTGATTCAAAACTTTTACACAAGTTCTAGCCAAATGAGTCATACAATTATATTTTTTTAAAAGCTTTAGTTGAATGGTCAATATTTTTATGTACAAAATCCCTCCAAATGTATCATCATTGAATAACATGATTACAAATCTGTTTTTCACTGAGAAGATAATTCTAGATTCATTGGCCCAATTCAAACAGCATGCATGATGCAGAAGTGGCACTGAGCAAGAAAAAAAGCTTTCCTTCTTCCAGTAATATGCAATAAGTTTTATAATTATGCATTGATGTGTATTTCACCTTTAAGTGAAACCATTTTGCTATGGCTCCAGCAAAGGCAAAGAAATCTCTTTCCTGGAGTTGATTCCAAGCTGTAATCTTTGACACATTGGGATAATACTGCTCAATAATTATTTTATTTTCAGGGGTTCCAAACTGCAGTAGGCCTGTCACTAGTGGTATGCCATCTGCTTCCAGGAGTGTGTGATTTATCCTTTGGAGATCTTCTCTGATTAGGAGGGGCTCAGTACTTACTTGGGAAGCACCTCTGCTACCAGTTACAGTCTCAGGGAAAGTTTTGTAGGGGAACCTCCTTGTCAAGGTATTCCAGAAGAATAACAGAATAACAAAATAACATAACAGAATAACAAAAATTCAAACTGAGCCATCCAGCTAATAACTGATAAACCAAATTTTAATATTTCTTACATTTTTTTAGCATTTAATATTTCTTAACCAAAGGGTGGTGGCATTAAGACATTTCTCAAGCTTGAAGCATATGATTCGATGATATTTCATACACAAAACTTGTTACCAGATATTAAATGTGTAAATGGTAAATGTTGATGTATTTAATTAATGTCACCCACAAGAATATTTCCAGTACTAGACTGATAATTTGTTCAGCTCTACTGCCTTAGTACACTTACTTTAATCATATACCTCTTGGAGCTGAGACATTTGAGTGAAAATCTGTTTTAATTGCTGTGCTAATGTGTGCATGGCACTGATGTGGCCATGATTACTATACTTAACCATGCCTTTAATTGGCTATTTTAATCTTCTGTAAAGGTTTTTATACTATTCAGCCTCTCCACTTTTCTCTCTCTTGTCTCTGTGTTCCAGGTTTCATTGGTTGGTTAACCTGAATTCAGCAGTGGTCTTTGTCAGCATTTCTTACATCCAGCAGTCCGTGGCCAGGAACCTTGGCTTTCTTATCCCATTTGTGTCTGGGCTTATGGCTATGATCACAATTCACATGGTTCGGGGTGAAATGATTTACAAACCCAAAACAGGTAAGAGGCAACTCAGGAAACATCTTTAGAGATTTACTTTCACAGAAAAAATCAATTTGCATATCTAAACTATTTCTTCTATGACTCTGCCCTGTTTGGCTGGCAATCCTTGGTGTTTAGCCCTCCAAAATCTGCATGTGAGGAAGGATATCCATTCTCTGGAGACTCTGGGTAGGTTGTAAAAGTGGGAAGCAATCTCTGGTAACCAAACTCCTGTTTGTTTTCTGTTGTGTCAGCGCAGGTGTCACAGCCTTTGCCTGTGCAGGAAGAGGTATAATAATTCCTGCTGCTGGTGGAATTGATTTTGTCACGTTTCATTCAACCTTTTGTCTTCTCAACCCCTCACATTCCAGAGGAAAGGAGAGGGCCATGACCATCTTGAAGCCCAGGTCAGATGAGCCAGGACACGGCAGATCTGCTGCTTCATTGAGCTCTCTGCTGGGTTTGTCATGGAGCACTCAGTGCATCTTCTGATGTCAAACCTGACTGGGTTCAGAGGTTACTTGCAGAGCAGTAACATCACATTACTTCTTATTCCCTTTCTGTGAATGTCCACTCTCTACTGTAGGGCAAAGCAAAATAACATTTCTCAAACTTGAAACATCTCATTGAAAGTTTCTAACTTGAAACATCTCATTTCAAGCTCTGGCAGTGAATTGAGCTAGTACCAAATTTCCTCTTATCTTTTATTTACTTCTGAAACTAACTCTGCTTTGAGAAGAGCCCCCAGATCCCACTTGTTTTCTGGTTAGCTTCTTAGTCAATTCACTCTGGAATTCTGCACTTTTTTTATTCTTTTAGTCTTCAGAGCTGCTCTTAAAATAATCTAGGTCTGAAACTTAAATATCACTTACAATGAGTGGTGAGAATAGCTACCTAGTACAGTCCTACAGAACAGCAGAAACTCTACCAACTCTGTTTTCAGGTTTTGATATGCTATTTCAGATTTTATTCCATAGTGACAACATTTTGCAGGTTAATACCATGCAGCCAGGGAGGTTTAAATATTAGTTTATCTAATAAAACACCCTTGCTTAGTACTTTAAAGCAAGTGCTTCCATTAGATGTCAATGGATATTTCTAGATCACATCATTTTCACATCAGAGATAGTAGGGAGACATTTTCATTCTGCAGTCTTAGTTCACTTTGGGTTTTGGAAAGTATTTATTCAGAGATACTCAATTTATTGTAGTGCTTCAGCACTCAGAAAAGCATAGAAGTGCCATAACCCCTATTTGTATGGATGGCAATTTGCCAAAGGTAAATGAACCTGCATTCCCAAGCCTGAAGCTAACAGTTTTGTGCTCATTCTACTTCTATTTCATCTGAGAAGCAAGCTGGCAATTCGTGAACCCAGTAACCAGTCAGTAAGTTTTAATATGCCAAGTACTAGACTGGAAACTCCTCTTTTGTCCTGCATGCCACTTGGAAGACCTGAGATGATCATTCTGGCCTTGAAATCCATCCAAGAACATTTTCCAAATGAGTTTTTTTAACTCCTTTTCCTTCTCACTTTGCTACTTCCTTTCCCTTGCTACGGGACTTCAGCAGGCATTTGACAGATATTCAATAAATGGAAAGAAAAAACAAAGGAAATTAATACTTTACCTGCTCAACCAGAGAAACACATTTTGGTGTGTCAAATGTTTGGTAATAAAAGGGGCTCTCCTCCATGGCTGTTGGACAGGATTGCTTTTGTAACAATTGGCTTGTGAACCACCTGGGTTCCAAAAAGAATTTTTTTAAACAAATCCAGAGTTATGACCTTCCCCTCCCTAAAAAGACATAAAGTTGAATATACCAGCTTATATTTTCAATCCCAAAATGTTTTGTCTTGGCTTGATTATCTTGACAGCAGGTAAAAGCCATACCAGTGTCTACTGTCTCTGATTGTTTGCAGACAGCTCCCTGCTGACGACTTTTGGGGTCATTTTTAGCGCCCTGAAGACGTGCGGTGCGCGGTATCGCTACTTGAGCACAGCCCTGGCCAGCTGGCTGGACCATGCCAAGGAAAACCAGGGTGGTCAGTACAGTGAGAGCCAGGTGGAAGGCACCAAGTCACTCACCAGACTCTTCCCCTTGTTCACTTTCCAGATCCTGTACAGAACGTGCGTTATGCAGGTGGGTACGAGGCTTTGGAACTAAAAGCTTGATATAGACTCTGACACGTGCTTAATATTATCTCTCTAGGTGGTTTTCTCCTAAATGTTGTTTTGCCAGCTGAGCAGCCTTGCATAGCTTTAATTGCCTAAGGATATACCTTGCTGCAGCCTCTGAACTCCTCAAATAATAAAAATTGACTTGGTCAAGGCTCATTAAGAAGCTTTTGTGAGTGCTTGCTACTTCTTTCTAGGAACCTTTTTACTGGCTGAACCATCTTGTGTGAGAGCCCTGTTCTCCCCATGATGCTATGTCATCAACACTGAGACTCAGGCTGATTAAAATGGAATTTTCCAATTTCCTAAGTGTTCCCTCACTTTTGGGGAGAAGTAGAAAAATCTTTATTTGCTGGTTTGGTTGCATTTTCTCTGACTGTTTTGACAGGATCGTGTGGCTGTTGTACCTACAGTGGAAGTGGGTGGGTTTCCATTTGTGGAGAGCAGCAGCCCTTTCACAGCTCCTCTGTCGGGCTGTGAGGTTCTTTTCACTTCTGCAAACGTAAATGTGTCAAGAAGCTCCTTAAGCTGACATGATTCCTTCAGATTCCTTTGTCTGGGTGATCCTGGAGAAGCAGGAGTTGGAGGGTTCCCCTTTGGCAACTGGAATGACAAGTTTGCCTTGGAAATTCTTTTTCACTCATTGGTGTTTAAATGTTGTTTAAGGAAATTCTTACAAATATGTGGCATATCCTGCTCCATTGGCACTTCCTCATGCCATCATTCCATGTCTCCATCCATCTGCCTCATTCTTTCTCCTCTTCCCTCCCCAATTCCTTCTCTCCCCCCAGAAGCACGAAAAATCCCAAACAAACAAAAAAAACCTGTTCAAAACCAACAATCACGCCTACATGACCAAGGTTATGCATTAGTGACTATATGAAAATTAAACAGATATTATCACTTATCAAGTTCACTTATCAAGTTTATAATAAAGTATTTCTCTAGAAAATATAGATGTCTTTCCACTGCTGAAATAAATTAATCCTTTGGCAGAATTTCCAATAAGTTTAGGGCTCTTTCTCAAACTCAGAGATAGATCAGTATCTTTTTTGTAAAGATTAATAGCATTTTCTTCAAATTATTAAGTTAACAGCTTTCAGTGCCCGTGATTCATGTTGATATTTTAATTCCTATTAAGAAGTCAATTCTTATTTGCAATAGGCCTTGGAAATGAGGAACCAACAAAATTTGACTTAGTTCTAAACATACATAGTTTTGTTTCTATTTTTTCTCCCTTTTACAATTTGTATTTCCTTTTGAAGGAGGAATGTAGGTGAAAAATATTTTGTGTATTGGAGTAATTCTTTAGCATGGGCTCATGGTGGGCTCTGTTGACTGCAACCATTGATGAGAAACCCTACACAAGCTCAGTTAACAATTATACATTAAATTTCAGACTGATAAAAAGCAGTAATATTCTACCTGAGTTTGAAATCACTGATTTTATTGAAGAGTGTGCAGGATGCTGCAGGAATCTAGAACTCAGTAAAAACAGATACAGGGTAAAAATATCCAGTTCTAGGTTAAGTTCTGTCATGACTGTAATCTGTGATTTGCTCAAGTTGGAGTTTTCCAATCTGTAAAATAGTGTTGATCATGGCTCTCTGCTGCACATGAAATTAGTTAATCAAGCTTTCTCAAAAAAAAAAATTCCCAGACAAACAAACCACTGAAAAGTCTGTAAATCTGTTGGTAAAAGCCATCAGGATTTTGATTTTACACTTTTTAATAAACTCAACAGCTCTTCTGCATAGCCTCACACAATCAGGAGGAATTATTTGCTTTTGTAGGGAGAATCTCACAAATCTATTTAATTGTGTACCCTGTTGACTGCCACTGGGAGGTTCCTCATCTGCTTTTTGTCTTTGGTTTTCAGCTCCCCCAGGTAAAAGAAAGTCCTTTTTAGGTTCTCTGACTGTGAGTTGCATTAGGTTCTAAGGCTGTACCCAAATCTTCATTACCTGTAGCTTTTAAAGTGCTCCTACCCTGAGCACACAACCATAAATCCAAAATCAGTCTGTACCTTGCAATTCTAAAATCAAATCCCTCTGCATTTTGTCCTTTTGAGATTGTTCTGTTACACACTGGGTGAAGTGACTGAAGTTTTGGGTGGAATTATTCAGTATATTGGCTGATGGCTCTAATTAGGGGTGATCAAATAAACTTTTAGACTGTTGCTTAATTTGTTAAATGTAGGAGAAAATCTTATAAAAGGGAAATGTTCTGGCAGAGAACAATATTGTCGCTGTCTGAAGGGCTTTCTTCATGAATGCCCATTCCTTTTTGCCAGCAGGTATTTGGTTTAATGTGACTTCTTCAGAAGGAAAAACTTGGAGAAGTTTCCAAATGCAGTGAAAATCTTATCCATGGATTGTGGTTTTATCCTTCAATACAGATCCCTTCAGGATATTATCTCCAAACCATGAATTCCAACTTGCACTTCAGTGGGTTTGTCTTGCCAGTTGCAGCAATGAATGTGATCAGCATTGTGCCCCTACTGATTCTTGTTCCTGTTTTGGAGTGCATTAACTCATGGCTCTTTAGCTCCAAGGACACTGGACACTCTCCAACAATTTACATTGGTATGTAAAAAAATGTGTATTTATACAGCTTTAATATTCTTATTTAATATCCTTTCTATTTTTGAGAGAGCAATTTCAGTGTGATGGACGATCCCAGACAATTATATCTGACTGTAAATGTTAATATGGACTTGTTTTGGGATGATGCTCAGAAGTAAATTTGTTTCAAAGGAATTATTGGAAAAAAAATCCTGAAAACACAAGATACTGAAAAAAAAAAGTATAGGTTTTGTGTAGGACAGACTCTTCTGACCAACAAAAATTTTGAGGCACACTCACAAATAACTAGGAGTTATCCTATGGAATAGGTATTGGAGAGAAGAATATTAACTATTTATGCCTGAGAATTACTTTCACTTGGTTAACTTCTATATGTTTGTTTATCCATTAGCTTTTGGAAAATTAATTTACAATCCAAGTCTTTTTTAGAAATTAAAGACTTCTTCAGTTAGTTGCTCTCTGATACTGGAGAAATATGCTGCTCAAAATGATGATTTTGGATTCTGGTAACTCAGGAATAAAAACTTTGTTTTCCTGTATTTTTTTATGCTGTAAATGCATTATGGTTAGGACTGCAGCTCATAAGAGGGAAATTGTATTACCATTAGAACAGTTTCTTCCAGACTCTGCAGTGGCATCATAAATGAAATAAAAGTATCTAGGCTAATTCTGTATGTACAATAGGGGTTTTTTTAGAATGGATAAACAAAAAACATTCAGAAAACTATGCAAAGCAAATGGGTGTGTATCACTGGCTGCTGTTCCCATTGAAAAGGCTGAGTATTTCACAGGTGGAAGGTTCCTTGGAGAGCTACAGCCTTCCTCCCAAGCCACTAGAGTTTTCATTAGAATGGCTAATAGGAGGTAATTGTTCAAGTGTTTGGTATTTTCATTTATTAAAATCCTTATTATATCCTCAGTCACAGCACAAAGGGATCTCCAAAGGTGAAGGGTTACCCCTTCCTCACAGAAAGTGGTAAAAGTTTTCCCTGCTGTAGATTAGCATTTGTTCCAGGGAAGTTGATAGCCTAGAAGGAATGATAACTTCAATAAGAGTTGGGCTGCCTTCTCTTAAGACCAATGTGGTTTCTTTTATTTATTTTTTTTTTTAAATTTCCTCCAAAACTCTTATGTTCTAGGATCTGGAGGGCTCCTCTGCAATGCCCTTCAGATGTCAGCTCCATGTAGTAGCAACAGCAAAGCAGTTTCCATTCTGTATTCACTTAAAACTACTCCCTTTCATAGAAACTCTCATTAAACTCCTTACATTTTTTATCTTCCAGTCTGCATTGCAAACCTCAGATGAAAATATTTATAAACCGCTATTTTCTCAGTGTGCTGCTATTAATTCAGTGCCCCATGGCAGGCAGCACAGTGAGCACTGACACACACAGAGGTATTAATCTGACTAAATTAGCCTAATTAAGAGTGTTATTAAGTTTTATACAAACCAGAAGCATATAACACAGCAGGTTGCAATTAGCCTAGTTTTTAAAATAACATCTGCATTAAAACACAAAAAGCACATTCAGATAATCATTTTCCTTTAAACCACGGAAATTTCAAGTTAGTATTAATGTATTATCCTGTTATGTTGAACAGCAGTAGAATATATGCAGTGGTTTATTCTTAATAGGTTCATTTATCAAAATAGCCTCCTGTTAGGGTTATAAACTACCTGAGGCATAAAAATACCTGTGAGTACAGGCAATGGCTTTAGATATCCAAGTATATGACTGCACCTGCAAGTGTGGTAGACCTCTAAGTGCCAATATTTTTGCCAACAGTTAATTAGGTTCTCAATTATTTTCAGCAGCAAAATTGGAAGTATAAATAGGCAGTTGGTGTTAAGCCAGCCTATAACTATATTTTAATTCAACTCCTGTAAGAAGAAATTTAAATAGTTTTCTGGAAATTTTCAGCAAGAATAACAGTTTTCAAGGATGAACCATATTAGACAACTGAAATATCTGATTGCTCTGTATTAAGGGCCTACATAGAAACTGTAATTTGTTGCTCTCTCTATAATTGTTGGTTCATTCACAAAGGTCCAATACAACCTTAGTCTCTGGATAATATAAAGAACTTTGTCCCAGAATCACCCCTAAATATTACTGAAATAGCTTGTTCTCCTGTGAAACCAAAGCCTCAGACACTCATTCCAAGCCCCTCATTTAAAGAGGACTGAAGGGAGTAAAGAATAAAGATGAAAACCTCATCTCCAAGGCTCTTGGTTTCTTCCCCTGCCACATAAAATCTTGAGGGAAAAAAAAGTTGAAATTTTTGGGCACCCAGAGGTTACTTTTTCAGAAATGCATTGGCTTTTAGCAAAGGAAAATGCTTCAAGTTTGTTGCACTGTTAGGAATACTGAACTGCTGGGGGCTTCTTTAGTACCAACATAATTTTTCACTAGGAGAACTCTTGCTTTGGATGACTACAAGAAGCTCCTTGAGGGCTTTATACCTGGCTTTGATAAGGTGCATTGGCCAGAAAACGCTGTTGAATTCCCTCCTGTCATCAATTTTCAAGCAATAATTCATTGATATTTTCATTAAGCACTAGAGGAGCCTAAACAGCTTCCAAAAAGCTCAGGCTGGGCAGGGGAGGTAGGATATTTAAAGATGTGAACACACAAGAAAACTGTGCTAGAGGAAGGGTGTGAGAGTTTGGTGCTGAGGGAAGAAACACAACAAGGCTAAGGCCACTTAGCTATAGGAGTTCTTCATCTCTACTCTCCTGACACTAAAAAAAACAAAGTGTATGTATGTTATAAATGTAATATGAAACAAAAGCTTTTGGCTGTTGATGTCCATTCTAATAAGTGTAGCAATTACCAGTCATGAAGGCTTGGTCCAAGCATTTGAGCCAAAACTGTCAAAAGAGACCAAATTCTCCTCCCATTATGACTTAGAAATGCTGGCAAATCAGACTTTTAGTCAAAATCAATGGGAGCTCAAACCATGAGGGGTATGGATAATTCAGATTCACTTGGAGACTTTGCTTTCTTTGTGGTTTTCTTTTCTGAGAGGATACAACCATTTTGTACTGCCAACAACAAAATATATAAAATAACATATTTTAATAGTATCCTCTGTGCAATGAGTGTAGTTAGAACACATCTGAGTTTTGGAAGAATTTTCTGCTGCCTGGTAGTTTTGTTCCTACCCTTTCTCTTGTACTATCTGGAAGGACATTTCTTTCTTTCTTTTCTCCTTCCTTTCTCCCTCAATATTCAAAAAATAGTAAAAAATTATTTGTGACTTTGGTTTTCAGAAAAGTTTTTCCTCTCTTATTCTGAACTCTGTTTCTGGGCTGAGCTGTTGTCCTTTTGCCATACACACATAGCAAATACTATTTATTCATGTTTTAGGTGTTCAGAAAAAGTGATTTGGGGTGGGGGTAGGAAGCTTCTTTTGCATTTCCTAGGAGTTTACCTCACTCTAAACACGTGGTGGTCCTGTAACTACAATTTTGGTGAGTGCTCTCTGTGCTCTTTACCCAGTTGTAGGTCACTTATGTGCTGCACTTTCCGTGATGGTTGCTGGCTTCTGTGAAATGCACCGAAAGCACTTCCCTCAGGTGGAGCAGACTTTCTCTGAGGAGGTTCTCCTGGTCTCCTCCATGCCTTGCTTCCACTTGGCTCCTCAGTACATCCTGCTTGGAGTGGCTGAAGCCTTGGTAACTCCCTCCTGTAAGTAAAAGCAAATAGGTGTCCTGATTCTCAGGGAGCTATATCAGCTTCCTAAAAATAATTACTGTCATCTGATATTTTATCCCTGGCTCTCTTCCACGGGCTTAATGAGCAGAGATCTGTGCTTTACCTGCTTCAGAGAAGCGTGATTTGTCTTGCTGGCTGGAACTCAGGATGAGCAGTGATGTTCCAGATTAACTGGAAGGAGGGAGCGCAGTCCAGTCAGGTCCCTGGGGGCACAATCCCCTCTTTGGTGTTGAAGCTGAAGCAGCTTCAGGCAGGGGCGCTGGGCTGGATGAGCTCCAAGGCCCCTTCTGACCTGAACTCTCCTGTGATGATTTTATTGAGATGGAATAAAAATGCATGTGAGAGCTGAGCTGTGGTTGTACTCTGTGACCACCTTAAAGGCCACAGACAGAGCAAGGTGAAGCAATTTAATACCTTTTCTTTTTGGTCCCAGCTAATAGAATTATTACATGTTTTTCACTGGCACAGAGCATATGTGGGCATGTAACAGTGACAGGTTAACCTAGAGAATGGTGTAGGCAGCTGCAAGGTTTTTGTGAGTGCTCCAATCAGGAGCCATGAGATCCAACACAGATCATCACATCACAGCTTGTGACATGGAGCCAGAGATAAACACTCCTGTTTTTCAGAGCTCAGCTTGCGCCTGCCATCCACACATTTTGTAGTCATACTCTTGATTGTGAGTCTGAACCTCTTCTGCTTTCTGTAATTTACTTTTCTTTGTCTACACTGACATTTTTAAGGCTTATTTTCTTCTGAGGAGCATTCAGAGTGCTTACCAGTGTTTTACCTTGCAGAGATTTAAAAAAAAAAACTATTATAAAAATAATCTAAGCAACATTCACTTAGAGACACAGGTAAAGTAATTGACTGGCTGATCTCTGCAGGTATTTAATTCTATGGGTTGAATGTCTCTTGTTCCAGTACAACCCCAGAAATGTTCAGGTTTTTATTTAAGAGCAGGAAATAACTTCAGTGTCTCAGCTTCATTCTTATACTCTTAGACTACTGAGAGCTGTGGGTCACAGTCTGTCACTAAAAAGGTAATTTTCCCTAGTTTTAAATACTTAGCACTTTCATAATGCCTCTTCATCTGATAGCTCTCAAGTACTTAACTGCGACAGGTTTCTAGGCAGGTAATTTGGTTTCTAGGTTACAGGCTAAGTGTAACTGAAAACTGTGACCCTCTCTGTTTAGCTTAACAAAAAAAAGGTTAGGAGGTGACTTGCTTACAGTCTTCTCATGCAAAAGCATGAGAAGAATATTGCTGGTAGAATAAGGCCTTTTAATCTAGCACAATGGGACACAACTGGAGTCCAATGACTGGAAGATTACATTAGCCTTTAGAAAAGAAATAAAACTCCATCTTAGGTGTTTTCTTCCCTTTTTTTTTTTTAGATTTTTTTAAAGGATTGTGGTTAGAATTTCTTAGGAAGAAAAGCTGTCCTTCCCCATTTAGGTAGAGATTAAACATCCTGCTTAGAGCTGCAGTGAGAGGTGTGACTTAAGACCCCAGCTAAATTGGGACTAAGTCTGGAGACCTGCAGGTAAAAAGCTAGAGGGAGGTGCATAAAATAGGATGTGGCTGTAGCTGATGGGGGAAGAAGGCCTCCATTTGTTTGCCCACAAATTGGTGTCTGGCCCTGTTTGTCACGGAGTGTCTTGGCTGTGCAGGCAGGACAAGCAGGTTCTCTGCAGCTCTCCCAGCTGCTGCTGGAGAAGAGCCTGGCTTTCCCCCAGGTCTTGCTCTGCATCAGGTGGCTGAGGTCTCCTGAATCCTCTCCAGCAGCCCTCAAGCTCTGCATTCAGGCTTCTGAACTGAGCTCTGGATTTCTACTTCATTTTGGACTGAATTTCTGTTCAGGAACCCTTTGGTGAATCCCAGTGGATGGCAGTGGCAGCCTAAGCCTTGCAGAGTTGTCTCACCCTTCCTGACATTTCACTGCCTTTCTTATGCAGAAGGTCAAATTCAATTATCATAATAATTTACTGGACCTGAAAGTACATGATCCAAGCTGAAGAGGTAAATGGTCACTCTTTTAAGCAGGGGGAAGAAAGGATATCTCATTTCTGAAGAGTTTGGTAAGAGAAGTTAAATTTGGCACATTGAACTCTTTGTCTTCATTAGGACCTCTCTTATTGAAGTTGTTCATCCTGGAAAAGAGAAGGCTTCAAGGTGACCTAATTATGTCATTTCAGTACCTGACAAGAGCCTACAGATTATTTACAAGGGCATGTAGTGACAGGACAAAGGGGAACAGCTTCAGACTGAGAGTAGGTTTAGATTAGATATCAGGAGGAGATTGTTTCCTGTGAGGGTGGTGAGGCTCTGGCACAGCTCACCCAGAGAAGCTGTGACTTCCCTTTCCCTGGCAGTGCTCAAGGCCAGGTTGGGCTCTCAATAGCTTTATTTAGTGAAAGGTTTCTTTGCCCATAGGTTGGAACTGGCTGACCTTTAAAAGTCCCTTTCAGCCCAAGCTATTCTATAACTTGGTCCCTGATACTTAGAACAGTGTTTATATAACATATTTCACTATCTTCTTGATAGGAGTTTTGAATAATTATCTGCTTCAGGTGGCACGAGCATCTCTTAGAGTAATATCTGCCCCTAAGGAAGTCTTAAAAATAAAACAACAGCACTGCTCTCCTTCACAGTGCCACAAAGTCCTCACTAGCCTTTGGCAGGCTGAATTTGCAAGCCTAGCTTGGTTTAAAGCAGGAATCTACAGCTCTGTTAGTGACAGGATATATTGGGGCTGGCTTTGGCCACTGATGAAATGCAGCAGTCTCCAGGGGGAAATGCAGCAGCTGTTGAACAGCTCCCAGCAGCACTGTGGGGAAAGGAAGGCTTGTGGCAGGCTATTGAAAACAGCAGGGGTAATTTAGGTAAGTAGGATGCAATTACCCAGCCTGAATTTGACCAAGATGCATGTTTTGTACCCCTGCTATTAGAAGGGAGGAACAACCAGAAACTTTTAATCATTTTAGTGTCTCAAGTTAGCTGTACAATGCTTCAGACTGTTGATCTACAGATGGTGTCCCAGGCTCAAGAAAGCATCCTCTTGCCATCAGGCTTCTGGGTCCAATTGTGAGTGAGGAAGAAAACACTGTCTGTGGTATTTTTTTTTGATATGTCTTCAAAGCTCTCATTTGGACATCCAAATTAAAAATGGGGAATGATGGTGATTTCAAAGTTTTATTTGTATTCAGAGGTGTTTCAGCAACTCAGCATCCAAATAGGATCCTCTGCTGGCAAGTTTTCCAAGCTGGAGGTCATTCTAATTCATCTAATAAAGCAGGTGGGGAGACTGAGCTTGGGAGAAAAAGTGTGGAGGAGAGCTCAAGGAGCAAAATTAGGAAACAAAAGTTTTTGAAGATGGGTGAAAATTGCACAAAAAGAACAGCAATCATGAGGTCTTGCTGTTACAGCCAAATTACAGCTGGTGGGATTATTTATAGTCATCCATGCTACAGCAGCATGCTACAGATTCCCCTCTCCACCAAAGCTGTTGCTGCTTCTGGTTTAGCCTTCTGGCAAGAAAGTGAAGAATGAGGTCCTAAAAATGAGCCAGTGAGCCTGGGGGTTGCACTCCAGGGAATGGGAGCATTGTCCAGCCTGAAGGTAAAACAAGCTAACTGTCCAAATGAGGGCAGAGTTCTAGATTTTGGAAATATTTCCTAATGGCTGTGTTGCACTGGCTCTGAGATAAAGTTCCTGCTGCTCTGCAGTTTATATCACATCCATTGTCTTCATGCTCACTGACTGTGCTGGTGTTTCTCTGCTCTTTGCTCATGCCTGAGGCTTTAAAAGGTGTGAGCAAATGTCTGGGTGAAAGATCTGTCTGTACTTGTGGAATATGGGTAGCTATATGTGGGTAGTTTGTTACAGATATTCATTTAAGCAGTCTGGATAATGCTTTGTTATAGGGTACATATTAACATGTTATAGGGTACATCTGATTGCTCTTCTGCAGCAAGTACATTCTCTATATAAAATACATAAATTCACTAATAGCCATGCTTTAATTTTTTTCTGTTTTATCTATGTTCTACCATCATTTAACTCTTCCTTCTGTTTCACTTTTTTGACTTTTTTAACTTGTAACTGTGTCTGCTTTCTCCCTAAGGTTCCTTACTTTCATTCCATCTCGTGCCTGAAAGAATGAGAGGGATTTCCATGCATTTTTTAGCTCTCTTTAATGGAGCTGGCTGCTTTTTGGGAGCTCTCTTTGTTCAGACAGCCCACACAGGCACTCAAGGTAAGAGGATGCTCATGATGGGTGTTCCTGAGCAGTTTTCTAATATTATTGATCTGGAGAATCAGGCAGCAGAATTAAAAGGGATGCCAAAGTTTTATTGATTTGCTCTCACAATTAAGATGGAATTAAGATAGGAAATAGCCTTCCAGCTGTATTCATCCAATTTTAATGAGTCATCTTCGTTTTGATAGTCAGAGTAATTAGAGGATGGCATCTTGCAGGAAGTCCTCCTGTCCAATCTCCCTACTTCTGTTCTGGAAGACTGAAAATAAATTGGCTAGGAAGCACCTTTCTGTGCTCCTGGAGAAGTACACTCATGTTATTCACACTTACATGGAAGTTATTCCACTTCCATGGAAGCCTCTGGCCTCGAGAGCAAGATCTGTGCTTTAAAGGATGGAGAATATTCCTTCCTGTCTGTCCCAGGGTTGGAGGGAACAGAAGGTTGGCTCAAGGGTTTCAAAGCTGTCTGGGCACCTCACTCTCCTGGAATCAGTGGTTCCCTCTGACTTTGCCCAGCTTTTGGAAGAGACAGATTCTGTGACAATCCAGTCTCACTGTGGCCTTGCCCTTTGGCAGATGAATGCTGCAGTTCCCAGAAACCTTCCTGTTTCAAATGAGTTATTTCAGGTTCAGTTGAGGTGTATTTAGTGGAAGCTCTGGAGCTGTTCCTGGGTTACTGACTTTCAAGATAAGCCAGGAACTTCTTAAAGTCATTTTCTCTTTGCTAATGAATCTGTGTTCAGATTCAGATACAGAACAGACTTGTTTCACAAGTAAATTTAACAAGTAAAGAGCCTGAGTTCTCAAACTGAGGGACAGTGATCCATCCCTTTGTTCACAAATTTGAAATAGTCTTGCTTGCTGAAGGAATATTTCTAAAGATGCCACCAACAAGCTCTGGTGGAACTGTCACAGGGAGCTGTTCTTTAGAGACCACAGCTAATACATGACACCACTGCAATTGCCATGGCTGCAGGATGTAGTAACAGCTTAGGGTTCTTCCCTTCCCTATGTACAGAATCATGTCATTTAAAAACAAGCAGAAGTGGGTGTCTTGAGAGTGTGACAAGGAATTTTTATTCCTACTCGCAAGATCTGAACAAACAAATGATGCTTTGACACGCAGTCCTGTTTTTAAGTTAAAAATTCAATTAAAATTTTATGACAAGGTATAAAACATCACCTGGAGATGAGTAAAAAGCAGGAATGTTTACACAAATGAATCAGGCAAAGAACTATTAAACACCAAGCTATCCAGTGTGGAGAGCTGAGCTCCTTGAATATCCCCCAGTGGAAAATGTTTTTCATTATTGTGAGTTCAGTGTAATATGGGGTAAATGAAACAAACAGTTTAAGACAGACTGTGTTGATGATTTTTTTCTTTCCCCTCCAAAGTATGGAAATTATTAATTTTTATGAGATTGAAATAGTTGTTAAAACTGACATATTTTACTGTGACTTGACTTTGGAAATTATTAAATAATTGCAAAATAATTAAGCATAATGTCAGCACCAAAATATTTTGCCTGTGTTGTGTCACTGTTATGTAATTAATTTCTTTACAGAGTATTTCTGTACTCTGTGGTAGAGGATACCAATTTTTGCATTTGATTTGCAATTCAGTAGATTTTTGTCTGGTCTTCTATCAAGGTGATTCATCCTCTTTCCGTGAGTCTGTATGAAATCATTTAATTGATTCAAAAAAGCAAATGTTCTTTTCTTGCCAAAAATACTGTTTTAACAGAGATATTGTGACTTTTTTATCCTGGCTGAGACCAAAAAGGCTGAACTCTGAATTCTCCACAGACTGCAGTTGCCACATCCTAACCCCTTTTGCTCAGGATTCTTGAGCAAACTGAAAAGTTTCCTGGCTAAAATATTCCTCACTCTTAGAAAGTTGGGTGGCAAACTTCTCAACTTAGCTTTTCTTTATTTCTTTTTCCAAAGCTGTAACTTCTGTCTTTGTTTAACTTTGTCAGACCTGCTGTTCCTGTAGGTGGAATTGACTGCACCATTATCCTGAGCAGAAGTCACTCTGAAATTTCCAAGGGAATCAGTGACAGTCTGTATTCAGATGAAGGTGCTGTAATGGGAATGACTACTGCTAAGCAGCTAAAGTCCTCTGCAAAACTTGAAAAGCTTCAGGGAAAAGAAAGTGAAAAATGCTCAGTGATTGCTCTGTTGCTTTAGCTAGAAGAGTGTTAGAGATTACTTGCCCTATTAATATGTAAGCAACATATTAGTGGGCTCTCACTTTTTATTTTTATTTATTTTTATTTTTTAAAAATAATTGGGATCTCGCTGGGTATCTCTTTCCCTGTGTTCCTTGCTTGAATAAGATTAATAATTCCAAGTTACCACCATTCACTCAATTCACAGCTTGCAAATGATGCTGATATTCCTGTAAGTTCATTTGTGTTATAACACTCCTCTGCTCATGCCAGCCTGTTCTCCTGCTGACTCCTAAATCAGAGTAGGTTTAGGATCAGACTTTTGTAGGTGGGGATACACTATAGCAAAACAAAAAATGCATTTTAGGCTCAGTTTTGGTTTTCTCCTAATTTGGTAGGAAATGTTATGCATACAATTTTTTTGTTCTGTCTGTATTTTTTCCAACTGTGCTTCTTACAGTGGACTTTGATGCTCATAACAATCAGAAAAATGTTTTTTAAAATTTATTAAAACCTAATGGTTGCCTAATGAACCCCTTAAAGATGATTGCTGAAAGGAACAAATTTGTGGCCTCTCAAGTCAAATTAGAGTCCAATGACACAAATTAAGCTTTTTTTAATTTTTTTTTTTTTTTTAGATCTCTTTAAAGAGCTTGTAAATATTCAGTGCCTGGACAATTTATGAAACTGGGAGTAAAGCAAACCAACCAGAACTCTTTTTTTTTTTCCTTCCTTAAAAAAAGGCTCAGCTAATTTACTAATTTATTTATATTGGAAGAGCAAGCTCTTTCTCTTTTGCTGCAAGAGAAGATAGTGTTGATGAAATGGTTCTGTAAGATTTAACAAGGCTTAGTGAGTGACTTTGGGCTATGAATGTTTTTGTCTTGTCCCATGATTCTTGTTTCACTAAAACCTGAGCCAAGACTATTTCTGGTTCTCCCATCTCTGAGCAGTGAGCCCATGTTTTCCATGTTCCTGCAGTGAAGTAGATCCTCCACTGAGGATTTTGAAGTGTTTGAAGCACAGAGGGTGTTGACAAAATTTAAACGTTTTTATCTCCTACTTTATGTCGCTTGTTTTGAATTTTATTTGGGTTTTTATTGGCAAAGTTGATCAGATATCAGTCACAGTCAAAGCTGCATTAATCATTTTTAACGCATCTATGGAGGATGGTGTGAATATGATAAAATAAGACTTTTTTTAAAAAATCTGACGAGTGCAAACAGATGATGGGTGACAGTGATATTTTCAGTACAAGCTGGGAAACTGCTTTCTTTTGGATCTCTTACCTCTCCTAACATTTTAACGGAAGAAGATGCAAGACAAAACCTGTCCTCTTATGCCAATCATTTCAGAATATATTTCTCCAAAAATATTAATATAAATATGAAACAAGGAAATAAAAATTCCAAAAAAAAAGGTCAGAGGAAGGAAACTGTCCCAGACACAGTTTTCCTGCTTGTATTTAGAGAATTATTAGGGGAGGGGGGTTGTGATTTGAGTTTGGGTTTTTTTGAATTTTGTTTTAGGTAGGGTTTTTTCTGGTTCTTTTTATCATTTTAGTCTTGTGTGATTCTAAATACCAAAGATGATAAAGCTAAAGGATATTTCTTGCAGTCCAGATGGTGGTGGCCACTGGTGCCTACTTAGCTAATGGGGATTAGAGGCAGAGTGAGACTTTAATTTGGATATGATTAAACACTGAATATATGCCCACTAAGTTGATGAAATGAAGGAAGGCATTACAAACCTTTTTTTTAAAATAAGAATTAATTTTTCTCTACAATCACAGCATAACTTGCAGGATAGCTGCAAAAATGCAGGAATGGTACAGGACAGAGTAACTCCTGGCCATGTGACTTTCTTGTTTTTTCTTCAAGGTTTTCCCCATAATAAAATAGGACAGTGTTATTGAGTGAAAAATCCCTGTGCAACTTCCCTTGAGCTCTCTGAGGGTGCCACCACAGCAGCAGATTTGTTGTGTGTGCTAATATTTGTCAAAGACTGGCCCTTTTCAGGTTTTGTTCAATGGCTGGAGTTGCTGTCAGTCACCCACCAGAAACAGCCCAGGAAAGTTTTTGTCCTTAAAGCTGTCCTAACCAATCTCTGCTTCACCTCCAGCTCTGCCTGTTTTGGTAGGATCTGTTGTTTCCTCTTGGTATTGTAAATTATTCCTTCTTCTTGAATTAACTGAGCAATTTTGATGCAAAATTGATAAGAATCCCAAATATGACTGAAATTTTCCCAGGTACTTCATTTCCATGATTGTAGAGCAGACTTGAGGAACCAACTCTGCCTAGGCTTCATTTTCTAACTTGTTCTAAATTTGCCATAAAATACATAACCAATCCACCTCTAACCAGCAGAGAAAGTCTATTTAAAATAATGCACCTAAAGGAAACTTCTGTTTCTTTGTGGTGATTCATGCTGCTAAGTGTTTCTATTGTTGGAATAAAAATGGAAATCAGGAGCTTGTTGAGGAAAGTTAATTCCCAGTGAGTGAATTATCTGTGTGACAAACCAACCTTGTAATTGCCACTTCTGCTGGCAATCTCCACAGAAAAGTAAAGGATGCACAGAGCCCAAAGGCAGTATCTTTTGGGGAAAAGTGAATAGTTAGCATGTTGCACGCTGAGGCAAGGATGGGAAAGTGCTGGACTCTTGAATCACAGCAGTGCCCAATTCCAGCAAAACTGAAAAACTGGCCCAGGGAGACCCTGAAGTTCATGGCTAAGAGCAATATCCTGAGAGAATGAACCCCCAAGGCAGTCAGTGGAGGGTGCTGGAGTCTGCAGACAGCTTGTGGGAGGTGTTAGTGGGGTCAGGGGTGAGAGCATCTAAAGGGAGTTTTGGTGCCTGAAACACGTGGGTGAAGTTTAGCTCTGTTGACTCTTCTCTAAAGACTTCCTGCAACCACAGGGGAGGATTCTCTGTCAAGTGAGTATAAATAGATGTAAATGTAGTCCAGGTTTACCTCCTGTTTCATGGGGGGAGGGGGGGGAAACAAAAATTAAAAGGAAAAGTAATGAAAGAAAAAAGTGAGAAGTAATTTTTTTTTTTGTCTGAAAGTAGGAAATGGTTGTATTAATTTTTGCTGCATCCACTGATGAAAATGGAAGAATATAGTCTGGATATCCTTAGGACTGCTGCCATCCTTGTCCCTCTGTAGAGGAAAACCTGCCCCTAACAAACTTTGTCCCTCTCTGAGAGGAAAAGGAAACCTCGATCCTACATCCTGCTCTGGACAGAGCAGCAAACTTGAGAGGAGAAGTGTGGCAGCTGGAGCCTCACCATACCCTGTCTGATTTTGTCCCTGCCTGTGCTGTGGATCATTTGGATTCTCCAAAGGCTCTCTGTCATTATCATGGCCTTGCTGTTTAAACACCAACTCCTAAAAGAAGCAGGGAGGAGACAGAGCAAGGATCTTTGACCCAGGCCAGGGAGGAGGCCCATGGTGATGTGAGAGTAAAATCCAGATCTGCTTGCCAGGCTGCCATCCCACCCTCACAGAACCAACCAGCCCCAGTTTCAGTGGCTTTTTCTGGTCCCTTTACCAGTGGTAAGGCAGAGAATGGTGCAAATGGACCTTTGAAACACAGAAGCTGTAAAACCATTTTTATTAACTTTTTCAATATATTTTTTTCTGTTCAGGTTGCACTGTAAATGCCATTCCATTAGGAAGCTGCTGCTGTAGTTAGGCCAGCCAAGGTGAATAACCCAGCAGACAGTGTGAACTCTGCTTTGACAAGCTGCAGTGCAGACCCCCGTGCATGATTTCCCTTTCATCACATCCACATGCTCTGTCTCTGCTTTCTAGTGGCCCCTGGGGGATGCAGATTGAAAAACTACCTGATTGTGAATGATGACAGTAAAAGTTTATAAGCTACTAAAATGAAGTTACAGCACCTAGGAGCTCAGTCAGCTTACAGTGTTAGAGGATGGGTTTTTAAACCTGACTTTGGGATAAGGCTACAAAAGGAAGGGAGCAGGCAGAGGTGTGGTGGGTGCTGCTCTGTGACAAGCAAAAAGGGTAACATGGGCTGGAGAGAACTGTGGAGGACCTTAGGAAAAACTGATGGCAGTTGTTCTGTCAGTCCCAGGAGAGCTAAAGGCAACAGCTCTGAAAAGAAATGTGTTTATAGCTCTAAGATGTGGAGAAAAAAAAAGAGAAAAATGTAAATATATGAATGTGTGTTTGGCAGGGTGTAATCCCTTGGCTGGTGTCTCTCCCATGCTGTGGAACTGCTCTTTGTCTCTAATCAGAAAAATGTGAGCAATCTAAGGATGGCAATCAGTGTGTAAAAGTGGCATTAGGGGGCAAAAAATCTGTTAAGGCCATCAGGATTTTACAATACAGCTGTGGTAAGAAGGCTGGTTATCCTTCTTTTCCCACTAGCTCACTCAAGGGGTGAATAGCCACACTGTTTACAGGGGCAGGATTTGATACCAGACTTTGATGAAGCAGAGAAAGGTGGCTTTGGACACACTGATGCTGGCATAGTTCACATCAGGGCTATGCTTTTAATCTAAGTCTTCTAATAATCTCTGATTTGCATCACAGAATGGTCTTGGAGTGTGAAAACAACTGAGTTCTTTTTAGAGAGGTCTAAACAAGAAAAAAAATAAGCTCATGACTGATATGTTCCAGCTGTTAATGGGAACTGCTCTGATGTGAACCCCCCTGGGCTGTGGAGAGTGTGGACATCACATTCTCAGCACCAGCTGTTTCACACTCTGCATTTCTTCATTAATTGCTAATGAACACAGTCTATCTGCCTTCTTCAAAGGCAATAAATATCCTGGATTCCCAAATCATGTACATGGTCATTGCAGCACTGCTTAGGTCTCTGATATCCTGTAACTTCTGGATATTCTGGAACTTCTTTTTTTCACCTTGGTTCGATGGTTTTGTTGAAGTTGATTATGGCATTTCAGGTACTGATTGTCTTCAGTTGCAGACTGACTGGGGCTTTATTATTATTTTTAACTATTTTGATTTATTTGATGGTTAATTGTCACCTGAGCTTGTTTGCAGGCTGGTTGCAGTGAACAGTGCTGAAAGCAGTGCAGCCACAAACTGGAGAGTGCACAGGAATACACAGGGAAGTCTCTGTGGGCATGGAGGTGTGCTGTCCTCTGCTAAATGAAGTGCCAAAATGGCCCAGACACTATTGCCAAAAACCTTGTTTGGAAAAGGTCTGATCAGTGTAAATAAACACTGAATGAAAGAAAAGGACACCTTACAGGCTCATGGCTTAAAGGCAGCTGTAAAGAAAGGCAAAATAAAATGTCAGATGGTATCTTGGCATTGGAGGCATCCATCCAAGGCACTGAGTGAATGTTTTTAATATTTTGAGTTTCAAAAATAATTTGTTAATTGTTTATCTGAAAAAGAGACTCTTCCAAACATGAGAGATACAAGAAAGGATTTCTACAGCCCACCTTGAATCTAGCTCTTCCTAAAATTTTCACAGTTGACTTTGATTTAGCACAGGGCAGTACAGATGGAAGATGCTCCAGTCTTTGGAGCAGTAGCTGTGCAGGATTAGGTTTTCCAGTGCACTTCAGATTTATTAGGGAAGTTCTGTAGTTTCTTTAGATACCTACTGCCTGTCTGCAAAGCAAGAGTGGGCTTAAAAACCCCCAAGGATGTTGTGAGAGTGAAATCTGTATCAACAGGTCAGAGAAGCTGCAGGGAATTGTGTCTCACTCTGAGTTATCTTCATGTCTTCCACACAAGCCACATCTCCTGCTGCAAGGCAAACTAATTCTGCTGCAAATGTCTGCTCCACCAGGCAACTGGTTCCCACACTTGCTGCATGAAGGGAAATTGGAGAGATTCTTCTTCTTCTTGGCTTCCTTAATGATGGTGAACACCCTGGGGTTCTGGACCATTGCACACAGGTACGTGTGAGGAAATGAAAACATGATGTTTCATTTGTAGGTGCAGGTAGAAATTCTTGTAAAACCTGTGGACTAGAGTGCAATAAAGAATTGGTAGTGATAGATATGTGGAGAGAGATTTCACAGCAGAAATAGCTAAAAAAAGCTAAAACAAACTGATGTCATTAAAACCTTAAATAGATAAGGGGTCTTATTAATATAAAAAAAAAAAAGTGTGAAAGTGGGTCTTGGGATTGGGAGGCAGCTCTGTGGAAATCCTTCACAACCTTGATGAGGCAGGGATGTGATGATGAGAGCAACAGGAAAAACTTCCAAGGGTGGTGCACTCATAGAACTCTTGACAAAAAAAATGTATTTTCTATTACATATAGCACCAAAGTTGAGCATCTTGTTGGTTATTCCAATATGATTCTCTTCTCTTAAATGTGAACTGGATCACAATTAAAAACATTTCTCCTCCGTGTACTTTGTAGTCCTTGTATGGGATTTTATTCTTCTGTAAATTGAAATTCTCATTTGTGACATTTACTGCTGAAAATGAAAAGATTTTAGTTGTCAAAATGTTGCCATAAAATTGGTTTAAACTAAAAAAAAAAAAAATTTGTGCCATAAAATTGGTTTAAACTAAAAAAAAAAAAAATTTGCACCACAGCTTAATTTTATAAATAAACATTTATTTAATAAACAGATTTTTATTAAGGAATCTGTTGACCTCTAATTTTCCTAAAAATAGAAAACCAAGCATTTAAAAAAGTTTATTTCAAATCATCATTTCACTTCAGAACCAAGGTATTTTATTTTTCAATAATATAAGTTTTGACTTACTAGAAAGACGTTATTTTGAAATCAATTGTAATTTGTTTCATTTTTTGATGAATATGAATTCTCTGAGTGGGGAGGGAAAAAGTTCAGATAAACACTGATTTAGGCAGGGGGGGAAAACAGTCTTTAAAACTTGGAATAAGAAAAAATACACTAAAATTTCTCTGAGGGGAAAAAAAGCATGTTAATCATTAAAAAAAAAAAAATTAAGGGCACAGTACAGGTATTATTAACATCTGCACCCAGTTTGATTCTTCTCATCCTGAAATTCTGAAAGGTTCTAGGAAAATCTGAATTTTCCTACTTTTTTGGCTGCCTTGAAATCCAGGATTCAGAAGTCACTGCAACTTCAAAAGTATTGTGTATAAACAGTGGGTTTATCCCTTAAAGGATGATTATTTTGTTGTTTTCTTTCTGTATCATCTCCCCCAGATACAACAATCTGCATGAGGATTGCACCAATGAATTCAGAAGAATTCTTCCTGGAGAAAAACTTTTGAAGCATGAAAAAGCAATCAAGCATTATAATGCTGTCCTGGAAAGTTCTCCCATTTTGTCTCCTGTGGAGAAAACCTGATAAAATTTCACCCTCATTTGACTAAATTTTGATTTTTTTTTTATCCACCAGCTGTCTAATGATAAATTACCCACCACACTTAAGTGGAGCTATGTCCTGGTATCCATGAATTATCTGATGAATAATAATGTTATTTATAAGTTGACAAAATAGCATTCTTCATAGGATTTGGCCTTGAAGGAGGCTGCACTGTCATAATTCACACTGAGGCCAAGGAGAGCTCACTGCTTGCCACAGCTGACAGAGAGAGGCTTTTAATCTTAATATGGAAATAGGTATCCACATATATTTGTACTTAGGAGTGGTCAAAAGTTAATAAACCTGCAGACATTTGCTTAGAAAGTTACTTTGTGGTAGTATAATTTACAAGTGATTTTGCAATCTGGAATTAGGTGTTGATATCTGCAGTGGTGGGAGCTTTGTGAGCTGCTCTTGGCTCTTGCTGATCTCCTCCCCAGCCTCCAGCCAGGTCCTGCAAGGTCCTGTCAGTGAAATGGACACAAACATATCCACCTTCTTTGCAAATTGCCCTGAGATCTACCAAAAACACGCTGGAAGGAAGAGAACAGCCATCAGTCCACGAGGTGTGGCATGAAACCTTGGTGCTTGAGGCACCCAGCCCCACTTGGCAGCAGCACCCTGAGATTTGTCTTTCCAAAAACATAATATAAAGGAAATTGCTAATAGGACAAGGGGAGACTGGAATGTATTAACATCAAAATTACTAATTGCAGCCCATCTGAAGAGGGGTGAAGGGAATTAAGAGAAGAAGATTGGGAAAGGGTAGAAGCAGCTGGAGGTGGGGGGAAATAATTATTAGTATTTCCAGTTTAAGGATCTAGACAGTGTTAAGCACTCCCAAACTTGTCTGATTTTGTTATTGTAAGAGATGATCATCTAACCCTTAACATTTCCTTTTTAGAAGACTTTGAGACCTATGAGAGAAGTGGGGTCTTTATGTGATAAGGAAACATATTGAACCAAAAAAAATTAAAGGAAGCACCTTGATATCAAGATGTTCAAAGAGGAGGGGCAGTTAAATCAGAATGCTTGCTAGGTATGAGGAATGATCTAGCACAGCACAAACTACATTAAAATGATGTAATCTACTGAAGTGACACAGTTTGTGAGCTGAAACTGTGCAAGAACTGGGAAAGAAAATCTCTTTTGCACCATTAACCACACTTAATGCCCTAACTTTAGGTTGGGCATTGTGGAGTGGGAGAAAAATATAATGAATACCCCCTTTCCCAGCAAGGAATATTTCTCCAAAAGTGGCTGCATAAGCTGGGATGGAGCTGGGGCTGTAAGAGGAGAGGCAACAAAAGGCTGAAGGATCTCTCCTCTGAGAGCACTGGAAATTGTGAGACAGGCTAATTTCTACATATTTGACTAAATTTATCCATGACACCTGACAGTTATTTGCTTGCAAGGTATGATTTTCTAAATCATATTTGTTCTGCAATAGACTCAGGTTTAAGCCATGAAAAATATTTGTTTCTTTCCTGAGAAATTATTGGATACTTAACCTTTGTCCTTGTAGAAGAGCTACAGAAATGCTGGTTGGAGTCTGCTGACAGAGAGATGTGATTGCTTTCAATGCATTTTTGAGAGTTGTGCACAAAAGGAGGATGGAAGGGTAAAATTTAAATTTTGTGCAGATGAGTATGATTGGGCTGTTGATGTTTTTATTAATTAATGACAATTTATTTTTTTTTAACTGCAAATGTAACAGTGGTTTGGAAACATTTACATCAAGAATAAGAAAATTAACTGTTTTAAGGTAAAATGTTTAGTCTGCTGCATGCCCAGGCTGAATGGCCTCAAACTTCCCAAGACCATTTTCATTTTCTTTTTCTCCTCATTCTTCTCTTTTTCAGAAACTGAAACATGAGAATAGATGACAGCAGATAACAGAATGCAGCCATTTGAGTTGATGATAATTCTGCAAGAAAAAGAAGATTAGTTAACTCCTTGGGTAGGACTTCCTTAGAAATGGGCTTTGGGAGGAGGAGTTGAATATTGAAATCTCCCTGCCTTCTTCACATGGTCAGGAGGAACACTTCTATCAGATTTAATAAAGAGTTTGGCCTTTCAGATGGATGGCAGAAGAAAAGGGGGCACTGGCTGCTGAATTTGGGCTTGGTTCAGTTGGTGGAGCAGTGGAATCTACATGCAAAAATCTATCAATCAATCTCACTGTTGTGACAGGGCAATTTAGCACTGAAAACCAAGAGACAGGAATTTTTCCTGAGCTGCAGCATCTAGGACTCCATTCCAAGCTGATGGAATCCTTTGTATGTACAGGGCACTGCCTAAATGATGTAAATCTCGTGCCAGCACACAGTGAAATCAGTATAAAGGACTCCAAAGGTTTGGCCTTTACTTTGAAGGAGGCTGCTTTTCACTTCTGGAAAAACTTAGTGGTTTGGTTTTTATACATTAAAAATATTAGAGGACATTAAAAAACAAGGATGTGTGTGTGCATACAAAATGATGAAATAAACAGCTGGAAAATGTTAGGGGAGCCTTCTTTTGTTCAGTCTTTTGTTGATTTATGGCAGTTTTCAGGGGAGATAACAAAGCACTAAAATCTGATTGCTTGTGTTTGAGGTCACCCATTCCCATTCTGCATGGCTTTGCACAAAGTAAATTTGAGATACACGTGTTTTTATAGTTTTGAAAAGTATTGTGGAAAAAGTTGCCTCCTAGATGAGATTAGGAGTGACCAGAAACAACACAGTTCAGTTTTCTGTTTGATTACTGCCTAGATTTTCTGACTGTTCTCCCAGCACAGAGTGAAATCAGTATGAAGGACTCTAGATTTAGACTTGGCTTGGGAAGAAGCTGCTTTTTGTGCAGCTCTGGTTATAACTGAGTAGATGCTGTGCTCATCAGAGGTCATTACTAGCCTGGAATAGCCAGATGTATTTCTGATTACTGCTGACACAGTTTGGGGGTGTCTTTTTGATGGTTAAATGTCTGTTTTATACTGTATTCGTGCACGCACATAAAACAAAATGTGAGTTGTGTCCCAGACAGCTCAGAGACCACCCCAGTTAAGTTTAAATGTATGGGACACCATTTTGTGTGAGGGAGGGGCTGAAGAGAACTCGATGGAGAGGATTAAGATCTCCATCTGTTAAGTTTGCACTGATGATAAAACACATGCTCCCAGTTGGAACAAGATGCATTAAAAGAGCAATTTCACTTCTACTGCCTAGCAACAATGTCATTGAGCACCTGCAATAGTTTAAACATTAGGCATAATTGGCTTTGCTTGACATAAATCTGTAGTTTTGTAAATAAGAGCAGTTGAGTTCCTATGTAATACCAATTAGCTATAAGGAATGCTTTGTTTGCTGAAGCCTGCAGCTTTGTGAAGGAAAGAGGGAGTTGTTAAGGCTCAGCAGTGGTAGTCAGAAGGTAGAACCTACATTAGACAATTACACAGGCTTTTGAATATCCTCCTGCAAGTTACTTAACTTGTTTCAGTCAGTTCTGCTAAGTGCAAAAGAATAACATTTATATTTTTTTTTATTTATTTTTTTTGGTAGAGAACTCTTAGAATGCTCAAAATACCTTGGAGGTAATTTTACAGCACTAAACTGAGCTGTCTCGTTCTATGTTGGATTTCTTTTCCCTTCTTTTAGTGGAAGATTTTACTTGAAAAGTCTTGAAAATCCTTGTAAATTTTCTAGAATCTCTTGTTTTCTGCCAGGGATGAAAGAAAGAGGTGCATGATCCACTAGACATGAAAATCAGTCTTGTTCAGTTCCTGTGGGAATTGTGAGGTAGGAGAATACCTTCCTTGTGGCTTTATAGAGTAGAACTGCAGAACTAAAGCTTTTAGCTGAAGCTTGGTGTCTGTTTGTTATAACATGTATTAGATTTGTCCTGGCAAGGGCAAATGCAGCTGCCTTCCAGAGAATGTTTTGGAAGTCTGCTTTTTTTTTCATCTGAAAAAAAAAAAAAGGAAATTCACAAGTCTCCTCATGATTTCTCTGTTCTGAATAGAATAAAAATTACCTTTTCCTCTTTCTCCTACCTGGTCTCTAGAAAGTCTCACCACAGAAGTCATATTCTGGTGATGTCATGCTTTAAATTATTTAAATTATTATTTTAAATTAAATTATTATTTATATTATAAAAATTATTTAAATTATTCTAGTTTCAGTCTCTGTCTATAACTTTAAACATAGATTTCCATTAATCAGAGAAGGCTGACATCTAAAACTTATGAAATCTCCTAGTATTGATGATGATTCTTTAATTAGTTCTAATAGTCAGTGGTGATAAGAGTGAAAGAAGCTGCTCTGACAGGGATTTTTCAGTGTTTTGGAAATATTTAATCTCCAGAGAGTACTGGATATTGCACCTTATGACTACCAAGTTGTAAATACAATTTATAGATTTTTTTTTTTATTTCAAAAATAAAATTGGCAGAATTTTTTTCTTTTTAAATATTGCAGGACCAACATCTTTTCCCATTTTGTTTATTTTGTTTTGAGGCTGAATTTTTGTTTGTTTGTTCTCCCCAGCTTACATAAAGGAATTGGAGTAGTCCATGACATCACCACAATTTTATGTAGAGGAAAAATATTCTCATTCCTATCTAACTCCTGAGAAAATGCCCAAGTCTAGAAAATATTGCAGATGTTAGCTTTATGTTTTTGAGGCTTTGGCTCCTTTCCTGCTCATATGGGAAACTCCTGTTCAAGTGGTTGCACTCTCACAGCTTAGCTTTGAGCAGAGGTTTTGAAACTGAATCTTCAATACCCAGCAGAGTGTTGGAGCTGAATGCAGGGCTATGCATATTTTCTAGATTCTCCTTTTATTATTTAAAAATATACATTCTCTTTTTCCTTTCAGATCAGAAGAAATGTTTTGAAAGCTGTAAAGCTTAGCAAACAATCCGAAAAAAACCCCAATAGCCGAGGAGGAGTCAGTGGGGACATCAACACAAAAACAAACCTTAAAGCAGTGGATGTTTGTCCTACCTGCTTTGTAGCCTGCTAAAAAGCAGCTTTTGAAAAGCAGACCCAGAATGCTTTTATTGTCATTTTGTGTGAACTTCAGAAGCAGGATTGCCATGGGATTGGGGGTAGTAGCAGCAATCAATAAAAAGGCACAGTGAGTTATCTGTTTTGTTTTTTGCATGGTCAATGACTGTGACATGAAGATATTGCCTGTTTAGCTGGCAGGACGGAGCAATCTTTCATAACAAGCAAAATTGTTAATTCAAAATTAATGTTGGCTAGTAAACCAAAGGTTGCAAGAGGATTCTGCTTGAAAGCAAATCCAGAGCTACATGCAATTCTGAATTTCCTCACCTTAGCTCATAGGGTTTTGCTGTTGTCTTGAAATTGTTCCCTTTTAAAGTATTCAGGAGGAAAACCTGAGAGATTTTAATATCATGCTGACAGATGAAAACCCCCTCAACAAGCTTTGTCACTGGTTATAAAGAGCTGTCATTTAGTGGAAATGCTCTTTAAACTTAAGCTGTTTGTAAACTAAACTTTAAAGGTGAGAATACTGTGCAAAACCTTAACAGCAAAAAATATTATGCAGCCTTATGTATTCTCTTAAAAAGAACTAGGAAATGTCTGACTTTAAGGAAGAAACTTCATTGCAGAGATACAAGTACAGGAATTATGCAGGCCTTGCAAAAATCAGCAAACAGTTTCAAGAACAGAGAACAGCAAACTGTATGGAGAGGGGAGGGAGGTGATTATTAGCCATTTGAAAATGGTATTACTTTATTCCTTGCAGCTTTTGATTGCTGCTCCTTGGGATAGGAAATTCATGTTTATGGGAATATTTGAGAGTGGGGGAAGGACTTGTCTGTTAGATTGCACAGGTGTTAAAAAGACTAAATATAGTGGCAGTAAGGACACACCTGAATTATCTATTATTTGTGTATTATTATTATGTTAAAACAAATTAAAATTACCAGAAAAGGCTGCTTTTGTAGTTCTGGCTTAAATAGCTGAAGGGTATAACTTAGTAAATCTAGTGCTGCTTCTCTTGCCAGCTCAAATGTGAATTATCAGCCAGCTGGACAAACTTTGCAAAGTCAAGAATCATCTGATTAATGGCTGAAATGGACTATTCTCTGCTCAATTATTTAAAACAATAGCCTGTGTTGTAGCAAGGGTTGACTAAATCAAGGTGATTTGGGGTTTGTTCTTTTCCCCCAGCTAGCATTTTCAAGCTCTCTTCCTATGCACCCAGTGATTGTTACACCTACCTTTCAACATTCTATAGTAAATGGCATTTTCACTTCCTTCAAGCTTTTTTGAGATGCAATGAGTTCCAAACAATCACTTGCACAGATGTTCATAAGTGTTTTGAGGTGGTTTGGTTTGTTTGTCTGCTTTTCAGGGGGGGTTGTTGTGTTTGTTTTAGATACTTGTGCAGTTCTGATACAGTCTCAGGCATGTAGATCCCTCAGAAATGCTCAGAGAGAGTGGCCCAATTTAAATTATCTATTGAATGCTGAAACACAAATTGCACATGAAATCCCCAAGCTTCAAGGGTCTCTGGCAGGTCACATCCTACCAGTCAGTCAAACATTTAGTCAGTGCTACCCCCATGCACCTATGAAACTGAGGCTGTTTGACACCTCTGAGAATATTTCTCGTGTTAGATCTGTTGTAAATGAGCACATGGTCCAGAATAATTAATGGTAACACTTCAGTCCTTTTTTGACAGAGTTGTGTTTCTCATGCAGTTTGTGCTGGTCTGTCTATTTAGCTGCAATCAGCCATGCCTGAAAGACAGGAAAGAACAAGACGGACAAGTGTGTCAGTGAGTGAACCTCTTTTCTGTAATTAGAAATGCACAGGGAATAAATTATTCTCTAATTCAAGCTGTCCAGCTCACACTAATAATAACAACTCAGGAAGCAATCTGTTTATTAAAGTCAAAACTGAATTTGTGAGACTCCTTAGCGCAAGACAGGATTTTCTGTGTAGCCTTGTTCTGATTTATCAGGGCTCTAGGAAGGCAGTGTGAGTGTTTGAGGCTGGACTACACAGCCACAAATTTTTATATCACAGATGATTAGCTAAAACATTAATCAGAGATCAGTGTAGCAAGGCTGGACTGAGTTTTTCTCTGCTAAATTAATGACTGTGATAAGGAAAAAAATGCCACAAAATAAAGGCATGACTAAACTTGGCCAAAGTCTTGTCTTTGTTTTTGTTTTTTGTGGCCATAATTTAATACTTTTCCATTCAATTGTCATTGCCTTGCATGGGCAAAGCCTTTCCTGTGGAGGCACTGGAGAGGATCCTTAGCAATACCTCAATAACCCCTCTTTTGCTTACATAAGTATAATTAAACTCTTCCTCCTCTGGCCTGCAGGCCCAAGAGACTGGATGGGATCTTGAACTTGTGTCCAAAATATTTGGCTCAAGGGATTTTAACCCTTGTAATTGCTTTTGCTACTATTTTCTCCTAAGTTTACAAGTTAGCAATAATTGAGGCCTATTCAATTATAGCACCTGGTTAAGATGCAAAAAACTGAGCGCTGAAGAGGGCTGGGCCCTCTTAGTTGACTTCAACCTGGGCTCAAGTGGAGATGTAATGTTTGGAGAGTGGAGGAGGTGCCAGAGCACCAGCTTTCCAACAGTGAGTCTGAAAATGAGAGTGCACAGTCTCCCTTTCAACCCTGGGAAAGTAATCAGGATTAGATATGTTACTTATCCTCTCTGAGAGCCAAAAGCTGTAAAGAAGCTGCTCGGAGTTTGAGCAGCTGTCATAAAGCATCCCTGACGTTTTTTAGCAATCTCAGATCTTTGGATGAAGAGCCATGATAGTAACTCTACTTTTTGGAAGGCTGAGATGTACACAATGAATTCTGTCTGTCAGACAATGTGCTGCAAAAGAGAGTGGTGGCTACCAGAAGTCAGACTAACAGGTAACAATATCTTTTTTTATTAGTACTGTGAAATCTCAGCAAATCACTTTATCCATTTTATTTTTCATACAAAGTGCCTGTATTATGGTCAGTCACTGATCTGAAGGTACAAATGAGATCAAAGGGAGGGAACAGAAGCTATCCAGAGGCTTTTTGGAACATTTGTACATATGCATCACTTCAGAACAAGTAGAACAAGCTTGAAGACACTGTCCAGTAAGTCAGAGCGCCTAATTAATGTAATTGCAAACCATTAAATCCTCAAATTAGTTTATTATTCAAATATATTCATGTACTTCCCTCCCCCATGGCTCTCCCCCTAAAAACCACTGCATTTTCAGTGCAGCTGTGTTTTGTGAACATCTGAAATCTGAACAAAAGAATATCCACAGTGTGTCAGACCAGTCATCCTTTTACAGAAAGTGTGTGGGGGGGGAAAATGAAGGACAAAACACAAAATCCTTCTGAGTCAACCCTTTGAGCAGCCCAGGCTGAAGGAGATCCCTTTACTTCTGTGTTTCCTCTGTCCCAATAGCTTCTGTAACAAATCAGAATACAAACAATAGCTAAATGTAATCCTAACTGCCAGTTTGGTGTGATCTAGTTTAATGTTCAGTTCAGGAACTTGTTTTCAGTTTACATTTCTTTTTAGTATCTGTTTGCTAGGGCTTTTACTTGTGGGGTTTTGGTGCCTTGCTTTTTGAAGCCCAAGGTGAAGCCAGCTGTGAGCCAGCCACTTCCCTGGCCAGGCTTCTACAAGTAGTAGGAAGGGGATTTTGGATGGAGGAGGGAGAATAAACTTGCACATCACCTTTACAGAGTGCACATTCTTCAGATATTATTTTGTCTGAGCCACTGCTGCCCTTCCCATAGCTTTGTAGTTCAATATCTAACATCAGGGAGCTGTGCTAATGACAGGAGGTGGGGACAGATCTGGTGCTCTTTGTGGTGTAACCTCTCATTAGAAGAGTGAAATAAGTCATAAGCGATGAGAACTTGAGTTTTCTAAGTGCACAAAATAGGCACGTGGTTGATTTGAAGTTAGTTTTAGAATCTATTTGTAGGAAATCCTTTCCTTTAAAAAAAGGATGAGATCTTTCCTTTCCATTGTAGTGAGACACTTCTTTGAAGGAAGAATTAGCTATAGCTTTTTGTCACACTTGAAAATAAATAAAAATTCGTTGCCTTCTGTACCTTTACATGAACTTAAACCTTTCATGACCTGACCTCAGAAGAAGGATGTGTACAAGTAGTCATCCTGGGGTATTTTGGGGTTTGTTTTTGTTTTCCTTTGCCTTCTCCAGCTTTCATCCGCCGGGGCCCTCAAAGCTTTTGATATGAAGAACCTCCCACAGCGTTACAGATGTTCTCCTTGCTTTTTCAGCTCTTTTGGCTGCTTTTGACAGGCAGTTCTCAGTGGCCTTGTGCTGGCATCCCTGCTCCTGCTCACCTTTCCTCTCACCTGTTATGGCACAAGGGTGTTTTTTGTCTGCCCCGTGGCACGCAGCGCTCTAATCCAGGCTCCCTTCACATCTCCTCAGAAGTAATTCTGCTTTCCTGGCTCCCTCTGAGGATCTGTCACCCAGCCTCACCCGCTGCTGCATTATTAACCAGCAAGTAGGCAGCGAGTGAACCTGGTGGAAGCTGGATTCAAAGAGTGTTTCTGTGTGTGTGTGAGACCTGCTGTTCCCCTGGTCTCTGCTTTGCTCCCCGTGCGTCTCTGCGCGCGCTGGGAATTTGATTTCTGCAGGAATCATCAGTGCAGGCTCTTTGTCATTTTTTGGAGCTGCCAGGGAATTGGTGCCTGTGCCACATTCCAGGAACAGTGGGGACATCCAGTGGTCACATGGGTTATAATTAATTACTCCCGATCCCGTCAAGGAGATCAAATTTCCAAGCTTTCTTGTTTTCTCGGCGTTTGACTTGTTTTTCATCATAGCTCATTATGCTGTAAAGTGTCTGACAGAAGGTTGGGATGACTTGTTTTCTCTCGTCTTTTTCTTCCCCTTATGTGATGTTGCTTCGTATCTATCAGCAACAGAAATCAGGAAGTTGAGTCTCTCGCAGACAAATATCTGGGGATATCTTTTAATTGCTTTTCAAATTGAGGATTTGGAAGAAAGAGTAAAGGAAATATGAGCTATTCTTTTGAATGCAGAACACCGGAATAACTGGTAAATAAATGTTATTGCTAGTGGTGACAGGGAACTTTTTTTTTTTTAAAAAAAAAAGGGATGACAAATAATCACAACTTAAACTTTTTATACAACTTTTTCAAATTACCTCATGCATAATGCATGTGCACCTTGGTTCATCTGGCGTCTGTAATGAGGCTGAGAGGAGCTGTCTCCTTCCCTTTTCTGAACTTGGCAGTGATCAGATTCAGTCCCTGCTCGTCCTGGAAGCAGAACCTCCCATTTTCCCAACTGAATGTGTTGGGTTTTTTTTTCTGGAATGATTCTGAACGAGATAGACTTTAAAATATACAAATAAAAATAGACCTGTTCTGTGGTTGTCATAATATAGCATAACTGTGAATTCCAGACCTTTCCATCAGAGGATGGGAGATGCTTCTTATCCTGTCCTGCTAAATTTGTACTATATGTATATATATATATATATTTTTTATTTGTTAAATTAAGTTTAATCAATTTAAATTAATTGAAAATATATATTTAATTTGTTGTCATGCAGAGGATCCAACTGTCCTTTGCTCTCTTGGTAACTCCAAAAATGGCACAAGCTGATTTTAGCATCAGAACAGCAAAATGTCTTTTTTTCCTCTGTATCAGTGGGGTCAAATCCACTTCCTCATTTTATTCAGAAATATTAAAAAAGATATGGAATACTCCAGGGACTGACAGAGCACATAAAAATCTTAACTTATTTTAAAATTAATTAATTATAATCTTGTGTAATATTACTACATTTCTCTTAGTCCCTCTAATAGTGGAAAGACTGCCTTTATTTTGTTGTCAAATTACAAATTAATTTAAACTGTATGATTGTTCCTCTGCTGTTTACCATTTCCACACTGAGATAAAATTTGTGGAAGCCACGGGAGAAATTCTAGTAAAGGTCACTGGCCTAATCATAAAATGCCTTTAAAAGTTTTATGATCCTTTAATGGAGTGCAGTATGATAATTCCTCCTGGAAAAGATCTAGCTCTGGAGCAAAGCCTTCTGAAGGAACACTGCAACTCTGGTACAGCAATTCTCTTCCCACGTGGTACCACGGTGGCAGTGACCAGCCAAAATGCTTCCATCATTTGGGAAAAATATGATGCACAAAAGCAGCAAGAATGAAGTCATGGATTTTTAATTTTATCTCTGTGGAAGAGTGTGACAGTTTCAACAAGGCAAACTCAGATAAATGAAAAAAACCCAAAAAACTAAAATGCATTTTATATTCAAGCAAATTATATTGGATTATCTCCACTTTATTTGCAAAATAACTGGCTTTTTCTGGTGTACCATGATGGCTAAATTTCAACAAATTCTTAATTTTTCCTGGGTGATGGAGATGGTGGGAATACCAGACTGGAAAAGCAGTGGTGTCCTCTCTTTTTCTCTTCTCTGCTGCTATTTTCCCATGCAAATTCATCTTCGATACCTACCTCAAAAATATGGATGAACATCATAAGCTAAATTTATGTCAGAAAATGTGTGATTAAATTTATGTCAGAAGTGAGCATTAACAAAGCCTAACTTTTAAAAACCACTTTGTCCTTAGGTCAAAGTCTTGTGCCTTTTGCTGTCTGCTGGAAATCTTCCGCACGGTGAATCGTTCCTACCGACACCAAATTTTGAAATAAATGCATTTCAAAGGTCTGAATAAACATTATGTACCTGGCCTTTCCATGCTGCTGGCACTGCAGGGGAGGCTGTTATTATTTCCTTAAAATAAAGTGGGATTCTGGGCATCTGAGGGGGTGTCAGGAAAGCTCTGGGCTGTACATCCTGTGTCCCAGGCCATTAATCAGCTCACCCATTTCCTCCTCCACTTCCTTCTGCTGCTCCTACTTCACATCTCCCAACAACCCTCAGGAAAATGCATTTTCAATCCCTGCCAAAGGGAAATGTAGGGTGTCTGACAGTAGCAGAGGATATCATGAAGGTTGGGGGGGTTTGTTGGGTTTTTTTTTGCTGTTTGTTTTTTCGTTTCTCGAGATGAGCCTTTCCGCTCGCGCTTGAAGTTTTGCTTGATTAATGTATTCATTAGAGAGGAGTGACGGTAATGATTAAACAAAAACATCTTTAAAATGCAGAGTTCATTTCAACCCATTTGGTTTTGTTGCACACAAATTGGATTGGCATTGCATCCTGCACAGCAGGTACTCCACTTGAAATCATAGACAGAAGCTTTTATAGGATTAGAAAGGATATCTTGAGGGGTGGAGGAAGACAAGGAGGTTTGGGGGGTTTCTGCTGCTTTTTCTTGTTACTCTTTCATAATAATAGTGAATGAATAAGGATAATACCGCTGTTTTGTCTGCCTTCAGCACTAATATTGTTTGCTTGCAATTAAAAGGAAATAAAAACTTCATTGTAACTTGAATTCTGAACAAATCAAGGATACTTAACTGAGATTCGTTCCCTCATAAATAACTAACGGCACCTGAATCTGTTTGAATTTTAATGCTAAATGGCTCTGAATGAAAATATTTGACTGCTGAGTCATGTCAGGCTGCCACACTTCTTTTTTTTAATTGTCTGACTGTATGCCTTTTAAGAGCTTCACAAATTACTTAAGCCCAGTCTTTACCCAAATAGAAACCTAATGAGAAACTCTGCAGCCCACAGAGGATTGCAGTTGGTTCAAATAAATGCAATTGAAGCACGTCTTTTGAAAGAGAGATCTCAAAGATTGAGTTGAGCTGCTGAAGGTACAGATTTCCTCAAATTCACCACAGCCAGTTGAGCTCTGCAATGAGAGGGGAAAGTCTAGGATCAGTTCCATGGCTCTGGCAGGACCTTGCAGTCCAAGTGTCCCTTTGGGCTGCCCTTTAGGAGGTGTGATCTGAAGGAGTCCCCAGCACCCTGTGAAAATCCAGCTCTGATGGATTTGATCATCTGGATGGATGAAACATCACCTCGAGCACCCAGACCCTGTTTGTCAGCACACAATAAGCCAGCATTTCCCACAAAACCTTTTCAGATTGCTCTAAAAATGATCCTGTCCTCATGTAGGCACTGGGGCTCCTGGCTTGGAATACCTTCCTTGCAATCTGCAGTGCTTAATCACCCGGTGTTTCTGCACACCATGGCTTTTCTGAGAGGGGTTATTGTAGCTTGCACTGTTTCCCTGTCCCTGCCACATTCACAGCTTCACAAAATATTTCTTATTTAGTCTCTTTTAAAATACATCATTCAGTGAGCTCCTCCTGTCTCTTGACACAGCAAAGCATAAAAAGCTTTGTGTTTCCCTAATGAAACTGTGTAAAATGCTTTTTTTTTTTTTTAAATGGTGTATTATTTTTAGTCAATGCTTTGTCTCACCTATAAAGAAGAGAGTTGAAGGGAGGAGCAAGTTGCCAAAGAATATTCACCTTTTTTTAGTGTCATTGTTGCTTTCCTCAGTGTGTCCAAAGATTCAGATTTCGTGCAGAGTTGACTTCTCTGTGTATTGTTCAAAAACAGCAGATGGAGAGTGTCTAACCTCGGGAAATTGTCACTGCCCTATGAAACAATAAAACCAGAATTCTGAGAAACAAGAGAGAAACATCACATATCCCAACCAACTAAAGCTTTTTCTCCAGCTTGTGCTATTTGATAACATCACTCCATGTGATCTGAGTTTCCTCTCAGCTCTTGGTGAATGCTGACTGTTCCAGATCATGAGAATCATGACTGCACAGTTTGGGGTTTAATACCTGGTTTCATTCTGCTGCCTGGCTTGACTTGACCATTTGTGAGCATCAGGGTGTGCCTGAAGGTTGGACATGATGGTCTAAGAGGTCTTTTCCATTATATGGTATGATCTATGGAACTTTTCAACCATACAAAGTCCAAACATTGCTGTAAGGTTTTGTTTATTATTGTTATTGGGTTTGGGTTTTTTACATTTCCTACATTTTACCTGTCATGTATATGGTTTACAGAAGATGGGACCTAAACTTAGATTTTTATGATCAAACCAAAATAAGGTCTGGAATTTTGTCATTGATGATTTTACTGCAGCAGAAAAATCCTGAAGTCTAGGAAACTGCAAATAATTATTTCCCCCAGCTCTTACCTGACTATTTTCAAAGCTGATCTCTACTGCAGATTTAATCTTGTATTTTTCTTTTTGGGTTTGCCTAGCACTAAATTTCTCTGTGTTCTGTGTTAACTCCTAGGTTGGAAGAGTCAGTTCTTGATGGGGTTGGTTTGGCTTTCAGAATAAAGGATCTTAATCTATACAGTTCACATAGGCTGGACCAAGGGAATAAATCAATAAACTTCTGTAGTACATTTGTGGCCCTGTTTAGGAAATAAACTTTGCCATTTAAGCATAAGCAAAGCAATGATTATTTCTTTTTTAGTAACTCCCTCATTCCAGTCTTAAATCAGCCCACAGATTCCAGAGGAAGATGTTCTAAAAATGAGTTGACACCTGGAAAACAAAAATACAGGTCAGGATTCATAGAGGTACTTTTTCTAATTCCTATACTTTAGCATGAGAGTAACTTTGCTTTTTCTTTTCTGCCTCCAGTATTGCTATATATGCTCTTTAATTGGCTGAGATTTTAAAGAACACTCTAATCAATGTTTGCTTCCCATTGAACTTTTGAGAGAGAGATTTGTGATGCATTCTCTTAAAATCATGAACAGAAAAGCAGTTTGCTTACTCAAAAAACAGTATCCCATTGAAGAAAGATGTGGTGTTTATCATTCAGCAATCAACTTAATTGCCTTCCATTATGAAATTGGCTTGGGTTTTTGGGTTTCCGCCATAACAGTTTTTAATAGCACAAATGAATTTTTCATGGAATTGAGAATGGAAAAAAGTTCCAAAATGCTGAATTCAAAGATCCATTTCTCCACTGTGCATTCCTCCATGCTCCTGCTGGAAATCATCGAGTCATATGTTGTTATTGCTTGTCAGAGGACCCATCCAGATGGGAAGTCCTTCTATTTTATATTAGCAGAGGCTGTAGGAAGCCAGGAATAGGGAAGTGGAGACAGCCTCACCATCTTCCAAAACTGAATACAGGAGGAGTGGAATCAACCTCCCAAGAGAACTTGAGAAGTTTCACTTATTCCTTACTTTTATCTGTAGAATCGTTCCACTGTGAGCCTTGAACAGCTTTTTAGTGTTTCTTTTCTCCACTTTAGGGGGAGTTTCCAACAGGTCAGGCAGTTCCTCTCACCTTGGAAATGATGGCCACAGCAGATCCCCAACTAAGGAACTAAATCCACAAATGCCCTGTGGCTGTGGGGATGCAGATCAACAAACAGACTTGGGGAGTTTCTTTCTCAAAAAAATCTTTTTCTCCTTTTCTCTTTGTTTTTTTTTTATGCTCTCCTCTGCTTGAGAGTGGCACCTCTAATGTTGGAGTGAAAAAAATTACATCTTGGGGGGGCCACAGAAATGACAGGAGCAGTATGGGGGCCTTCCTGGGGGTTCAGCTCAGCGAGGTGATGTCACTAAATATCTGAAAAAAAAACCCCAAACCAACAAAATCTTTACTTTTAGGAAGTTGGAGCACTTTTTGAAGAAAAAAAACTAAGAAGTAGCTACTAAAAATACTAAAAAAAGTAGCTTTTTCAATGTCTCATGTGAATGCAGCAGGGTCCTAGGAAAGCCTATTGGTACAAAGAAAAATCTTCTCTAAAAGATTTACTACATTAGAAGATCTACATTGGTTTATGCTGATTTAAGTGGTAGCACAGCTACTTGATTTTAAAGAATAATTGGAATAACCCCTTAGTTTTCTGGGCTGGAAATTAAATTTTGGCTAGTTGTTGTATTTTGCTGCAGGATCTGGTCTTCATAAATGGCATTTCAGTGCATATTTCATTATTGATTTCAGCCTTTCTTGACTCATAAGGTCTGAATATTAAAATATCACTAAAGCTAATTTTTAGAGAGATTGAGGACACTTTCTAGAAAGAAACATTTTGAAGGTGATGTAGGATTTTTAAAAAACCAACAACAACACATCTTTTCAGTGCTGCCTCTGCTTTGTGAGCATTGATTTCCTGGTTGGATTTGTTGATTGGATTGGGTTCTTTAACTAGGTATTTTTTATTCAATTTTTTTTTAATCCCACTGATTTTCATGGCTGTTACTGTAAGATGATTACAGAGGCATTTAAAAAGCATTTCTAAGTAAAGTTTTAATTTTCTCATCTCTCACATGTAAACTGCAGTGATGAAAGCAAATGTTGCTGTTGAATTTTGTGCTCTTTCTTCCAGAAGAGAAAAAACTTGAAAGCTTTACTGGGAGAAAGTTTTAATGGGTTTTGCTTTTTTTTGGAAGAGGGAAGCTGCCACAAGAAAGAAGAAAATAGATGGACATTTCAGAATCTGCTGAATTTTTGTCGAAATTCCTCTAAATATTAATTCTAAAGCTAAAGCACTTTAGGATAATCTTATAACCTAGGAAAAAAAGACTGGTATCCAACACACATTAGTGGATGCTGACTTCTTCCAGTGGAGGCTGGAAGAAGTGGTAGTGTGTGCCTGCAGCTGTCAGGAGATCATGTGGATGCATTGTCTGATAATAGCTGTATTTTTTACTCACCTGTCAGATTTGAAAGGCTGAATTGATGCTGTGTGTGGTTTAAACAGGATGGATGTGGATGTGTGCAGTATGTGTCTGTCAAGGAAAGCTGGAAATGTATGAGTTAATTGTATATTGTTTTGTAGTAGGGTAAATTTTTAATCACGTTGCATGTGTACTTTATTTTGTGGAAAGAAGTAATTGATATTTGGGACACAGAGGAATATAAATATTTTATTCAGTCTCCTAAAAATAAAAGGAGTCATGTGGGTTTCTTTCATGAACTTATATGTTTATAAGGTTTAAGATGAAGGAATTTATTCATGAATGTTGAGATGCAAAAATACCATCAGCAACAACAGCTGCCTAAATCAGTAGAGACAGTAGTGATTTACATCATTTTGTTTTATATCTGCTTTTACTTTTGAGGGAGGGGAGCTCCCTCAAAAACTCTCACACCTCTGAAAACAAGTAAAAATCTCTGTAGGTGGTGGGGCACCTCCTTTCCCTTCATTTACCAAATCCCATCACCAGTTCCTGCATCCCCATCCCTCTTTGGCACTGGTGATGTGGTACAGAGCCACTGAGAGGAGCTGCAAGAAAAGCCTGGATTTTTTTGGAAGGATCTTGTTTTCTGAGGCACTAATTGGTCTTTTCCAGCAAAAGTGGCTCTAACCAACTGCCTCATACCTGGTGTTCTTTTCCCTCAAACTACATCCACTGGGGCTTTCCTTAGGCTGAGAAACTTTTCTGTGCTGAAATCATCAGTGATGTGACACTGGCATTATGTATTTAATATGGCTGTAGCTTGTTTCTAAGGTTTTGTATTCAGGTATTGAAAACCACGAAGACATGGAAGTGATGGTGTTTTATTTAGACAGAGAGATGAGAAAGATGCTCCAGGTTAGCTGCAAGATTAGTGACACTGCTGGGCATTGCCTGGGCAGGGAGCTTTGTACCCACTACCAGGCTCTGACTCAGGAAAAATGTTATTAAAGCAAGAATTATAGCAAAAAAGCCCACTTGGCTATGTTTCCCCTTTTATTAAAAAAAAAATAGCTATTAATAATCCCCATAATAATCTTTAGATGTGCAAATACAGTGGGAAAAGTCCCAGTCTGAGCTGGAGAGGAGCAGCTGTGCTGGAGAGATGCTAGCATCCTACTGAATGCTGTTAGCTGGGGCCTGTCCTCTGAACTCAAACCCTGTGTGTTGATAAATCAAGAATTGTCTTGAAAAACTCACCAAAAGCAAATCTAATAGATTCTCTAAATCTGATCAGCACATTGCATTGTCTTCATTGCTATTTATCCCGCTTTGATACTGCTATAATTGGTCCCTCATGAAAATATTTGGCTTAAAAATCTGTGTTTTAGCATCAGGAGTTTGGTGTTGTGGTTGTTTGGGGATTTTTCCCCTCTCTCTTTGCTGCTTGCTGCCATTTGAGCACAGCACGTTGTTTGCCTGTGGAAATACAGATTGGGTGATCTGTCTCTTTTAGACCATTCAGTGATGAAATTTCTACTGTACCACTTTATTGTGACATTACCTGACTAGATAAAGCCATTTTCTGTCTGAGGAGGGAAAGAAGCTGGCAGTGTCTGCATAAATCCTGTTACTCATTTCATGCTGAGACAGGGGTTCCCAAAGGGAGATCCTCTGGGACACGTCCCTCCTCAACAGAAAAACAAACAGAGGCACAGCCTGCTTCTGAAAATGGAGCTGATCAGTTTTATAATGCTGCTGTTATTACAATAAACAGCTATTGCTGTTTAGTTTAACAGATATCCCAACAGCTATTAAAAAGTAAAGCACATATGAAAGAAATACACCCTCCTCCTGCTCCCTCCTTTCCCCAAAGCTCTTGGCATCACCCTTGGACTCCAATTGCAGGGGAATGACTGCATATCTTAAAATAATGTAATGTGGGCCTGTTTGTGCCAAAATTGCTGCTTTGTCAAGCCCATTTAAATACCATTGTCCAATCTTAGAGTGAGGCAGCTCTCAGATCTGCCTGTGAAAGCACCAGTTTTTAATAGCTCTTTATTTTGTGAGCTGCTCACCCCTAGATCCTAATGTACTTCATAAAAACAAGGTAAAATTCTTATCCTTGTTTTGCAGATGGAGGACTGTGGTCTTTAGAGATAGATAACTGAATAGGGGAGCTGGACAGGATTTCTGGCAAGAGCTATTTTTTGTCAGGAAACATTGATTCATTAAAGCTCTTTTGCAGAAGCATATGCTTTGATGAAACTCCTGGCATGAAGTTTTCCTGAAGCGTGGGACAGAATTTAAAGGCAGATTTTCTGTGCTGGCAGAAAAGTGAGCACGGACTTCTCTCCATGGCTGAGAGGGGCTCTGGGTCACTCAGCTGGGCTGTTCAGCCCCTACCAGAGCACCAGTGTCCTCCACAGCAGCGTGGGGCTTTCCAGGGATGCTTTTTGTTCTCTTCTCCAGGTGCTGAGAGCTCTCAGTGTGGTAGGGAATGGCTGATTTTCCAGAGCCTGCTTGGAGAGATCTGTGCTGTCCAGGCATGGCTTTGTGTTCTTGCAAGGCAAACCCCTGGAATATCTCTGGGGTCAAATGCAAAGCAGTACAAAACAGTGAAAAGTTGTACAGACTGAGAAGTTAGAGCTCAGGAATTTTCTGCTTGACAGAGAAAAAATTTTGCTTTGTTCTGTCCTACTGATTGTTACTGGGAAGAAGCTTCTGAGAGCATCCTAGAAATCAGCAGCTCGTGGTATTTCTGGTGAGACTGTGTGGACACCCTTTCTGCTGCTCTGAGCCTCTGGAAGGAGGCTGTTCCTCTTCTGGTGGAGTCCTTGATCTGCTATGAGCAGCCACAACTCTGACAATCACATTCCGCACTTCTCCAGTTACTGCAACTCAACTCAAAATTCCCTTTCAGAGCCTGCACGAAACAGCCCGATGTGCCTGAGCAGTGGGTAGGATAGTCAGAGTTTTTCCAGCTGGGAGAGCTGGAGATCTGACAGACTCGGTGATGTGCCCACTGTCACACGGGAGGGAGGGAGGAGGAGGGAGGGCTGCTGTGCACCAGAGACTGAGAACAGAAGTGTGTCTGCTCCTCCAGCATGCAGAGCTCACCTGTGCTCAGCACTGCCCCTCAGGCCTCCTGCTGCTCTCTGCCCTGCCTTGCCCACATTACCACATCCCCACCTACAGGTTCTGTACTCTAGGAAGAAATTAAAACATAAAAAAAACCCACCATGGCTCTTCTATCATAGCTGGTTTGGGGTTCTTTTTTAAACACAGCCCTTTCATATGTTTTTCTTTCCCTTGTTTTCTGTGTGTGTGCCCACTTTGTTTTGCAGCTCTATCCAAAATACCCAGGACTGTGTAGCTGGCTGATTGGTGTCTTCTGGGGTCTTTTCTCCTTTGATAAAATGCTGCTGGCTGTTCTGTACCTGCTACTTTATATATCCTTCTCCCTCTCATATATAGCTACCTATATCATATGGAAAGGATCAAACAGTTTTGATTTTTCCCAATGATACTGAGAAATGCAATATTTATCACAGGTTACTTGCAGAGAAGAAGAAAGGAGAATCTAAGAGTGTTCCCTTCAGCTGTTTTTCTGTCAAGGCACGGGGTATGTCCCAGTCCACTTGTTTTGCTCAGTGTGTTAGTTCTGCTCACTACCAGTTGTAATGCAGCAAGACTGATAAAGTTGGTTGCCTATTGGCCATGTGAAGGAGAAAAAAAACAACCAAAGCTGGTTGTTAGTTATCCCCACTAAAGTGCTAAACAAATCTCCCAGCAGCTAAACTCCCTTCCCTTTTTATTACTTACTGTACCTTGTAAATCAAATATTTATTAACTGAAAACAGCTTTGCTCACCGACTGATCTTGCAAACATGGGACAAATTCACCACAGCTGGCTAGTGGCCAATTGCTCATTCAGGCTGCTAAAGGAAGTTGGCCTGGTGGAAAGACAAACCATGTGATGATTCTTTTTCCCCACTTCCCAGGAACAAACCGCTGGCATCGCTACTTTTGTCTGCCATATTTACCTTTCATGAAAAAACGAACGTGTCTGAACGAGGCCACTGCCACCCTTTTGAAGAAGACTTTATTTTTGTTGTGCCTGCGTGGGAAATGAAGCTTTAGGCAGTTTGAAATGGCAGGAGCAGACACAGACATTGTTTCCATTAGCATATCGGGTCTGTCACCTGGTGAAATGAAAAGATCCTTTCAGCAGCTCTTTCCGAGGTTGCCGTCTGATCATCTCCTGCCGCCTCCTGGCTTCGTGTTAATCTGTGGGGGTCCTCAACAGTCCGACTGCAGCAAGCTTGAAGCCCTTGGATGTTGAGGGATGACAGGATGCAAAGAACAAAACTAAATCTGCACTCGCTTTCCCTTCCTCTGGAAGTGCTGCCGGGAAACTTGAAAGATCTTTGCATCATCCGAGGCTTTGCCTTTGGTTGCTATAATGAAAGTGATTTGCTGTCCGTTGTCTAATAAATATCCCCTGGAATGACAGCACAGTTGTGCTCTTTTGCTGAAAGGGGAGGCAGAGAACAAGCAGGAATGGCAGGCATTTAAGAGAGGCTCTCCCAGGAGCTGCTCAGGGCCGCTGTTTTCCCTCCCTGCCAAGGCCAGAGTCACCTGCTGCAAGCAGATGCCTGGCAGGGGATGCACACAGCAGGTTGGGTACAGCAGGCTGTGTATCAGCAGGTTGGGTATCAGCAGCAGGCTGGGTATCAGCAGG
>NC_031773.1:66761370-66776814 GCF_001522545.3 Parus major
AGAACCAATTATTTTTCTCAGTTAGTACATCTTACAAACTTCCTACAAATCAAGGTTACACACACCAAGATAAGAAATAACAGACACCAACTTCTTCAAATGCCCACAAAGGTGTAGCACAGAGGGGCAGAGGGGGAGAGAGGGGTGGTTTGGTCTCTGGGCAACACAGGGAGGAAAGAAAGGGAAGGGAAGGGAAGCATGCCCTCTCAGCTTCCATAGTTTAGAGGCATTCTGGGACAGGAAAAACAAAGTTACAAACTTCCGTGTTGGAAAGAAGGGTCTCTCTTCTCCCAACCCCGTGCTTTCCTGGCCTAAAGAAACTTCAAGCAGCTGGAAATGCCAGCAGGGTTTTCTCTTTACTCTATCCGGCCTCTCGGCGTGGGGCTGAGGAGAGAAACTTCAATAACCATGGGAACTTGACGCCAGGTAAACAATTAGGAGAAAGAGAAGCTGGGGGGGAAATCACAACTAAAAGAGGGGAAAAGATACATTTCAAGCTATCAACTACAACAGCTATCAGCAGCAAGTCCATTCTCACGGCTCATCTGGGGCCTCAGGATCCACACCTTGTGCCCTGAAGTTTTGCTCAGCAGCTCCACACTGGTGTTCATCAGCCGCAGTTGCGTTGATTTCCCAGGTTATCACCAAAAGGACTTCAAATATTATTGATGTATTGTGTAATTATCTTTGTTCTCCCTCTCTCGGACTAATCTGGGGGATTATAGAGCAGTTCTCTCCTCACAGCAGCACTTTCACCCAGGCAGAAGCACCATCCTGCTCCTGGGTGTGTGTTCTGTCCCCGCTGCTCTCCTCCCTCAGGAGGAGATATTTCCCCTTTTTTCATTTTTATAACTTTGGATAGTTGAAGATGGATATACCCCATCTTTAATCACTTTGCCAAGCTGGAAATATTTATATATTTATTAAAAAAGAAAAAAAAAATAAATCTACATTTTATATTTGTGACAAGATGCATGAGCATTGCTGAGCAAGAAGCAACTGCCAGGACCCACAAATCTCTGTGTTAATTTTACATCCACCAAGCAGGGGTGATATATTTTAAAGTGTGCATTAACAAGATGGTCATCAGGGACTGCTCACTTGGATAATAAAATAGCCACAAAGTCACTGTTGCTTTTTTTTTTTTCTTAATTCACTTTTAATGTGTGTAAACTATTGTCCTGAAAGATCCCTGAATACAGAGTAAGAGTAGGAAAAAGCAAGAAATCCATAGGAAGCTGCTGACAGAGCCATTGTAAATGTAAAAAAAACCCACCCCACACCCAGTTACTGGTTAACTGGGACAGGATGGACTCAGCCTGATGCCAAATCCCAGAACCTGCCCTATCTGCTGAAGGATGTTTGCCTTGCCACAGGTACCTGATGGATGAGGATGGGATGGGTGTCATGTTGTGCATAACACAACCACCAAAAGGTCAAAATGATACATTTATTGTTTGCCTTTCCTGGGTGACAGCATTATTCTGCAATTCTGGTCTTTCCACTCTGCCCCCAGACATCTGTAGGCTACTCAGAAAATGTTTTGAGGAAAATCTTGGTCTCAAAAGTGTGTCCAGAGCAATCTTATGTTTACAACCCTTGTACACTTACCTAGAAATGCTCCTTCAAATCTCTGCTTGCTTGCTCCAGACTAGATATTTCTTTCCAGATAAATACAGAAATGGGAGAAATTCTTACCCAAACCTACCTGGTTGCCATGAAGTGGTTTCTTGTCATTATAAAAAATAAATAAGAGGAAGAAAATAACCAGCTCCTTGCTTTGTGTATCATACATTGTAATGCATTTTTTGTTAATGAGAATAAGAATAGGATTTGTGCTGGTACCTCAAGCCAAGTATCAGCTCTAGGTTTACTTCACTTCTCACAAGAGTGTTTATTGGGTGCTGTTGGTTATTCTGAAGTTGCATTTTATTCTTTAAGAGGCCTGCTTTGCTTTTTTGATGTTGTTCTGTGCTTGGTTTTTTTTGTTTTTTTTTTAATTGGCATTAAACTGGTCCTGATTTTCCAAGTAGACTCTGACAATAGAAGGCATCAAATGCAGGGGTCCATTTACTTTCACAATGTTTTGGGTGAAAGGATGTAGGCTGAAGCACAGACAACCTAATTGTTGTAGCCTAAGAAGCAATTTTAAACATTTTGGTCCCTGAATTTTTCGGCCAATCCAATAAGACTGCATGATTTATTCTTTCAAACTCTTCTTTATCTCTGACTATATTTATTATACAGCCAAGCTATGTCCAGTTTGCACCTGCCTGACCCCAGGGAATTAATCTAATTTGCTGTCTGTAAATAAGGGGGTGAAGTTTGCTTGGAGGCTGGGGAAGAGGGGTGAGCAGACGTGTGATGAGGGGTCTGGCACCCTTGTAAGTGAGGAAAAACACTTCAGTTGGGTGTCAAAACCAGATTAGAGCAAGCAAACCTTTCCCACTAATTGGTTTCTAAGTGCCATTTATTCCTCTTGTCACCAGATTCACTCCCAGCTCTGGGAGCACAGCACTCCTCATGTGACTTGGTCAGGTTCCTTGGCACGCTGTCACGGTCTGGAGGTGTGGGGAGCTGTGGGCAGCTGCTCTGGAGCACCAAACCCCCCTCCTGCAGGTGAGGAGGGTGTGTGCCGTGTCTGTGAAGGATTCAGGGCTCCCAGGGAAGGGGGAAGCTTGTGGGGCACTGCCCTGCACTGGGGGGCTGCTCAGGGAGCAGGGTCCTGCCCACTCCCCCAAACAGCCATCCCTGGAAACATTCACGGGCAGGTCGGATGAACTGGGCCTGGCTGAAGATGTGCCTGCCCATGGCAGGCAGGCTGGGCTACATGACTGCTAAGGATCCCTCCCAACCCAAATAATCTATGATTCTGTGGATTCTGGCACCCTCATTACCAGGAGAGGATGCCAAGGTGGCTCTGGCTGCGCATTCCTGGCCAGTTGCAGTAAGTGGTGTTGACCCTGTGCTGGATTGGGTGGGGCACCCAGTCCAGCTGAAAAAAACCCTCTGGGACATGGTGGGAAATTGTTGTTTTAAAACCAAACTGGTTCCCATATGTGTCCAGCTAGAGAGCCACCCAAAAGGGAATGGGATGAGCCAGGAGGAGCAGAGGTGACCACATTGTAATCCCACTCACTTGCCTCCCTCCCAGCTGAGCATCAGGGCTATGTGGGAACTGAGAGTGGTCAAATAAGAGATTTTTAGGCTTCAGGCATCAGCATGAGCCTGTAGGAAAGTCAGGTACATAACTTTCTCACTCTGGCCGGGGAAATCATAAGGAGGGATCCAAACAGTCCTTGCAGAAGGAAAACAACCTCTGCAGGTGCTGTTTGTTCCTTGTTTTCTTGCAAGAAACAGTCAAGGGGTGTTGCTCCCAACATCCAGTGATGGTGATGTGTTGGTTTGATGGCCAATGAAAGTTTTACCTTTTCAGACCTGCTCAGAACTGTCCATAGAAGAAGATCTGGAAGAATTAAACTTTCTGTCTTTTGCAACTAAGGCTAGACAGTCTGTGTCATCACTTTGCCATCCCTAGCAGTGTGACAAGGGCTAGCCCAGGAAAACTTCTTGAGCATCTTTCTCTCTTCATTCCAGAGGCAGCCAGGCTGTTTTCCTCCCATGAGGAGATGGGAGAAGGAGGGGAAGAACCACAATAGTGAAAGGAGCACAGTGCCTCTGACAGCTTGCAGATGCACAGGAAACAAGGTTGGCACAAGGCAGCATTAGGTGTTCCTGCTGCCAGCTAATGGTGTCCAGTCAGGTGGGTTAGCCCAACAGGCAGATAGGAATGGATTAGCTGTACCAGAGCAAATGCTTTGTTGGCAAGTAACCATTTGCAACCTACTGTGCTCTTCCACCCAGGATTTTCCTATTTAATTTCTAACAAACCACTATCCTAGCACCACCTAGTGCCCAGCCTGGCGATTCAGAAGTCCTTAATGTGGGAATTCCAGCCATTTGTGGCCTGAAGAAGAAAACTCAGGGGGATTTTCTTGGGTTTTTTTAAGCTAACTTAGACTCCTACAGCACCTTCAGAAAAGTCTGCAGTTGTACCATCTGAAATAATGCTTTTATTTCCAAATCTTGCCATTACTTAGCATGATTGTCTTCTCTTAGATGTCTGAAATCTCTCTGTATAGAAAGGGGCAGCAATGGGTTAGAATCTTTCCTGATAAGGATGTTGAAATTTTCACTTTCAGAAGGGGTATCTTGGCTGAATAAATGAGGAACACAGAAGTATTAAGAAGGGCCTTCATGAAAGATGCAGGTTCTTCAATGTCTGTGACAAGGCAAGACAGTGGTTAAAATTTTGCTGTTTAAGAGCCCTGGATTATTTCCAAGAGGATGGAGAAATGGAGTGTGCCACAAAGAACAGCAAAATGAGACCACGGTGTGCCTGGCAATCCGAGCTGGCTTGCAAAGAAACTGAAATTACTGCAAAGTGTCCTATTTCTCATCAAGTCAGAAGCACAGCAGGAATGTTGGCACTCCCAATTCCAGCATGTATCATTATAACTTATTGCCAAACTCTTGGTTTATTAGCACTACAGAGCCAGGAGCTGGTGGGATTGTATCCTTCTGTCACATTGCATCCATGGGGTTAAGTCTCACAGTTTGCAAAGTGGAGCAGACTAATTATCGTACATAAGAAATGACTAAAATCTGACAGTCACATGTCTCCTGGGAAGGACAACCCAGGAGATGTCAGCGAGGGGGGGAAAATAATCACTTTGGGGAAAACTTTCCCAAGTTTTCAGCAGTTCTGATGCTGTGCTTTCCCCCAGCGTCTCACAGAAATCCCAGGGAGCAGAAATTGTTTTGATGGATGTGTCTCGAGGATCACTGTGTGTGTGTGGCTGTCACCACTGCTGTGTGGCTGTCACCACCACCTCTGTGTGTGTCACCCCCACTGTGTGTGTGCCACCACCACCTCTGTGTGTGTCACCACCACTGTGTGTCACCACCACTGTGTGTCACCACCACTGTGTCACCACCACTGTGTGTGTGTCACCACCACCTCTGTGTGTGTCACCACCACTGTGTGTCACCACTACTGTGAGTGTCACCACCACTGTGTGTGTGTCACCACCACCTCTGTGTGTGTCATCACCACTGTGTGTCACCACTACTGTGAGTGTCACCACCACTGTGTGTGTGTCACCACCACTGTGTGTGTGTCACCACCACTGTGTGTGTGTCACCACCACTGTGACCACCACCTCTGTGTGAGTGTCACCACCTCTCTGTGTCACCACCACCTCTGTTTGTCACCACCAGTGTGTGGCTGTCACCACCTCTGTGTGAGTGTCACCACCTCTCTGTGTCACCACCACCTCTGTTTGTCACCACCNCACCTCTGTTTGTCACCACCAGTGTGTGGCTGTCACCACCTCTGTGTGAGTGTCACCACCTCTCTGTGTCACCACCACCTCTGTTTGTCACCACCTCTGTGTGTGTGTCACCACCACTGTGACTGTCACCACCACTGTGTCACCACCACTGTGTGTGTGTCACCACCACAGTGTGTCACCACCACCTCTGTTCGTCACCACCACTGTGCGACTGTCACCACCATGTTTGTGTCACCACCTCTGTCACCACCACTCTGTGTGTCTGTCACCACCACAGTGTGTGTCACCACCACCTATGTTTGTCACCACCACTGTGTGACTGCCACCACCACCTCTGTGTGTGTCACCACCAGTGTGTGTGTCATCACCACTGTGTGTCACCACTACTGTGAGTGTCACCACCACTGTGTGTGTGTCACCACCACCTATGTTTGTCACCACCACTGTGTCACACCACCTCTGTGAGTGTCACCACCTCTGTGTGTCACCACCACCTCTGTTTGTCACCACCAGTGTGTGACTGTCACCACCACTGTGTGTGTCATACCACCTCTGTGAGTGTCACCACCTCTCTGTGTCACCACCACCTCTGTTTGTCACCACCACTGTGTGTGTGTCACCACCACAGTGTGTCACCACCACCATGACTGTCACCACCACTGTGTGACTGTCACCACCATGTTTGTGTCACCACCTCTGTCACCACCACTCTGTGTGTCTGTCACCACCACTGTGTGTCACCCCTACCTCTGTGTGTCACCACCACTGTGTGTCACCCCCACCTGTTTGTCACCACCTCTGTGTGTGTGTGTCACCATGTCTGTGTGTCACCCCCACCTCTGTGTGTGTGTGTCACCACCACAGTGTGTCACCCCCACCTGTTTGTCACCACCACTGTGTGTGTGTGTCACCACCACTGTGTCTGTGTCACCACCTCTGTGTGTGGCTGCTCTCCCTCCCTGCTGCAGGACAGCCCCAGCTGCTCACCCCAAGGCTGGGCACAGCCGTGGAGACCCCCACTCCACTGCCTCTCCTTCTCTACAGGGCTCTTCCCAACACCCACCTTCCTTCCCACTTCCCACTGCTTCCTGGATCAGCAGAATAAATTATTAAAAGGAGCAGAATTAACTTCTGAAAGGACCCTTCTTTTTTAGAACAGTAGGCTTTGAAAGAGTGGCATGAATAACATGACAAAGAGAGGATCCTTCTGACAGGGGGCTACCCCAACCCCCAGCAGCTGCTGAGCACCCCTGTGCTTGCTGATGTGAAGACACTCCACCTGAAGATTGTCACTTCACTAATGACATGATTGCTAAGATTTTGGGTGGGGATTTTTCCTAACAGATGTTTTTCTTCACTTACTTTTTTTTTTCCTTTTTTTTTTAATTATTCCTGATGCTTTTACCTATCAAATTGCAGACTTCTTCAAAGGAAAAGGAATAAGCAGTTGTCATAACAACAAAGCTCTTCATTACCACAGGAACCTTTGACAGCTTTATTTAAAACATTAAAAAAAATTAAAAGAAAAATCCAACCTATTATTTTTATCAGTCTGATTCATGTTCTTCTTAAACAGATTACAGTGTGTTCTCTAGCAGTTACACTGTGAAGGGAGGATGGCATGAATATTTATGATAATGTAAACTTTGGGGAAAAAATTAAAAGTGAGTTTGTTGTCTTTATGAGCTTCCTGTGGCAATAGCTCACCTTGCCTTTTAATTAGAGGATATGATGTGAAATTTAAAGGTGGAATTTTTCTTTTTTTCTCACATAAGTAAAGCAAAATGATCATAGCATGAAATAAAACACTGAGTTAGTCATCCACATGTTCTAGAAAATTATGTCTTCCATTTTTCAAGCCGAAAAAAGGGGACATTAACATCCTGAAGCTAGAGGAGGAGTGATTTGTTTGTTAAGAGGTGGAGGCCCTTTGCAAAGTTTAGAACCGACTCCTGTTTTTAATTCTCAGTTCCTTGAAGCTGAAAGAGAGGAGAACAAAAGACCAACTCTTACTGTCCCATCTTACAGAAGATGCAGGGAGGTGTTGGGCCCTCCACTCCCAAGAAATAGCCTGTGTGATGGGAAGTGAGAAGCAGGAGGCTGATCTGGGGACAGAGCACTGCCTGGCCACAGGAAACAGGAGCCAAAGAGCCCTGGCATTTTTTTTCCACACAAAAGAGGCAAAGAGCTCCAACTTCTTCCTGTTTAACTTGCGCACTCAAACTCGAAAGATGCTTTTCTGGATTTCACATTCTAATTCTTAGTCTGAAATAAAGGCTAAATGCCTTTCATCTGTTCGAGTCATTTATAGTATCCTTAGCAAAAGGATTTTTTTACAGCAAAGTGAAGGATAATAGTGGAATTGTTAAACTCGTACCCTTAAAATAAGTCACATTTGTCCTCAGTTTGAACAGTGATGTTTCTTGCTGGGCGTAATCAACAACTTAATTCTCTCCCTAAGCCAAGGAAAGAATGAATATCTGCAGAGACCTATCATTCTGTCTCCCATCCATAAAGGAATATAACAAGCAGCTGTTGCATTTATCTTAAGAAGACGATAACTGTAAATTGCCTCATCTCACAGGCACTTCTCCTGCAGATGTCCACAATTCCTCCATCAAGAGGATGACCATGAAAAGCAGGGAAAATCTCAAATACATGAGGTCAGACCCCCGCTCCCACAATAACAGATTACTTAACCTCAGATGTGTTGGAACCCTATTTTCTGGCAGTTTGGGGCAGAGAGGTTTTTATTTACTTTTAAAAACAGGCTGGCCACATGCAGCAGACCTTGTTTTCTCCCTGAGTGGAGGGGATGGGGGGCTGTGGGTATAATTCCCTCATTTCATTCCTCCTCCAGCTACCCACAGGCTGGGTTTGACGGCTTCCCTCCGAGGGGAAATATGGCCCTGGCTCTCCCCTTACACGAGCTGGTGTTGGGAGTTATTATTTAATTATGACAACTACACACATACAAGGCACTGCATTAGGAAACACACACACACCATCTGCTAGATCCCAGGATTTAGCTGTGGGCGTACAAGAGCGGAGTCTTACGAGCATTAACTTTATTCCAGGAGACCATAAATGCAGGTCTCCTCACACAGCACTGCCGAGGGAGGCATCCAGGGGAAGAGCATTCCTCCATGATATAGTCATTACTGCTTCAGCAAGATGTTAATTTTTACAATAAATAAGCTTAATCTTTTTTATGCGGATCGTTTTAGAAAATAAACAGGCCGTTTTTATGAGCTACTTAGAACCAGGGCTGGGATGGGATTTGTGGTAAAGTCCTGCATACACTACAAATTGTAAGCAATTTTGAATTCCTGGGGAACTCCTGCAGTTCATTATTTCTTGTGGGTTTTTAAATAACTTATAAATGCAACATTTCTGCGTGTTTCAGAGCGTTTAGAAAGTAGAATCATTGCCTGGTGGAACTCAATTCCTGATTCCTAAAGAAAGAAGATGATGCCTGCAATCCATGGGATGAGCTTGTAGTTTTACCACAGCACCTTTCTCTGATTGCTTCTGGAGAGTTTGTATGGAAAATGGGGAGTGGAGGAGCTGATGTGGGAGAGCCTGACCACCTTGGAAACACAAAATCCCTGGGCCTTCACTGTGGTCTTCTCTGCTAGCCATGTTTGTAACTTCAGCAGAGGTTAGCAAACAGCAGGAAACTCAGTTCAGGTATCTTTAACCACAGACCTCACTTTTAGAAAGAAATAATGCAGTTTTGGACCCCTGAGGACATCACTATCCTGCCTGACATGGGCTGTGAATAGTAATGTACAATAGATGTGTGATTCTGATGTGAATTGTTGATTAATGTTTGCTGAAGGAATAATGCAGCTGTTGTCTTGAGGATAAGAGAGATGTTGTCTTTCTCATGAAGTATTAGAGAAAGAAATTATATTACTAGCCAGAGCTAGGCATTTAATGTCTTACATGACTGAATCTCAAGAGGGGACTGATTCTGCCTTCTGGCCAGCCCTGAGATGAATTCATTTGTATGACAGCCTCTGTTTTGACACTAGATATGATATCATGTCCTGGCCAGAAGGTTTCACAGATTTGGTGAGATCCTGTGAAGGAGATGAATCACTCCAGCCCATCACTCCTAGCCTGGCTTTCAGAAGATAAATGTGGCCTCAAGGTTCAGCTGCTCCTGTTGACCCTGTGGGACGTGGGCTCAGTTCACTGATCATAGAATGGTTTTGTTTGGGAGGCACCTCAAAGTTTATTCATGGCCATGGACACCTTTCAATGGGTCAGGTTGCTCAAAAACCCAATCCAGCCTGGCCTGGAACACTTCCAGGGATGGGACGTGTACAGCTTCTCTGGGCAGCCTGTGCCAGGGCCTCCCCATCCTCACAGAAAACCTGCCCTGTGTCTGCCTGGGAGCCTGGAAAAGGCTGTGCAGCCTGAGCCTTCATTCCTGTCTTGTAAACAAGCTGATTTCATATTGTTAGGAAATCTCATTTTCTCTTTATCTGTGGAAATGATGCTCAGGCACTGTGGAAAAGGGGATCACATAACCAGGTTAGCTTTGGCTGCATGCAGGCACACGTTGTGTCACTCCATCACAGAAGCATCATCATTTCAACAGCTACAAGTTTATGTAAAACACTTCCATTCCCCGTGGCAGGAAAGTTTATTAGCACTGTATTCCTCTTCTTGCTAACCACTGAGCCAAGTAGCTGTGTCTCACAATTACAGAAAGAAAAATATAATGTCTGGGCTGGCTTTCCTAGTGCAGCCTGAGGGAATTGCTGTGGCTTTTGCCCCCACCTAACACATGCTCTGCAGGACACAGGATCCCACTGACATCAGCCCTGCTTTGCCTGTCCAGCTCTGGCTACAACACCAAGACAGCAACAGGGGCCAGGTTAGCAATCCAAGCCATGAACAGACTGAGGCTGACCCCAGGGACACACCTGGGACAGGCTGGATGGGCCATGATCCCTCCACACCCTTGGGCAGAACCACCATGGGGTCTTTAGACCCTGCAACTGTCAAAGAAACCACTTATTTTAAAACATTGACTTGAAACTCAAATTCTGGGCAAAACAGCAAGAATACCAAAGCATCAGTAGTTTTGTTTGGTAAGGTGGGTAGAGGTGTTGGTGTGCGTGCTTTTAAAATGTGTTTTAGAATGTAAATACAACCTGGATGAGAAAGAGAAAAATTGTTTTCATCATGAAAGCAACTGTAATTCCCAATTAAACAACACCTAATAAATGTTGGTATTGTTCAGTCTCCTTGGAGGCCACCACTAACATCACACAGTGTGTAGGCCCCCAGAGCTCTTGTTTGTTTCTAAAGCGATCAGGTCACACCGCTCAGTTCCCCCCAATTTATTTAAATCTGTTACTTTATTTCAAGTGCTAATTATCTCTCACAACAAACAGAGCCTTGTCAGCTGCAATTACTGGCATTACAATAGATTATCAACAGAAAAGTGTGTCTTGAAGCAAGAAGTGTTGCCTTGGTTACCAACCCAAAACGCTCCTGGACTGCATCTGTAACCACAATTTCCTGATTGTACCTGAAATATTTCATGAGTGAGGCCCCTCTTTTCCTCCTAAATTAGTACAGGGCACCACCAGCCAAATTTTACCCCACGGAACTGAGATTTAAACCACAACAGAGCAAGCTTGGAGCCAATGGCAGCATATCCTAAAGGCAAAAGGAAGGGGTTGCATTTTGCATGAGCAGAGGGAGATGCATTTTGCTCTCGTAGTTAGCGTTAGAATAATTCCTGTGCCTTCCCTGGCTCGTAAACGAGAGCAGGCTCTTGCCCAGCAGAGCAAAGCGAAGCAGGTGTGTTTCACGAGGCCCTTCTCCTCCCTACCAAACACTCTGACACGTGCAAAGAGCTGGCACGGGCTCGGCAGCCTTGGGCTGGTTGGGAATGCGGCTTTGGGGATGGCTGTGAGCGGGAGAGGCGCTTGATTTGACTTGGCAGGAGGAGAAATGTCAGCCGCGAAGGAAGCGCGAGTTCGGGCGAGAAGTTGGGAGGTTGGGCGCGCCTCTCATCCTGTGTCACACAGCCAAAAGTTAAATGCCTGTGCCTGGGAAATGTGTGCTTGTCTTTCACTCCACGTACGGCTGCTTCAAACAGGAGGGAATCAAAGGCGGCGTGGATACGCTGCTGAAACTTTGTGGCCTTGTCAGCCGAAGGAGCTTCCAGGACCGCTCTGGGACGTGTGTCAGCCTCCAAAGGGGAAGGCAGAACAAGAACTGGGATGCCTCAGTGTTATTTCCATGAAATGTCAGGTATATCCTGAACTGCAGTCCTCCTGAGCACCATTTATTTGGGTCCCCAGCTTGCGACTCTTAATCTTTTACGGGCAGCTTTCCCCCTCTGTGCCTCCCAAAAACCTCGTGATCTATTTTAATGCACAGACATCAGCTTCCTAACCTTGAAATGGCTATCTGCCTATCAAATATATCTATATTTGCCTATCTTTATGGCTAAGCCTAATCAAGTTCTCCAAACAATATATTTGATTACCCTAGAGGAATCTAAACATTTTGGGAATGCTGATGACCAATTTGGGTAAAATATAGTGGGAGTCTTTGCTTTCCTTGAATTTCTCTTTCAAACTGGGGGTTTTCTGTCCCTGTGGGTGGCATGGTGTTAGGACATTTGGCCAAAGAGGAGGAACCCTGGACCTGTTTCCTCCCCTCTCCTCTCAAGGTGTGGGCCTGTGCTGCCAGGATGGGGCTGCATTTTCCAGCCTCCCTTTGGGCAGCTGTACCACGGCACAGGGCAGATTTAATGGGTGAGAGGGAAGGAGATCACAGCCAGTTGTGTGCTTGTGACATTTTCCCTAAAAGATGCTGAGTTCCAGCCCCAGCTCTTCCTGTATTTTATCTGTGCAAGACCCCTGCAATGTAAAAAAAGATCACTCCCCAGGAGCGTGCACTGGGACCAAATAGTGGTGCATGGATTATGTGTTTCTTGCTTCTGCACCCTCTTTCTCCTCTCTTCCCAGCTCAATTCACACAGAAGCTTTTCAGAAGAGCTCCCACCATCACTCACAGCTGTTATGGCACACAGGAGAGCACTCCCACAGCTGTAGGGACACCGTGTCCCTGCTGGGCTGTCCCTCGGTGCTGAGGGAAGGACATGCAGATCTGAGTCCTCTTACAGGGAAAAAAGACTCTTCTGGATGTGTTGGGTCTCTTTAAGTGCTGCAACCCTGAAAAACCCTATGGGCAGTGGTGGCAAGTGAGGGTGAGCCCAATTTTCCTCTCTGAGTTCCTCAGAAGGGCTGGATCAGTGGGACTGCTGAGCAAAATAAATCACTGCTGATGGAAATATCACCTTTGAACCACTCTGAGGAACAAGTTTTTATTTCAGCTTTGGAATCACTGTCTAGGAATAAATAAGAGGTTTTGGGAGCACACTGCAGATCATTGGGGAGCACACTGCAGAGTCTCATCTTCACTCACGTTTTTCATCCCCTCAATTTGCACAGCAGGAGCACTGATTTGTACTCACAGCAGAACTGGTTTCTGTTTATCCAAACCCAAATATAAATATTTCCATAAAGATAAAATTTTAATGCAGGGCTTTATGACAAAGGCTGTTATTTGCAGGCTGCCATTAACAAATCCATGCTGCTGTGGTTTAAATGGAAAAATTTAGAGCTGATTGTAAAATGCTGCAATCAGGTGCAGCTATGAAGGTATGATAATACCTGAACTGGAGACAGAAGGTCCTGTTGGGGATAAAAAAGCAAAATGAGGGACTGGAAGCCAAGCCTAAAAGTGCACAGCCAGTGTCAAGCATGGCAGCACCATCAGAAGAGCATTATGAGTTGCATGATGAGGTTCTCCCCCAGAACAGATTTCCATGAGTTAGCCCAGGGAGAGAATGGGAATCAGTGCAGCTCCTCCACAGATACATTTTGGCTGCTTCAAAAATTAACTCATCAATTGTAAATAAACAGAAGCTCAAATAAAAGTGGTTTAAAAGAAAGTAACTAGAGCAGAGGGAAGTGGTAAAGCAGCACAGAGAAAAGTCTGGATACCCAGGGAGGGACAGGTTACTCCATTATCCTCTCACTAAAATAAGACTCTTCCCATTTTCCCCTAATTTTGGTATATGCATTCTTTTTGATAACACCCTCTTTGACATCCCAAAGGCTTTCTAAGGAAGTCATACAAATGGATTGCAGGCAGGCCCTGGTGTTTGCTGAGCCTGGCAGAGGAGGAGGAGGAGGAGGAGAGCTGACCATGGTGTGTGGCACACAGGGCTGCTTGGGATGGCGTGGGCATGAGCAGGTGATTCTGCAAATGTGCCATTTGAGTGGCCTTTAATGCGTTTTGTCTGCATGAAGCCAGCCCTGGAATATGTCTAAAAGGCTCCCCTGCTAGAGTGCAACAGGTTTTGACAGCCAGCAGTGCTCAGAGGAAGAACAAATGTGTGATTTAGACCATTGTTGAGGACTTTTTCCCTGCAAAGAGAGTTGTCACATTGCAAAATTGTAAAGCTGTGTATAATGGGATGCTGACTGCACAGTACATTGCAGCTGTGCTCTCCTATTATTTAACACTATAACTATGGTTATTTACCAATCTTAGATTGCCAAACCACAGAGGAGCAAAAACTTAGCACATCTAAAGCAAAAATTTGCTCTATCTCAGGGCATGTTATTATATTTTATAATTTTATTAAGAAATAAATTTATTGAGCGTTGTTTGCCTTAGAGGTGAGTGGTTCTGAAACTCTATTTCTTGTTTCCACGTAACAGTGCTTCAGTAAATTTCGAAGTTTTAACAGTTTGGGGTCACTTTCCTTAGGCAAGCTGAGGAAATTATTTCTGATGATTTAGTTAGTAGTGGTGGTGTGGTCTTCTGTAATCATTCACCAGACAGTGGAATGAGGTGGGGAAATTAATCTCTGGTACACCTTTAAAGTAGATGGACAAATAAACCCAAAAGAAACTAAAAGAAAAACATAACTTTAGACTGATTCCAGAATTACTTTTGTTTTCTGCATACAATAGAATTTTACATGAAGAAGACTGAAAGTGAGAGGCACTGGAAAAGTTAAAATAACCCAATTCCATTGGGTAGTTTTCCCATCATAATCTAAAATTAACAACATGGCACTGTGCAAGCACAGAACAGAGGGAGCTGCTTTATGCCACAGTCTTTGCAGTAAGAAAAAAAAAAAAAGAAAAATTTAAAATTCAGCCTTTGATTTTCTTATTTAATTTCCTTTCTCTGAATGTCCCCTATTTGTAATGCTTGCTTCTGCGTTTCTGACCACCCCCAAATCCCTCAGCTCTGGGAGCTGTGGGCACATGAGAGCTGGCAGATCAGGCCTTGGCTTTCCTTCCCTTGGAACATGCTCCCTTCTCAGATGGGGTGCTGCTCCAGAGCAGAAATAACTAATGACAGTGTGACTGCTTGAAAGCCACATGGAGGGAGGGAGGAAAGAGATGCTATTCACTTCAGCAGCGCAAATAAAGCGAGAGCTTTCTTTCTACAGGCGTGTGTGGGAAGGGCATCAACAGAGCAATTACATGGTGGGAGGGAAAGGGGATTTTGTCACTTTGGCAGTGCTGGCAGACAGAAATAAACTGCTTCTAGGGGAATAGCAGGGTAAGAACTTGCACATCAAGAGCATAAGCAGAATTAAAATGGGCCCTTAAGGGGATTTATTGAGGGCTGGATTTTTTTTTAAAGTGCCTAAGGTCCCTCCTATTTCACTGTGTGCAAGCCAAGAATCAGGAGCAGGCTAAAAAGTGAGCAAGTTGCATCAAAACTAGTAAGAAACTACTCTGACTGCAAGAATTTGAGTGCAACCCTTATGCAGGGTTACAGAACTTGGCAGAATGGCACATTAAGCATGCAGGGCTGGTGAGAGGAGTAGTGGTCAACAAAGCAGCATGCAAGAAATCCTTTTCCAAATCAAAAATGGAGCCCATTTCCTCTTTATGGAATGGAATGGAATGGAATGGAATGGAATGGAATAGGATAGGATAGGATAGGATAGGATAGGATAGGATAGGATAGGATAGGATAGGATAGGATAGGATAGGATAGGATAGGATAGGATAGGATAGGATAG
>NC_031773.1:66777014-66833523 GCF_001522545.3 Parus major
TAGAATAGAATAGAATAGAATAGAATAGAATAGAATAGAATAGAATAGAATAGAATAGAATAGAATAGAATAGAATAGAATAGAATAGAATATGCTGAGTTGGAAGGGACCCATCAGATCATCAAGTCCAATTCCTGGCCCTGCACAGGACACCCCAAGAACTGCATTATGTGCTGGAGCTGCTTTTTTCCTGGTTTCCCTGGAATTCCATATTACTCAGACAAAACCTGCTCCAGGCTGACTGGAAGAGGGAAAGGAAGCATTGCTGTTCTGCACCTACAACTGCAAGGTGCTGCTGGCCTTTTCTGGGAAATAAAGAAAAAATTCTAACATGGGTTACAGTGACAGTGGACCATTGATAACACATTTGGGTGACAGAGGTGATTTTGCTTCCTTTCCATGTTTTTTCTCCCTAATAGAAAACCAGTAGAGATGTCCACCAGTGTAGATGAACACAGACAGCTGTAATAATGATGAATAAGGGATGGCAGATTGCTGCAAAAGAAAGATGAGGATTATGGTGGGTGGGACAGAGAGGGCTCCCTTCACATGCAGAACACACACCGTGTTTTCATGGACCCCAGATGCCAACAACCAAATTTGAGTCACTTGTTGTTTGGTGGAGAGACTCATCACACTCATCTGGTGCACAACTGCTCCCAACAGCAGGCTGGGCTGCCATGCAGAGCACTGCAGCTCAGACAGAACAAGCCTGCCTTCAGCTAGACAGCCTGGAGATTTTTTAGATGGCAGATGATTGGTGATGTCACATAAAATTGACAGCTCTTCAGACAAAAGGAAGGAGCTTGACTTAATGAGTGCAATGGGTGGGTGTATAAGCAAAGACTTTTCTAAGAATCATCATTACCTGGGAAAGGCAATTTTCAGCTGAATTGACATTGCAGTAATTAAGGGCCAACGTAGAGAATCTTGGTCATTATAACTATTTAAATTTCCAAATTGCTTAGTTTAGAATTGCTTATGCTTGAACTGCTACTGACAGCCCCATCACTTTCTATTCTCAGCCAGCTTGATTGGCAAATTGATGAGGTCTGTACCTCACAGCCACAGTTCCACCTTGGAGCCAGAAGTCACTACCTGGAGCAGAACAGCAAGCAGCAACTAAGGTCAGATCAAACCACAGCAAATCCAAGTTTTAAGTTCACTCCTTGATAGTGGAAATGCACATTAAAGGGGTCACTGGGTGAGAGATTCTTGAAAACCATGGTGAAGGATGTCTTCATATTTCAGTTATTTAAATTTCCCTTACCTGTGAATTATCAGCCTAGCTGGAATCCACACTGCTGGGCTGCTACAGAACCTATTTTATTTTTTCTGACTTTTTTCCTCTGTGTTGCCAGCCTTGGATGGACTTTTTGAAGACTTGAAAATGCTTTTCAAATGGCAAATGCTATTCTGTGGTGGTAGGAACTTTTTCCAGAGATGGATAAAAGAAACATCTGGACCGTCTGAGGGGATTGCATTATGTCTTGCAGCAACACTCCTAATTCTAAAAGTGAATCATTATATGTAGTACCTGCCAGTTGCTTTCATTTTCTTGTCATAGCAAAGTCAGAGAGACTGGGAGACACAAACCATATTTTTATTTTAACAATTTAGCAGACTTTGTGCATTATTCTGCAGGAATGGAGGCACTGGTATTCTTTAATTTTGGCATGTTGGCCTCCTTTGTTTTCCCCTGTAAAAATGTATTCTTGCATACTTATTGTGTACTTTGTTCTACCAACTTAGAAAGAGAGAATTTATATTTTTTTTTAGTCCCTCTTCCTCTGTACTGTCACTTTTGATTCACAGTTGCTAAGCGTTGCAAAAGCTCACCAGAGGGACACTCTCATAGTGTGATTTGCAAACTTTGAAATAACACCCACCAGCAGAAGCACCATATGCTACAAAGTTGCACAGTAAACTGACAGCAGTATTTCATTTATAATTTGAATTTCCAAAAATGTCAGCATTTTTCACATCAACAAATGCCTCTCAGCTTGCAGTGCATGACTCTTTCCTCTGAGTGGACATTAAATTGTGCTAATTCTGCTTGAATTTCCACCGACTTTATTAATGACAGACGCATTAAAATCAATTCTCTTTTATTATGGTAACTTTTTGTATTGAGACAAACTAAACCTGTGGATTTTCTGAATGTGCAGATAAGTCACTGGGCTGAAATGCTACCCAAATATGTGTGTAGTTTATGGCATGTGGACTTTGTGGCTCTTTTTAACACTGATAATCCAGTGCACCCTCTTTGATAATAAAATAAAGTACTAAGGAATAGTTTTTTAATCAATCAAAGGCAAACTTCACATAAAACACAAGCTGTTCCCTTTGTGGTTAATTTTCATCCAGCTGCACTTAAGTACAACAGAGCCAGCAGAGAAAACTACTTGGCAACACTTCCTAATTAGGGGACGTTAATTACAGCTAAATACTATACAATTTCTATGTTATAAGAGTTCATCTGAATCAATGTTATTATGCTACTAAAGGAATTAATAATGATTTCATACGTAGAAGCTGTTGCCAAACTCCCCATTAGTTCAGAGTTTTAAACGACTGTACAATGAAATCTCTAAATCTGCCGTCCATAAAGCGCTGGAGCGCTCGCAGACAATCACACATGGCACTTGCATTGTGCACTAATAACTGCTCCTGATGGCATCCCCTGCTCCTGCTGGAGTGCTGATGGGCTGGGAGGGAAGACAAGGCACACATCCCCCCAGAGCTCTGTCCCAGAGCAGAGATCTGTCTGTCCCTCCATGGGTTTGGCGCAGGTTTCATGGCAGGGCGCTCTGGCAAACCCACAGACACTTCCCAGCCCAGGTCCCAGTGCTGAGACACAAACTGGGGGGTAGGGAGGGATCACAGCCCCTCTGGCTCCCAGTTCAGATGTGCTCTTCCACTTAGGATGGAGAGCCTCCTGTGGAGCTGATCCATGCTGGAAGTGTCCTCCACTGCATCTACTCATATTGGTGCTTGAAATGCAACACAAGGATTAAAACGTTTTTTCTTGCACCTTGCGTTTCTGGCAGCATCTGCCTTGCTAAAATTATGGCTTAGCACTTCTAAATCAAATCCAAATTGCCAAAAAGGGGAGGGACATTAACCTACTACGCAGACAGAGAATTTCTCCCGGGTTATTTATCCTCAGAAAGGGATCTCTTAATGCCATAGCAGCCACTGCTCAGCAGCCCTGTCAGTAAAGTGGGAAGAGAGATCAGGACTGGCCTGGATGCACAGAGCAAGCACCTGGTGTGTGCAGAGCCAGGGAAGCCAGGGGTGTGCTGTGTCTCAGCTCAGGCTTTGCACAGAGCAATCCTCAATGGCTTAAAGCCCTCTTTGTGCTCACTGGGCTTCAGGCAACTGCACTCCCTCCAGTTTCCCTTGGCACAATTTGTACAGCTCACAGGACTCTCCTGTGTTCCAAGAACTTTGGTCTTTTCCCCCATCCTGAGTTATTGCTGCCCAGGGAAGCACTCAGCTTTCATTTCCATGGGGAGCTTCTCCCTTTGTGTCCAGCTCCTCTTTTTCCCATTTTCCCCTTTTGTTCACAGTGGTGGGTGAGGTCTGATGGGTGCAAAGAGATACCTGAGTTTGGTGGATGGCAGAGGGGAGCTGCTTTACAGCTTCACTGGTTTATTTCTCAGAAATGGACAGAGAAAGATTTGTGCTGTTGCAGGGAAAAGCTGCTCAATCCTCATGTCTTAGAGCAAATCAGGATCAAAGCAAGTCATTGATTTATTAACAGCACGTAATTAACTGGCAATCAGTGAACTATAAATCCAGGGTCTGTGTCAGCACCACAACAGACAAACCACAATAAGAGATGCTTCCAAAATGTAAATAAATGTTTGTAAATTCAAAAAGAGCCTTGCACACGTAACCCCCAAAAAGGTTCCCACCACATTCACCCTACATGAGGGAGAAGAGAGACCCCACCCTGAAATGTGACTCCACTCAGGGTGTGTGTCCCCAGGGAGGGGACACTCCTTGCCTGGGTGGGCTGGGGATGTGAGGGGCTCCCCCCAGAAGGGTGAGAGAACCTTGCAGGAGTTTAATGCTCAGCACAGGAAAAGTCACGTTCAGCAAACACACGCAGAGTTGTATGAGGCAGCTCCTGAGCTGCTGGGCTTTGAAGAGCCGACCTCCAACCAAGTTATAAAAGTTGTTTTGCTGCACTGCCCCAGGACGGGAACATCAAAAAGATCAGGAGATAGATGCGAAATTAACCCTTTTGAAGGTGTCAGCTGCGAGAACATGCGGAGGAAACGTTTGTAGATCGATACAGGTATCCACAATCACTAAAGAAGGCAGGCAACACAGGGAGATGTGCAAGCCTTTACCTGAAACCATCACCCACACTGACCTTTTGTAAAGTTTTGATCCTTCTGGGGACAGTGATGACCTCGTGGGGTTGCTAATCCCCATGTATTCCAACCCTGGGTACCGGTGCGTGGCACGACGCTGGGACACCCCTGTGCCACCCCAGAGGAACAAGAGGCACGAGGCCAAGCAGGGATGCTGTGCCCAGAGCAGAAGCCAGGCAGGCAGGAAAGCTGCAGGGGGGTTGTGTCCATGGCCCAGGGACTCACTGGCTTGGGGCAGGAATACCTGACATGCCCAAATCTTGGATACAGCAGATCCCCCAGCCTTCACTCCCATCACCACTGCTCTGCCTTGAATAAGCAAGAGAGCACTCTGCCTGCAAACCAGAGTGTTTCGCCTTTCACTTTGCAGCAAAAGCACTTTTTGTTTAAGAAAACATATCTATATCAGCACTAGAATTGTATTTTAGTGAAACATTCAGCAATATTTACACCAGCAGAACACTAACAGATAGTGCTGCATGTTTCACGTATGGAGCAAAGGGCTGACTTGCAACAGACTGCTATTTTGATAAGAATACCTTCTGCTTAGGAACTATTCTTAAGTTTATTTTTCAAGTGTTATTCCAAATCCATATTATAAAATGTTTATATGTGCACTTAGGAACATGGTTATGGTATAGATGTAAATGGAAAAAAAAAAAAAAAACCCAAAAAAAAAACAACTGCCCCACAACTGGTGTCTTTTCTCATACTTAAAATGTCAGAACGGATTTGCAGTTCTCTCACCCTTGGGCTGTGCAAAGCCAACCCTCACAGCTCAGGGGATGCTGCTAAAGTGCCCATATGCCCCCAACCCCCAGCACATTCCCGTGGTGCTCGCATCCTCAGGGCAGCCCAAGAAATCCAGAGGGAAGCAGAGTGGGCCTGTCACCTTAAGGATGTGAAAGGAGATGTTCCCGTGACAATAAAAGCACTCCTAAGTGCACCTCCAATCATAAATCATTTTCAAAATTGCTCCTGGCTTTTTAATTTCTTTCATTTGGAGGATTTATAGCGCTCTGATGTGGCAGAATGTTTATTCCATGGGCTGCCTGTCACGTGGCACCCCACTGGCACAGCACCAGGCTCCGGTCCCTGTTAATCTAAACCTCTGCAATGATCATCTGCAGCTTCTAATAAATGACTGATAACCCTGGGTGTAACTCTAGCAGTGATTAAAGTTAACATCAGCACAGAGTGCTTCAGTGTTTCAGCCTCTTCTTGACGGCTATTTGCCATTCTCCCTTTTTAGTATTGCCATCACTGAAACAAAAAGCTTCTTGTTTGAAAATTATTTATGGAGTGTTGCAGTGCTTTATAAGATTTTCATACACCACTCTGTGAGCTGGGATCCTTTTGGATTAGAGTGTACTCTCCATTTCAGTCCACGGATGAGAACGACTTGATTTCTTTTCATAGTTTGCAGCTCCAGAAATGGCCATGAATATGTATTCTGTCTTTTGACTCTCCTTTGTGCTGGCTTTTGGGGAAGGCTGTGCAGGATCTGAGAAGTTAAAGATGGAGTGGACCCACAAGATTCATCTGTGCAGAGCTGGGCTTTCTGAACGTGGCTCTCTTGGTTTGGGTTGGGTTCCCACTGAGGGGCTCCTGCTGCTTCCCCAGTGAGCTGCCAAACAACCTTAGATAATGACTTACAGAAAGACTTGTTGGCACTCATCCTAAACTCCCCCTTTGTTATTTTTGCCTGGTGCCCCTGGTACAAAACCCAGCACTTTGTATCAAACCATTTTCCTCCCTTGCTGCAATTCACATTTACCTCCATCGACACTTTTACATCCGTGATGTGCAAAGGCACCGGCCAAGAGCCACAACACATCCCAGCAAGGGCTGTGTGAAAACAGCACCAAACAATCAATCCCTGCCTCAATGAGTTAATTGTTCACATGAATTAAATTTACAACATGTGACAGGAAGTAAAAAATAAACACTGAGGCCTGGAGGCCAAAGCATTTCAAAGTTATAAAAGACTAAGTTTCCCATGCAATCATTTCTCCATCTTTGCAAACGCCACTTTCAGTGACAATGTTGTTTCCTGGTCCATCTGTCTCCCAGCCATTCCCAAAACCAAACTGGTGGGAGATTGATTGTGAAACATTTTCTTTTGGTCCTAGTATTCCTCCTCTCCAGATGAGGAACCGTGTTTCTGGCAGGTTCACTTCACTCTTCTTGGATCTCCTCACTCTTGCTCTGCATCTGGGTTTCTGTGTCATTTTCCCCCCCCCATGCTTTTCCTTACACTTTACCTGATTCCTCTCACAAAGGAAATATTCCCTGCTCTCTTTATTCCTCTAACCTGTGCCTTTCTCCCCCTCCAGCCCAGCTCTTGCCTGCTGATGGAATTACACTCTGGCTGGCACCATGTGCCACACTGACACCACAAAGGCAGGTCCTGAGCAGCAGAACCATTCTCCCCCTCGCCACAGGTTCATGCTCTGAAACACTGGAATTTCATAGATCTCAACTGCCCCAGTTTCTGGGTGTGGGATGAAAACTGCCAGCCCACTCTTTATTTTTATTCTGCTTTAACTTCTGACATTCTTTTTGTAAGAAAATTCAGTCAAGGAAGACACCTACCTGGAAAACTTCAGTCCAAGCAATTAGCTCACCACAGCCACAATTGGAGCATAATGGAGAATAAAACGTTTACGACTCTTATAAGTGTTTGAGACTCCAACTTCTGCCTGGAATAAGTGTAATTTCTGAGGAAGGATTTAAAGCTCTATTTGTGCTTTGCTCATGCACTTCACTCCTGTTCTCTGGAAACATACCCTGTTGACCAATTATGCTGTGTTCAAACACACAAGCAGCAATTAACTTTCTCATCTGCCTCACCTGTCACACGTGTATTTAAAATTCTCTCTTAGCATCTCAGCCTCCCTTAATCTCGTCAGCAAAACCCAAAGCACCGATGTATTCTTGGGAGCAGCACTTTTTTCCTGCTCTCTCCGTGTGTTGCACCAGTTTTACACCCCATTGAGTTCAGGAGAGCTGTACAGCAGGAAATTAGGCCCAAAGTACATATAGAGGTTTAAATCCAATCCTAAAGCACTGTAACACACTGCTCTGAGGCCCTCTAATGGAGACAACGGCAGCCACGATCAGCAAAATTAAATGGAATTAACACTAAACAAAGAAATTTCCACTGGAGGAGGCAGCTCAGGGAACACATACTCAAGGAGGAGTGGATAGATACTTCTCTGCAGTTGAGGTGACTTATTTATCTATTTATTCGTTTATTCAGAGCAGAAGGCCAAGAAGATTTTATTTTTTAGAGAAGCAGGGGTGGGAAGTGAATTAAATTAGATCAGAGGGATGAGGAGAGGTGAGATCTCTTGGAAAACTCTGTCTGCACAACTCTGGTGGAGAGGTTGTTGCTACTGGGGACATCCCTGCTGTGTCTCCAAGGACAGCCTGTCCATCCTCTCTGGAAATGCTCTGAATTGCCTGCAGTCTGACACAACACATTTAAGCAGCTCTGTACCCCCCCCCGTGTTGCTAACACGCCCCTTTCACCCTGATTGAATGTTTGGAGCTGCTTTGGGCCACATCTGCTCCCTCCTCACTGGCAAATCCTAAGCCAGCACAATGCCAAGATCCTCCTGCTCATCAGCAGCTCTTCTTATGGATCCTGCACTGGGATCTTACCTGGCACTGTCAGGGCAAGCTTAAGAAATGTTTCAGAAATTCTGAAACAGCTTTGCCTCAGTCCGCTAGGGATAGCTTTTTCTTCTGTCTCAGCTGCCTCCTCCTCACCTCCTCATCTTAAGTGTCTTAGAGAAATAGGAGTTGTGGGAATTTGCTCAGGGTAATGGTAGAGAAAAGTAAAGGTATTTTTCTCAGTGGCTGTAGGAATATACTGGCACTGGATCCCATCAAGTTGTTTGAATATGTTGGACATCCACGCTGCAACAGCAGCCAAAGATATCTGTCATTTCTGACTCTTCCTGTAAGCTGAAGCATTAGTCACAGAGCTGTGCCTTTTTCCATTTAAACCTGCATTCCACACTCAGAAATAGAGAAGGAAACCATGTAAAGATTATTCCCATTTCATTAGCTGACCTGAACAAGCCAAGCAACCCATGCCAGCTCTCTGAGAAATGTAGTGGCTTCCTGTCCTGCCCCAGTATGTCTTCAGGTATTTTTTTAAAGCTCCTTGAGCTTTAAATATGTGCAGGGCAGGCCACTTTTTAGATCATGAGTTTTTAGGGGCCATTCTGAAGCACATTTAGCAGAAGAGACCTGGGATGACACTGATTTACAGACTGGCACAGGCATTTTGTGAGTATTTCCTATCTCCAAGGATGGGTGCGGTCTGGGCTGCCGTGTGGGGGAAAATACGTGTCTGAGTAGATATTCCCCCACTCTGCTGTCATCAAGCACTGAAATAACCCGTTTAAAAGTGCTGAAGAAACCAGAAGTCAGTCCCTGGTGCCTGGATCTATAGTTAGAGGGGCATTACTGGGTGTGATCCTACCAGAATGCAGGGTTTATTTCTTTACAACATTAGAGGACTTGACAACCCTGAAGGGACTAAGGGAGGGAGGATGGAGAGGATGAAACCACCTGGATGTGCAGCGCTGCAGGATTAAAGCTCCAAGTCCCAGGGCTCGGCACACAGAGCATCTATTTAACATCCTTGCAGCTTCTGGGCTTCAGCCTGAGAATTGCTCCAGCACCATGAAGCACAGAGCCTCCCCTCTGTGCCTGCATTAGGCTTTTCTTAACATTCAGAGGGAAACAACAAAAGTTCCCCTTTTCCTTTACAGCCCTTTCCCTTTTTGCCTAATGAAGGTGGAATATAAAATGTTGAAGGAAAAAGCAGTTTTTCCCCTACAGTAGAATTTCTTTTTCAGTTATTTTTAATCTGACATCTGTTTTAACATGCATCCACACACGCTGCATTTATTTTAATTTTTTCCCCTCCCCTGTGTTTTATTATTTACCTCCCATTCCAAAGAGATCACAAAAGATTACACTTCAGTGAAGCAATAACAGCGGTGGCGATGATCTCTCTTACTTCTCACAACTTTTCTTTATACCCCTCTGTTTTTCCTTTATCTACATCTTCCCACCGCCGTCCCAGAGGCCTCGTTACAGCTGCTATCACACGGGGTGGAGGCATTCATGGGGCTTTTCTTTTTAGGAATTGGACAGATATGTGCTAACTAGAACACAAAGCCCTTCTTGTTCAGAGCCCTGATCGTCGTTCTTTGCTCCGTTTCCATTCATGCCTTTCAAAAAGTTCCACCAAGACACGCAGCTCTGGGTCAGCCCTGCTGCCTGTGCTTTGAAGGAAGCCCCAGCCTCTGCAGAAGGCAGCAGAAAGCATCCAGCACTGAGACGTGCCAGCCTTCTGCCACGATGCTGCCTGAATGTTTCATTTCCCCTGGAAATGAAGATAACATCCTTAATCACCTTACGTGTAATTAAATTAAATCACGGAGCATACGCATTCTTCACCTTCTCCTAAGGAGCTGGTTGCTCAGGTCTGAGCTTTAGGGTGGAAAAAAGAAGAGTTCTGGATGGAGCAGTAATTGCTACAGAGAGTTTCAGCACTCTGCAGCCCCAGGGCAGGCTCTCAGGCAGACAGAGCACGGGCTGGCTGGGGCAGCTGGCAGGCTCAGAGGTGAAGCTTGCCCAGCTCCTGGAGCCCTTGTTCTCCAGACTGTGACAGAGCCAGGGATCCCTAACCCAGGGGATTACCAAAACAGCCTTGGCCCAGACATAGGGAGGGATCTGGCTGGCTGGTTTGCTTGTTTGCTTGTCTTGTTAACTAGAAAAGAGGTGAGAACGCCTTTAAGACTTTGAATAAAAGCAGAGCTCATGCTATTAGTGAAATGGAAAAACCAGGTTATGAAGCTTTCCCTCACCTTTCTGGACAAATCATCATCCATTTTAGGGTTTGGTTACTGTGGTGTGTAGAGATGATGCTCATCTGCACCAGCTGAGCCATGGGAAGAGGTGACTGAGAGGAGACCTCATCAATGTCTGTTCTTATCTGAAGGGAGGGTCTCAGAGGATGGACCAGGCTCTGCCTGGCAGTGCCCAGCAAGAGGACAAGGGGCAGCAGGCAGAAACTGATGCTCTGGAAGTTCTACACAAACACAAGGAGTGTTCCTGTGTTTCCTGTGCAGAGACAGAGCATTGAGCAGATTGCCTAGGGAAGCTGGGGAATCTCCATCACTGGGTATATTCCAGAACCCTCTGGACACAATCCCAGCTCTGTGCTCTGGGGTGGCCCTGCTGGAACAGGGAGGTTGGGCCAGCTGTGGTTCCCTTCCAACCTGACCCATTCTGTGATTCCTCTACTCCTTCTGTACAGAAAGCAACACTTAAACCAAGAGTAGTCATTTCCAGTATGGCTTCCTCAGTTTGTTAACATTGTTTAAAAAGCCCTTTGTTTTCATCTCAGCTAAAGAAGCAATTTTAAATTTATGCTTTCTCAATTCAGTGTTTTCAAACACTCCCTGTGATCTCAGAGATCTGAAACTTTTATGCCTCAAGAAAGCTTTGCTGTATTTTTCTGCACCCACCATCCACTTACTCCTGCTTTTAGGGAGTGCAAGGGCTGCAAACATTCTTGGTGCTTTTTTCTAAGTCTTATCACCTCTTAATTTAGCATGGTTCTGACTTCCTGGGACTTTAATAGCAACAGGCAATCATTAATTTTACCAATGGTGTCTCTACATAATAAGAATACTCTTGTCTCTGGTTGCCCTGTTACATAAAGACTGACCAAATTTCCTTTCTCTCCTGGACAGGCTGCACCTAAATAAAAGCAGTCCCCTCCTTTTACTCCTACCCCATGAAATATTTATCATCCAGCTGTAATTTCAGCAAAAGCTCACCAAGATTTGGATAAAACTTGCTGTTGTTGTTTGTGAGGTTTTTTTCCTCCCCAAGAGAGGCAAGGAGCCAAAGTTCCAACTGAGCAAAATAAAATTAAAAGTAGATCAGTTTTTTCTGTCTCAGTGGCATGTGCTATGGTATATAATGTATGTTCCCTGCTTCACAAAGGAAATGAAAGAATGGACTTATATGACTGATGAAATAAAGATATCAAAGTATTACTTGCCCCAGTTGATATGTGCACTTCACATATAATTACTATTTAATATCTTTGTTTCCTACAAATCAGGGAAAAAAGCTTACCCTCTCTCCCAATTCCCTCTTCTAGTAAATAAGCTGATGCAGAATATTCTAGATTTGCAGCTTCTACTTTACTTTCTTCTTGAATTTATTCTCTTCTTCGCAAAGTAATGTGGTCTACAAAATGAAGCTATTTAAAATCCTAAATGAATAAGTGTTATAAAAATAATAAATTAGTATACAAGACTGACTTGCACAAAACATATGTTACACTCTGAAATATATTTAGACATGAGTGCATAATTGCCTGTTCCTTTTCTAATGGCCTGAAGCACAGAACTAAATCTGAACTTTTCCCAAAGTCTGTGCAGTGATGGAGCGCCGCCCCCTCCACACTTCCCAGCACTTCAGGTCCTCACCTGCTGCCTGCAGCCTCCACAAACTTCAGCTCAGCACAGCTGAAGAGCAGCAGGGGAAAAAGATGGGAAAGATGGAAAAAAAGGGCAGTGAAGGGTGAGGGTGAAGGGCAGCAAGCCCAGGAGCCCACTCTGTGAGCACTCCCAGCTCCTTGTGGGTGGGAACGCAGATCCTGCCACGCCACCGCCAACCTCAGCTCAGGACTTGTGGGAGCCCCCCTGCATTTGGGGGTTCAAATGCACCAAACAGTGCTGGCACAAGCCCAGGAATGCTTCTGGCCCTGCCCAGCAGCCCCACTCAGCTCAGCTGGCCTCCAGCCCTGCCCCAGCCTGGGATGGATCCCATACGTGCCCAGCGGTGTCCCGGACAGATCCCCTGGATCAGCCACGCTCCCTGCCCCCAGCCCGGTCCCTTGCTGCTCCTGATGGCATCCCTGGCCCAGGGTCAACCCCTCTCATCACCCAGGGCTGGCAACAGAGTCACTGTTGGTACCAGCAGCTTCTGCAGGAGGGTGAGAGACAAGGCTCTGGGTCATGTTGGTGGCCCACAATGTGAATATAACTTAAATCACCACGGAGTTAAATAAAGACAACCAGTTGCTCCAAAACACTGAGCCTTCTGCTCATTCCTTGAAAAAGAACAACCCCCAAACCAGAATCATCTTTATTTGCATATGTTTACAGACTTGTTACATTTTTTTTTCCTTTTTTGACAAAAGGTTTCAACAGAAAAAAATGTATAAACCACATTCCAATCCAGCTTCTCTGGAAACAATGGTTGGCTTGGAGTCGCACAGTATTTCACATAGGTGTGTTTTTAATGTTCCTGGAGAAGGGAAGTGGCTACCCTCAACCCTTCAGGAACTTCTCCCTCTGCAAACAGAGCTGTCACCCCTGAAGTCACCACCAGCAGCCCATGTGCACTTCAAAACTGTTGACAGAATTCCTCCTGGCAACTTCTTTCATCACCACAGTTCCCATGGAGACAGTGAGGTTGTTCTCAGACACTCACCTCACACACTGAGGTGGCAAAGTTGGACCTCCATTAATTTTAAGGTACTACACAGAGTCCTCCACCTACAAACTAAAGCATCTCCAAAAAAATAGTTTCTATCTTCACCCTGATTGTCCAAAAGACAACGGAAAACAAAAAAGTGTGGCTTGCAAGTGGCATTACTTCCCACTGGGAAAGTATGGACATTTATAACATGTAATAACATTTACAGAAATAAACAGCAGCAAAATCCACTGTGTTGTGGCTGGGAGGGCACAGCAGAGGGTCACACTGGCAAAAAACCTGGTGGGAACTGACTTCTTGTAAGAGACTCTGTATTTCTGAAAGCTCAGCAGCAGAATTTTGCCCTCCATATGCAGATAGGCACTTGGATTTTTCCTTGACAAAACTGGCAATGAAATCAGAAGGAAAACTCATGGTAAAAATGGCCATTTTCAAGAAAACAAACATGAAAACAGTCACAGCTCACTCTCACCTTCTGTGTTGAGACCTAAAGCAGAAAAGCCTAGGATTAACTATTTCCTGAGAAATTAAGGCCCATTTTTAATACTGAGCACTTCATATATGATTTTGCTTTCTGTAAAAGTTGTTTTCCTTGATTTTTTTTTCCCCTAATCAGCTTTCCAATCTGATTGGAAACAGACAAGGTGTTTTGTAGCACCCTAGTGATTCAGGTGGTATGGCCAGATAAATAACAGCGTTACTATCTTTATAATAAATCTCTTTGTAATAAATGCACCTTGTAGCTTGATTTACAGCAAAATCCTCCTCCTCCTCCTCTTACTTCCATGATGAGACCTACTTAAGTCAGTGAGACTAGTCATGATGATAAGATAATTAAGTTTTTAGTACAACTCTGGTTAGTGAGCAGAATGCAGTTCTGATATAATGAATCTACTAGCTCCAGTCTGATATTCAAAAGGTGCTGGTGATTTGGGTATTGTTCCTAATGTGCTCTGAAAAAAGCACTTTTTTTTAGGTTAAAGCATTAAACCCAGTATAGGACACAATTCAGATCATCTTTGAAATGAAAGTATTTCTTTTGGAATGGCAAAGTTGAAGTTCAGCCAGCCTAGCAGTGACACCTGCGAACTGACAGTCAAACCCCCCCTACATTAAAATGGAAAGATTTGCATGAATGTGTTTTAAAATGACAGGAGACAGGAATTGGAGCTTCTAAGCAAGTTAGACTAAAATTTTAAGAGTGAAATGCCTAAAAATAGGCCCCTGAATGCATAGTTAGGCACCTATATAGAGACTGCTTGATTTTCAGTTGTTCTGATCACCCAGAGCTCCCATTAACTTCAGGAGCAACTGTGGATACTCAGCTGTTCTAGAAATCAAGCCACTTTTATTCAAGGGTCTAAATATGGATGTCTGTGCCCAAGTTTGGGGGGGAAAATACAAAAAATAAAAAAGAGGTCTGGTTGCTTTTTTTTTTTTTTTTTTTCCTTTCTTTTTTTGCTACATGAGACGTTTTATAAAAGAGGAGTAATAGCCAAGTTTCATTCTTCTTTCCCATTACAATGGCTGAAACTGAATCAACAGAACAATTAATGGTGCAACACATCTGTGCCAGAAGATTTTGTCTGAGGTGAATGGAAATCTATTCCAAGATTGGTAGCTCTTAATTAGCAATCTGAAACATTCCATAGATATTTCATATTCTACGACTGCAAAGTGTTACCAGGCCATCTAAATCTTTTTCCTAGTATTTCAGTGTTGCCATTAATAAGCTTTTCAGGCTGGTCTGAAGAACTTTGCAAGATTAACTTCACAAATCTGTATGTATTAACTATTTAACTATTTCAGAAATGCCACTTTTTCTCTGCTTTTGGATCAAGTACAACCAGCAGACTTGAGCATATTTTTAAATACCATAAACTATAAAGAAGGGAGAATTAGGTCTTTAATTCTATCATATGCACTTGGTTGTCAGAAGACTTCTGACAAACCTGCTGTTTGCTTAAAGACCTCTTTTGTAAAAGTAATCCTGAGTTGGTTTTGTGTCTAAGCCATTGCCAGTTCATGCTGAAGTGCATAAGAGCCAGTCACATGATAGAAAATCTGCAAGAAAAAAAAAATAAAATTTATGATGGAATTATACATGACTATAAAGCTGCAAGTGTCAAGGAAGTAACAAATTAAAGGCATGCCAGATGAGGATGATAGATATTTGTTTGTGTGTGTGAATAAAATATGATGTAATATCCCTTAATATGTTTGTTTTTGGGATATGAACTAAGGGCTCTTGCTGCTGTGTTTGGAAAGAAAAAGTAAAAAGCAAAGACTCTTGTTGCTCTTAACTAAGATTTCAAAGAGAGCCAGGTAGAAGCCAATGCTCTCCTCTGTCATCTGGTTTTGTCTATTCCAGTATTTTTGTTTTATTGAATATAATGACTGGGACATTTTATCTTCCATGCATAGAACAGCAAGAGCTTTGGTCATGGCTGGGGCATTTGTGCAATCCCTGGCAGATAAAAGATAAAACCCTTAAGAAATCAGAACAAATGGTGTGACACAATCACTGGCTGTGTTCTAACACCCAGCAGTGATGGCAGTGGCAAAGAGAAAGCTCATGCTGCTCTGTCATAACCAGGGACATAATTTTAGGTCAAAAGTGAGGAAGAGGGAGCAAGACAATACTTTCCTCATTGCAGGAGTGAGCCAGGGGTTTTCAGCAGTCATGAATATTAACCTGACATCTCTCAGCTGTTCCTAAAAATTTCTTAAAACGTGTCAGTATCTCCATTGCTAGGAAAGGTAAGGAAAGGGAAAACACCGGTGGTTTTGTCCTCCCCCAAATCCCCTATACCTCATGTTTTCCCAGTAACAGCAACAGGATAATCACTCTCAGATATTTTTCCTGGTTAAAGGTAATATCACCTCCTCTCCTGGGTTTAATGAATGTGAGAGCCAAGACCAGAAGCCTTCATGTTTTAATAGTTCCTATGACACTGCTCCCAATTACACAGCATCCTTCAGGGTTGATACCCTGTGCCACTGATGCAGATCATGCATAGACAGGTCAGAATCTCTCTTCCCACTGGGAACTTCCTCTACAGGAAACAACCAACATGGAAAAACTTCTCTATCAGCAGCACCCATGTAGGATGAGATGGGACTTTCTCCACTGGGAGGAGATGCACTGTGAGGAGCTGTGGCACAGACACAAAGGGTCTGTGAGGCCCAGTCACAGCTGGGATCCAAGGGGACAGCACTGCCATGACTTTGAAAAGACTCTGTACATGCACAAACTGAACCCTTTTTGCCCAATTTTTGTGAAATTTTACACTGCAAATGTGGCCTAGACCACGGTCAGCTGCCCCAACATCAGAGCCCCAGACATCTGTAACAACAGCTCAAACTCAAAGAAATACTGAGCAGGAAGTGAACCTGTCATCAATAATGAAGTAGATGGATGTTCCATTTCTGCACAAGCAGTAAGCCAGCACATTTAGAAAGATGACTTTTGTTCTCCACGAGCTGTAAGCTGTCAGCAACCAACCTGCTGCTCGATGTCTCCCAGTAAACTGCTGGCACCCAGGCGGAAGAGCTCCGGTGTCAGCCACTCCACTCCCAGCTCCTCCTTCACCAGCATAAGCCAGGTAATAGCTTCTTTGGCTGTCCTAATGCCCCCTGCAGGTTTAAATCCAACCTTTAGAGAGAGAAGAAATAAAAAACACAAACAAAAAAAAAGAAGTGCAATACACGCTTTCATCCATCAGCAACCCGAGAAGAGCAACCGATGTTTGTACGGCTGCAAAGTGCCTGGGATGTAACAGCTCTACCTGGTAAGGAGCTGGACCAGCTCAACCCTCAGCCATCACTGCCAAAGATAACATTTTCATCCTGAGGGAGCAATACTTTTGACCCCTGTGCACTTTCTCAGGAGCTGGGCTTGAGGTCTAATGGGAGTATTTTGCCTCTAGTACAAGGGATTTAGGCAGGACAGGGATATCTGCATAATCACAGTGTCATCATCACCTACTGCAAATCCAATTCCAAACACAGAACAACAAATATACAACAATACCAAAACACTAAAGATGCTGCATGTGAGGTGGCTGACTCGTGGCCAGCAGTGAGAACTGGCTGTATTTTATAAAAAGCCTGTGATTTGGCTGTACATTCAAACCTATCAGAGGTTTAATTTTCACTAAAATTTTCCAAATGGGAATTAAATTATGTCTGTCTTTATCAAAAATTGAAAGGTCTGTGCTTCACAGGAACTGCAGAACTTCTGTGCCCCACCACAGGCTGGGTGGTGCTTTCAGTCCCTGGGTGTGAGATGTGTGCCATAGCTGAAGGTGAACTGTCACTTCTGCAAAGGCACAGACACCAAGTTAAACTTATCTTGGAGGTAAAGCATGTCTTGAATCCCATGATGGACCTGCTGTGCACTTGGCATACACCCCTAATGCCAGTCCTTTGGTTGTGTGCCATTTAAACATGTCTCGTTCCGAGACAGAGCTTGTGACACTCAGCTATCAAACCCCTCATCGAAAATGCCAAATTGTTGGCCTGTAGCAGCTACCTAAACTCTTGGAAAGCAAAGAAAATCAGGAAAAATTCTCCCTGTGTAAAAAGAAGTAAATCTGAACAACATGCAGCACACAGTGATTTTTCCTACAGTTTCCTTCTGCCATTAACCTTTACATTCTGCAAGAATTGTCATTTGGGTTTTGTATGTAAGCTCCCAAAACCTCACTACACTGAGGATTTCTTTGTGCCTCATGGATATAACAGTGAAATCAGAAAGTATCTGTTTTAAAATGTGTTTGGTAATCTGTTTTATATGGTGATTTCAGGACCAGCAAACACAGAATAAATCCTTCTCTCATGCTGGAGCATTGTGATAATGGCATATTTCCAATAAGATTAAAAGGAACAAAAGCAGGAAAAGCTTGATAAATCCAAACCATGAAGACTGTATTTTTGTGGATGGACAAATAGATGTGTGAGTGTATGCATACATCTGTTAACATTAGGTTTCCAAAAAGAATTTAAAGCCCAGCAACTGGAAAAGCATCTTTCTAGATAATAAACAAAAACAGTTGGAATGGGTTTTCCCTCAGGAAGAGAAATTCTAATGAAATTTGAATTTAGATTTCTTCCTAGAAATACTACACCTCTTTGAGCTAATCTGTGACAAAAACAAGTAAAACAGAGTTAATAGGAGAATTAAAACCATCATTCAGAATTCCTTCTCCTTTTAGAAAGCTCTTTTCTTTGCAAAAAAAGCTGACAAAGACAAGCCTGTCCTCTCCTCCATTTACCAGCTTTCCACACAGCACATCTGCCATAAAAACGTAAAAAGGAAGGGGGGTTGGAATTTAATTCAAGAGCAGTACAAAGTCCAGCTACCACTTTCCTGCTGTTTCACAGCATTTCATTATTTTGCTTAATAAGTTCATCTCCTCAAGAATTTTCTCTTCACCTTATATTATTAAAAGTAATAAGTTTTTCTGGATTGGGGGTTTTCCCAACAGAAAAACCAATTTATGTATGTCCTTCAATAATGACAGGAAAAGATTATTTCCCATTATATTGCACACTTTTCATATCACCACCACAGCTTATCAGTCAATAAATGTTACTCTGCAACTTGTTCCTTTCCTTGAAGAAGTTTAATTTCTATATTAACCTGTTTTTCCCAGGCAACACCTTGCTAGAAAGCATCCCTACAGCAGCAAAATTAGTTTGTTAAAGAAACCATTTAGAAATTTCTTGTCACTGATAATATTGTCTTCAGTTAATAAAAGTACAGAAAGTCAGTTTACATCTAATTCACTGACACACACATGCACACGGACACAAGCACTTAATAACACATTTCATACCATGAATGCCTGCTTTGAAAGCAAAAGGTGAATTCAACATTTATATCCAGTTATGGGGGACAAAGCTGTGCTAATGCAGCAGGGACCAACTTGTGGCACACAGCATTGGTGCCCCAGGGACCTGCCTTATGCTGGGGCACTGATGGTGCTCCTACAGAAACAACACTGGAGCTGCTCAAATTGTTGTGTGGCAGGGAGAGAGGGAGGAGGGGGAAGGAGGAGTGGGCTCCAAGAGTAGATGGACACACCTCTAAGCTGGTGTCACACGTTCCAGCAGCCCCTGAAGCCACCTCAGCCCCCATCCCACTGCTCATCCCACGTTCTGACATTGTACCTTGCAGGGCCACCTGCAGAAAGGACAGAAGGAGGAGCTGGAGAGGAGGGAAGGGTGGCCAGAAATGGGGAGAGGCTCTTAGCTAGAGATACAGCCTCCTGCCCTGGTGCTGAAGGTGAGGACAAATTCCACTGCTGAACACCAGCACCAGATCCAGCTGGCAGCCCCCACCTGCCCATGGAAAGAGGAAGTGAGAGGTGGCTTAAGCCCTCCTGGGAATCTCCTCCTTTCTCAATGTTTCAGCAAAAGGATGAATGCACAGACAGTTCATCACTGGCTTTGCTGCTTATTCCCCTTTTCTCCACTGAGCTCCCCTGACAGCAGCCTGATCGATAAACATTAAATACATGACATAATGTTCTTCCAACCCCTGTCCCCTCTCTCCTTCCTTCCATCCCAGGCACCAGGATACAACTGGATCTGCCTCCTTGTTCCCTTGGAAAGCCTCTGTGGCAAGGGAGGAAAGAGCAAAATGTACCCCTTGGGTTGCCAGGACAAAGTCTGAAAATACAGTTGTGTACACTGGACAGACTCAATGGCTCTACATTTGTACAGCTCTGTTGAGGTTTATGGGAGCATTTCAGCCACTAATCAGCCCTGTTATTAATGGACATGGCCATTTAAATGGTGAAACAAAATTCAAATCCAGATGCAGCAGGGAATGCTTCAATTGCATGAGGTTTTATGGAATGAAGTAACAGTTCTTCAAGGGAGAAAAGACAAAAGGAAAAATAAAAATAAAATTAATATTAGCAAATCAATCCTAACACATTCTTATTTCCTTCTGAGTGAGCCTGTTTGGTTAATTTTTACAAAGGAAATGAGAACTACCTTGTAGCCAGTTTGCCAGTAGTACTCCTTAATGGCTCGCATCATGACGATGCCAACGGGAAAGGTCGCATTTTCCACCTCCTTTCCTGTAGATGTCTTTATAAAATCAGAACCTGAAAGGAAGCAAAATGTTTTATAGCAGTTTTTAGAACAAGAGTCCCTCTGCACATACAGGTTCACAGCCTCTAAGATGCCCTCCTGCTTATAGCAACTCCTTTACACTTATGTCCCTGTGGTATACATAAATCAACATCTTAGTATTTCCACAAGGATCCTTGAGAATAGAAATTATTTTCATCAGTTTTGGTTTTTTTTAAATTTAACTCTGCATCTATTTGGTCTCACGTCTGAGAGCCTGCTATTGTATCTCCTGCAGCAGTTTTTAGGAGAAGGGAAAGATATCTCATATGTGTTTACTAAAAGAGCTGTGTAATACTGTAAATCAAGGGAAAACTCCCCTTTTATGCATTTTGCAATTGTGACACTGCAAGTTAAATCCGCGGTCTGATTTAATGCAGTAACAAGGTCAAAACACCTGTGTTCTTTAAAGAACAAGAGTTAGCCTTGGCTTACTTTTTCCTATTTTTTCACTAGTGAATAATATTCTCCACTGCCTGTCTTAAGACTTGAGTAACATTCTTGTGTATTCTTGCTGTTCTGCCTTGGCTTGAAAGAAATCCTGAAGCACAGTGTAACAAAAAGCTAAGAAACTAATAAAAAATAACATGCCTTGCAGTGCCTGATCCAGCACTGACAGAACACAATGACAAAACTTCTTTAATTTCATTAGGACGCACTTCACCCCTAGGAACCTACTTCTTAGAAAAGGTGTACTGTGGGATCATTAATTATCAAAAGTAATTGGGAGAAGAAGAGGGATAATTCAAACATCATGTAGTAGTGCATCATCCACTTAAGTCAATTGGAACTGCATCTGCTTCCACTTCAAATTTGGCTTGGGGTCCATTTTGTCTCTTATGTGAATGATGATGCCTCTACAACATCCCCTAGAGTAGGGAAGGGAAGTTTCAGCACTGGGTCCAAGTAAGGAGTTGCCTTGGCTACATTCTGTGAGCTGCAGCACCCTCCAGAGCACCCTCCTGATGGCCCAGCTGATGGGCACAGAGCTGGGGCTCAGCCTGATGGCAAGGCAACACAAAGCCAGGCATGCTTCCCTGGTTTTAAGCACAATCAAATGGGATCACCAGCTTTGGGGTTTCTCAGGCCACAGTTTTCTCTGTAGGCTTCCTGACCAGGCACCATGTCAGCCCAGTGGTGATTCAATTGCACCCTCCTGTGACAACTCCCATCCTGGAGAGAAACAGCTATTTGCAAGGAGGATTCTAACTCCATGGGAAGTGCAGTGTGCAAAAGAGGCAATTAATAGCTGACAGAGCTTTGCAAAGAACAGAGCACACAGGAGAGACAATTGAGTTGCACATTTCAGAGCTGCTCCCTTCCAGAGAGACACCACAGACATCTGATAGTCACATTAAAACAAGGAGCAGTGGAAGTGAAACTTCAACATCACCAAATTATATTTTTAATTTCCCTTTCGAAACGTAGCACTTAAAAGTCCTTCAGTGCAATACTTCTCATTTTTTCTGCTATAAGGTAAGTCAAAGCTTTTATAAGTCTTATAATTACAAGTCTCCATGGTACAGTTTCATTAAAAACTTTCATTAAACAACAGCTGCCCTTGTATATGGTCTTCTAATCAATTTGGTCAAACAGAATGACTTCTAATCAGCTGTTGATAAAAATAGAAGATGAAATTTTAATTCTAATAGATTAACCACAAACTCAAGATAGTCTTCAAAATCCATCTAGTTCTATTCTCCAGTGGATTTAACGACTATTCAGCAACTCATTACTAAATAGAACAAGATGAACATTTTCCAGTTCATTAAAGAAATGTACTATGTATTTTTGCATTGTCCTCATGATTCGTTACAGGGAGTCTTAATTACAAGATAATGGATAATGGTTATTAAATGCAGACTCCAGTAATGAAGCTCTATTCATTTGCGAGCCTCAGAGACTGCAAAGAGGGGAAAATAAAATTACTAGCTTCAAAAGATTAACGGATCAAATTATTATTCAATTTTGAAAATCTCATTCAGACTTCATAGAAACAAGAAGAGATTAAAAACTAGTATTAGTACAAAAGTTGTGCATTTATATATTTATTTTTAAATAATATCTTAAGGCTATTACGAGAATAATCAGCTTTAGATGTGATTATTAGACAAACATACAGCCAATTTAGTAGCATCCTCTAACAATGAAAACAATACATTTTTATTTCCAGAACAAATTCTTTTTTTTGACACAAGAGCTTGCTAGCAGGACTGCAGGCAGCCTCTTGCAGAAGACAGAGGACCCACACTAGCACAGAGAGCCACGATGGAAGGTGCTATCAACATCTGGATTTCAGCAGTGAAAAGGGGGATTTAAAAATCAAGTGCTGCCATAAAAAGCACCTCATTAAGCAAACTTTATGCCAACCTTGTGATAATAAGGGAGTTTCACCCAGTCTGTTTCTTGTTCAAGTATCCAAAAACAAGTTTAAGGAATTCAGTTCAGAAGGAGTTTCACCTAGAAATTTAGGTGATGATTTCGAAACCTGAGTTTTATCACCCATCTTCTCATCTTCCTGTGAATGAATACACTCAAAAAAAATCAAGGCTAAGGCTAGAATACACACTGAATGGCTTTCCCCTTCCTTAGAGTCGATTACATGATTCAATGAGGCATTAAATCCAAGATTTTACAAAATCAGTTATTCAGGGTCGACTTCTAGGCTTGGGGAGCCTGGAAAAGACCACTCTTCCTACTTTTATTTTCCAGTGTGAAGCCACAACAGTACATCTCCTTCCAAGGTGGCAAGCCGTGTGAGACTGACTGAACCAGGGAGATGGGATGAACTCTCCTGGTTAGATCATGCTGCAGTAACACCGAGGTTGTGGGTTCAACACAAACAGGCCATTTACCTCAGAAAAGAATATTTTTTTTCTGTTCTAGATACACAGCCTCATTTAAGAATGCTCTGGTCTCCCAAAAGGTCAGAAGAGCTTCCAGAACTGGCCTGCCCTGTGGCTGTCCAGCACATCTACAGAGATTTCCAGTCCACGTAACGTTGGAGTAGAGCCTGAGAAGTGGAGAATCTTATTCAGATGACAGCATCCAGGAAACACACTCTGATTCCATAATTAAGCAATAAGGAATAATAAGCAGTGTAGCAATCGTGGAGTAATCACAACCTTTTGGTTGTGAAGTGTTTCAAATGCCCTTGGGGAATGATTATCTCCTGATACCTACAGACTCTGTGTTGCTGTCTTAGTCTTAATAAAGAACAAAGATGTGGCTGGCAGTTTTAAACAATAGTTTAGAGAGAGATGCTTGCAGAGGGACAATTATGCAGTGCTACTTTGTAAGTATTTGCAATGAGCACAAATATATCTTCATTGCTGCAACTGAGACATAACAATATGCAGTGACACAGGGAGAACATGTATCCTTCCAAGGCTTCCAGAACTGGTGGCAAAAAGTGGCATTCTGCTCAGAGGACCTGCAAACCCACCTGCTGTTCCTGCTGACAAGGCAGCAGTGACAAAATAGTACCGGATCAAATGTGCATGAAGCCCCATTAGCAAGTCATCTTTCTATTTTATGAGCACCCACACTAAGGGTCTTCAGATTCACACACAATTAGCCTTACTAGGGGTGACCAGGTTAACAACCCTCTGAAAATAAGAGGCAGGGCAAGATATAAAAGGCTAATGTAGCAGCTAATTCTTGTCAGTTGAGTCATCCTTAATTGTCCTACTTACATGTCCTCATCCTTAATTGTCCCACTTACATGTCTTTATCCTGCCCCAGCAGCAAGATAAAATACATTCCCCGTTAGCTTCACTTTGCCATGCAGAAGAGAATATAAAGCTGTGACAATTCACTTTAGCAGGAGCTCACCAGGTAACTTTAGCTCCATGACACGAGGCTACACTGCCAGACCACTCAGTTAGGTGCCTATGAGTGTTTTCACATGCCTGTGTCTCAGCTAGCATTGAAAAATTCTGCTTTGTAACTTGGTCTGTTGAGAATTACCCGCTTTTTGCAACTCTTTTCAAAAAGTGCCTGCACAGAGGGGATAAAAAGTAAAAATCCCATCACAGGGCTCCACGTTTAATGTCTGTTTACAAGTAGTACAGCCTTCTGAAAAGCCATCCCACCATCCCAGCTTGGTTTCCAAGACTCAGAATGGATGTTCCCTTTCTTGAACAGCACCTCCAGTAACAGGGGTTCTGCAGGCCAAACGATGCCCTTAGGAACACTTACACATGCACACAAAGGGACAAATTATCAAGTCCATACTTAGGCAAAATTCCCTGTAGATGATGTCTGAAAGAATTCAGCATTGCTGAATTATGCATGGCTTGCTAATGCACTGTTGCAGCATCTACCACAGGTCTCCACAGAATACTATTACTTAATTAGTATTTGTTTCTTGTGTATTCATTTAAAATGTTTCTTTAGAAAAGTTCAGCAGGAAGAGCCATTCCATTGCTCGGCTACATAGCATAGGCACTTGCTATTTTTAGAGCATTCCTTCCAATCCAATCCCTCTGTGGCATGGAGGAAGAGGAGATAAATAACTGGCATGTTCTCCAGGTCCAAAGACCACAGCTGGAATCCCTGTCACTGGTGGCACCTGGCTTGGAGCCCCACAGCAGCCCAGAAGGAAAGATGCTCCCAGTCACCTCCCCGCATTGCCATGCAGCAGCAGAGCTGGAGATGCCAAGGTGCAAGAGTTCAGGCAATTATGTGCTGCTGGAATAGCCATTCCTCTTCCTCTCCAAGGAGGAAGCAACAGGAGTGGGACACAGGAATTCCTGTATTGTTATCTGCTTGTTAAATCTCCTGCTTCTTTACCAGGATCCCATTTTTCTTCTTTAAAAGGGTGTACCACACACTGCACTCAGGGGTGTTACAGTGTATGACCTACATTAACCTTATTTCTTTTTGCAGATGGCACTACTGGAGCTGCTGAAGCAGTTTGCCTAATGACACGTGACAAGCCAAAGGCAGAAAGAAGAAATAAATCAAGGCATCCCAACACCTAATCCTAACCTTACCATCGCTAGGGAAAACCAGACCTTTTTCTCAGCTCACCCAATTGCAGTGCTGATTTATTCTACAAGCCATTCTGTGGGATATTTTCTGCCATGCTCCTGATTTTGAGGAAAATTCAAAATACAAGAGACATCAGCAGAAACCTCCTCTCTAGCACAGCCTGAGAGTGCAGCACAGTGCACCCAGGGCAGGAGGCAGTGCTGGTGGCACAGCTCTGGCCCCAGATTCCCAAATCCAAGTCCTCCTCCAGCAATTACTGATGAAGAAACATAAAGCTTGGCCTCTCAAACTGAATGCAAGCACTCTGGTTCTCAGCACTGAGCCACCTGCTCTGGCTAGGATGGGTGAAGAACCAAAATGCTGTGGGAGAAACTGGACTTGATTTGAAAATCTCCCCCTTTAAGCTTCCTTTACAAACACTGAAATGCGTGCATCACTTCCTTGTTCCCACTTAAATTAACCTAAACAATGACAAACTAGCTTAAAACGTGATATAATTAAAACAGCAGTGGTCTAGGTCAGGCTTTTTCCCTCTTGGCATTCTTGGTTTTGGATCAATACATCTCAGCCTTTCAAAATGTTGTCCTGTACATGACATATTACAGACTGAGGCTAAAACCCTGATATATCTACCAGTAATAGCACTGCAATTTGGAAGAAAATAATAAATATGCATGATGGCTTAGAATCACAGCACTACATGGCATATTGCATTCCATGTTTTAGCAACCACATTTAGCTTTGTGCTTTTTAACGTTGATAACAACTTTGAAACAAATATGTTAACATTAAATCTCAGGTACACTTTTGTATTGTCTATTAGCTTGTAACAAAATTACTCAAATTGAAGAAATAGCTGCTTAAAATCAATTTGGAAATACTCCACACTGAATAAAACAAGTAGAAAATCAGTCTACTTTATCAAGAAGGTGCTATGAATTTTAAAGATTTTAAAAAATCCACCATCCATAATACAGCCAAAATCATGACACTTCAATGTCATTTTGAGCGTTTTTCAACACTTGATGTTAAAAGCAGTTTAAGATTCTGTTCCTACGCTAACCCAGAGAAAGACAGGATTGATTTTTGAGATTTAAAAGTCCATGTGTTAATGCCACAGTCAGAATCCATCCAGCATCCAGCCTCTTGGGCATGCAGAGGACAAACAGCAGCATCAGTCCCTCTTCCACACTGTCCCCTACAACCAAAGGCAGCTGGCACAGCTGGAGGCTTCAGTACCAGGGGGATTGCCAGGATCAAAGGTATTTTCCATGAGCAATTGGAAGGGTCAATGTTTTGGCTTCTGGCTTTGCCTGAAAACCAAACAATAGAAGGTGTTAAATCTCACCAGACTCATCTGTGCTCTGTTTGTTTCCACCTGGCTTTTACCAATCAGGTAGAACAGATTTCCTGAGGGATTGCATAGAGGGATGAATATTCCACTTCGGTGATCATGTGATTACCAGGAACGTGTGAGGCACTTTGAGCTTACTTTTTATGACACTCAAACATCTTCAACACCAACAAGTTGCAAACACATCGATTTTATCATGGACTTCCTGGATTCTCCTGATGCAACAAATATCCAAAGGGTAACACCCTGGATGGCCTTACCTATACACAGAAGGCTTGTTTTTAAAGGGCATAAATCTAATTAAAGCTCCTACTTTCCAGGGAATTTTGCCCCTCAGAGTGTTTCCTTTTTCTTTCTCCACCTTGATAATTTGGCATTCAGCAAAACTGCAAAAGCCCACGTGTGTAGGCTGCAGTGTAGGTGAGAACTTCCAAGGACAGACAGACTGCTGTCAGTAGGGCTGTTTTGCAATGTTTCCAACTCTTCAGGCAGCCTGAATACCAAAAAACCTGCCAGCTCCCTTCAATGGAAAAAACAACCAAAACCCCTGACTGTGCAGCCACACTCTGAGCAGCAGGCACCTCTCTGCTGGTGGCCAGGGAAAGACTTCTGGTTTTTTAAGAAATCCTTTTTTCCTCCCATTGCATTATTAACAATGCTTACATGGCAAAACTAACAATTTTATTTCAAAGGGATGCCTTATGAAGGTGTGCTGCTGATAAATTCAGTCCAACTTTTCTGGCATAACATCTACTGAGCACTACTTGAATGAAGGAAATAAAAAAGACCAGTAAGCACCATCACAAATAGGGAACAACTCATAAAAAGGTATTAAATATGCCAGGGGGTTGTTTCTCCACCTCCCTTTGTCAACAGCCTGTGTGCTGATCTTGCCACAGACTGCAATTATGGTGAGCATCTCAAAGCAAAAGCACCAACAATCTGATTGAAAAACTGCATGGGTTTTGGTTAAAACAAAAATATTGAAACCCATAGAGAAATGCTGATTTCACCAGTCCACTGGCAGAACAAAGATGATATTCCAGTCTTCAAATCTACATTTTATAGATAGGTTTTACATTTTTTTAAAATATATGTATTATCATTTTGAACTTTGGCATTCCCAGTATTTCTTTTTACTGAAATACTGGGAATCAAAGATATTGAATATCAAACTCTCTTTGTGCTAGATGTGTATATATCCTCATAGGTATTTAGTGGCAAGTTATTAAATGTCACTATTCATCGAGACAGTACGTTTTATATCTTTCTTACAGGGAAGAGGAAAAAAAAAATCTATGTAAAATTTGCAGCAATATTTCAGAGCCCCACTCTGGTATCAATGACTTCTTCACTCAGATGCTCAGAAACAGAGGTGGCCAAGCAGAACTTCCCCTGTGTTTTGCTGAGCTGTCACGTGCCAAACGCAGAGGCAGGGACCGCGACCACCCTGCCTGCACCTTCCCTTCTGGCATAAACAGCAAAAAAAGCCAGGAGGAATTCAGTGTTCAGCATTTCCCAACATCAAATCACACACAAAGGTGTCTGATAAGTATTTACATTGGAAGATGCTGTTCTGGGGTGAAGTACAGCAGTGTTACATACTCCTTATCTATGAACTAAGCACTGTATTCACTTCCATGGAGGGCTCTAAGGCCCCCAGACATTAGCCCAAAGCAAAACCACATTGTCTCCATTTAATTACCTATCTTTTCATACTTACTGTGATCCAAATGGCTGAGTTAAACAAAATGGTTACTAGTAACAGGAGACCATTGATAACCAGCAAGCTGAGGTGGGTGTACGTGCACAGAGTTCAAAAAGAAATGATGCTGCTGCATGCTGTTTACTTCTCCAGTGTGAATTTATAAAGTGAATTAGCAAGAATTAAAAGGATTAAAGTCCCAGGAACCGATGAAGTCAAAGAGAAATAGAAAATGGATTTACTCCTAAAAAGAAAAAATTATTTAACAACTTATTAAAACAGTTCATCACTGTAATTAAAATCCAAGTGCCTAGGAAAAAGTGCCACAAGAAAGGTAATTATTTATGAGGAGACTTTAAAAAGCCATTCACAGTGAATTTGGGAGAGAATCAGCCTGAAAGAGTTGGTAGTAAAAAGAAATTGTTTGTTTATTCATAAAACTTATTTTGGTCTAGCCTACCACTAAGAATCCCTAACATCTGCTCAATGGCAGCTGTAAGTAACATTAGGAACACTCAGCCAATTTATATCTTTCCTTTTTATTAAAAAGTAAACAGGTCTTCTTAAATTATTCACTAGTAAATTAACATAAAAATCAGTGCTGTAGCTAACCACATTTTGTGGAAAGGCATCTGCAAGCTCTGCATGATCGTGATGATCTCGATCTTTCTGCATTTCACTGGCTACTTTACTCTTTATGTGATGTCCCACCTAATTTAGAAAATGAAAATGTAGAAAACTTACAAGCCATACAGGAGTCACTGCCATGAATAATACAAAATGCATCACTGACACCTCAAAAGCCATATTAGTTGCCTCCTTCTGACTTTAACTGATTCTGTTCTTTCCTTTGCCTTCTGCTGAATAAAAAATTCCTCTCAAATAATCTCAAATCTCTGCTGCTTCTGTCCTTCATGAACAAAACATTCATCAGACAGGAAGGAGCAACAAAATAAAAGTGGTGTAAAGTTGCTAATTAATAATTATTTGTTCTCATCTGCAGCACTTTTTTACTTAGATGACAAAGTGCTCTGCATGTTCCCATGTTTCACTCCAAAACTCTGTTCTTAAGACAGTAAAAAAGGCACAGGAATACTTCAAACCTAAAAGCTTTTCTTTACCTCTCACTAACTTTGCATTTTTAACTCAATCTCTTAAACATGTTAGAAGAAAAATACAGTACTCTCTTCTTGAGCTTCTCTCCCAGCACAGTTTTTATTTCACAATACAAGCTAGTGCCTGCAAATGAACTCACCAAGAAGTTGTTCAAGGGCACGGAGCAGCTCTGCTTATTTTAATAGGATATTTTTGTTTTACTTCTAGGGAAAAAACAAGTGTTTCTGCAGTGATCTCTGGAGACAGTTTAAAGCTGAGCTGTAATTCTAACCCAGGCACTGGAATAGCATTGTTACAACAGCACAGAGCCCAGCCAGCTGAAGTTCCTGGAGGATTCTGCCTTGAAGCTCCAAGGAAGCTGCTGAGAAGCTGCATTTGCTGAGATCCAGAGCAAACACAGTGCCTGATTACCACATAAACCTGGCTAGTTAGCTATCAACAGCATGTACATGGTGCCATGGTAGCAGAGAACCAGCTGAAAAATGCCATCCCTCCTCTTCCTGGGGACTAGGATTCCCAAAAAACACAGCAGCCCTCTCCATCATACCCCACCAAGCTGCTTCCACATCCTGGGGTCAGCTCTCTGTCCCACAGCTCCACTTATGGGTAAGGTTTTGTACTTTGAGATCACTTTCCAGGAGTGGGAAGGAGGCTTTTGAAGACACATGTCTCACAATTTTGTATTCCATAATTTCAGTGTGATGCACGGAATATGGAACATCATCCCTTGTTTCCTTTTTGGTCCACATTGAATTAAGAGATGAATTAAGAGATCTTTGTGAAAAACTACAAGATTTCACTCCTTCACATTGGACTGGCAACATGACTGCAAAGGTGATGGAAAGAAGATGTTATACTTGGAAAGAGCTCCTGGTTTCACCAAAGGAGGAATCTTTTCTATACCTTAGATTTAGCAAGAACTCAACTTTAGAAATCAGCTGCAGTTGTACACTGCAGAGAAATCACTTTATAACCCAAATGCTAGCAGGAAAGAAACTTCAAAGGTACAAAAGACAATCAGATGTCAGATCCCTGTTGACTTGCCATGAAGACTATGGCCTTTGCTGTCAATTTAGTCTTTGAAAAATCCCCTCAGAAGAAGAACTACTACAGACACCTCTGGGAAAGCTATTGTCTTTAGTAACTAGAAAGCACAGGCAGAAATCTAAATTGTCTTCTCTGAGATAGACTGAATTTAAAAACTACAATTTCTGAAAAGGAATTGAAAAAAACAAACAAAGAAACAACAAAACCAAATGAGGAACATATCCCAGGGGATGAAATCCCAAAGCACAGTATCAAAGAAGGGAGTCTCTTCCATTCTTTCCATTATCATCCCAACACAATTTGAGCAACAAGAACCAGAGGAACACAGGAAGACTGGGAGACAACCTTCAAGAAACCCAAGGAAATTCAGGTTCCTTGTGTAACTCATCAAAAACACTGCAAGCAACCACAGAGGCAAGCTGGAAGAGTCTGTTTCCAAACACCATTGAAATGAGCATATTCTATGATAAATGCATTTGCATTTGACCACTCCTGTGTGGCTCAGTGAGGAATGTGTTTGTGCAACTAAAATAAAATATATATATTTTATATTTATATATGTATATATAAATATAAGTATAAATATACATATAAAGATATATATGAATATAAATATAATATATATATTTTTTTACACTTTTTATCAGTGTGTTTAACATATAGCTCTAACACTCAAATAAGGAAACAATCGATGCCCTCCTAATGGGAAACTTCTTGTTTTTGTCCCACTTTCATGCCTCAGGTATTTCACTTATGTTTGTGCTCATCTCATTGTTTTTCTGTGTCTTTATGATTAAATGGTATAGTCAAGTGAATATCTAAATATTTTTAAAATAAACTAATGACATTAAAGATCACATATTCCTGATGTATTTTTCCACTCAACACATTTCTCTTCAAAAGTCTAAACCCACATTGCTGCTGCCAGGAGTATATATCTTCAAATTAGACAGGCACAACCACTAGGCCTTGATACCTTAAAAAGCAACAACAGTCAAAAAAAAAAAAAAAATTAAATATCCAGGACCTACAACCCTAAAATCATGCTTATTTTATTTCCACATCTATATTAAGTTATAGTTAAGGAACTGGATTTTCTAACTAGTGTTCCTATTTGCAATCTCTTAAAAGATACTTTAATATTTCATGAGCCAATTTTATATAATTGATAGGTACAGTAAATTAAATATTTATTTCTATTTTTCACTGGTTTAGTAGAATTTAACACCTGCTGCTGACAGAATAAAAAAAAAACCCAACCTGAAATATTGGAGAAATAAATAGTACCCAGTACATCTATTGATTTTACATAATATTTCCATGTTTTAAAATTGCATTCTCTCAAATCATTACCTTCAATACTGGAGCTTCACAGATGCAAAGTTTTTTTGCTAGGAAGCCCTGTTATTTTGCTGGCATGTTTGACTGGAACTATTCACTGTGCAACAATTTCTGAGTCTGAGGTGATATGAAACTTCAGAAGTTTTAACACAAATTCTAACAAGTTATTTAACATAGAGACAAGGTTTCATTCATGGGGAAAATTAACCCAACAGAGGTGCTTTCTCACCTCTCTGCATCAGCTGCTATAAATTGAAAATATACCGTTTAGATATTCCTTAATTAACATGTTTTGGAGAGATCCTGAATACCAGCAAAAGGAAAGTGCTATTCAGGCACTGAGGGTAATTTGCTAATAGAAGTTTGACCCCTCTCAACACTGTGCTGTCCTGTCAGTACCTGCCCACTCACTATTTCACACCCAGCTCCAAAGCATAAATTTCTACCTTGTAATGAGAGAAATTAAACTTCTGTTTATATCTTAATTTACTAAGCCTCACAGAGGTGCTATAAAACGTGCAAGTGTTAATTTTACACACATAAAACCAGAGAGGCAATGTGATGTGCTGGAAGTCATTCTGCAACCTCAAAGCCATCTTCTGGTTTCCTGACTTGGTGCTCTTCTGGTGAGAAGTGCTTGGAAACAGCACTGTTCCTATTTGTAAGTGGAGATGGTGGAGGGAGAAAGCCAGGTGGTGGTGTGGAAAACACAAAATCAAACAAACAGGTACAGAGCTGACAAGTTTTACACTGTTTTATAGTTGTATTTCTTCTTTGACTTCACTGGAGGGTATATATTCTTATTTTCTGATTACAGGAGAATACCATTAATAGAACAGACCTTGCACAAAATTAGCAGAGTTGCCAGGCATCCTGCTCTGACAAATATGAATGGCCCCAAACCAAGATCTCCCCTCAGATATGGCTGTGTAGGCAGGCACACACTTCAGTAAGCACATAAATAAATGCATAACAAAATGTGCCATTGCATGCACGTCTGGGTTTTTAACAAACTGCAAACAAATGAGGCTTCACTGTATGCACTCTAACTCTGTTCTCACTTCACAGACTCTTTGTATCTTTATTTTTCCCCCAACATCTTTGTTTCTCTTAAGTGTTACTTCTGTCCTCTAGTTACCCATGCAGGGTTCTGTTGACTCAACTGGAAAGGCTTTTCATGAGAGCCTGCCCTAGCCTGTCTCAACCACTTTCCATTCCTTCACTTCTGATTCCCTATTCCCTACACATATATTACTGAGCTCCAGACAGATTTTTAAGTCTCATTTCACATTCCTTCAAGGTCTGCTTTACTCAAGCCCCACTTTTTTTCTTTTTCTTTTTTTGCTACTAGTCTTTGCATGGCCTCTCATCAGCAATTCAAACCTGAGGATATTGTGATTGCATTGTTGGAACTTTTCAACTCCAAGCTTATCTATCACGCCTACATTATTTCTAGTGATTAGCTGCAGTATCACTGCTAAGCTTGTAGGCAATTACCTCATTTAAGGGAGCATCCTTGTAGTGCCTCACTGAACATGCTGTTATCTGCATTTTCATACTGCTGGCTTTTTTTGTTTCTCCCCATTCTGTACCAGAACAAATGAAGTCACTTGTTTCTGTTCCAACCTCTTTTAGGCTGATTGTATTTAAAGATATGCCATCTTTTGATCTTACACTTAATTCAAAAACTTTCTTAGTCCATGATATCATTCAAAACTTTGAGACAGACTGCCACACTGCATCTCGGTTTTCCACTCTTTGTACTAAACTTTCAGTGATGCTAACTTTGAACAACCACAGAATGCAGGACATCTGGAGCAGACAGGGAAGTGACTGACACCCAGGATAACTCCACAGCAATAATCACTGCCCTGATAAGCCACTTAAGCAGCCAACTGCAGCCACCTCTACATTGAACACAGTGGCCAAGAAAGGCTCAGGAGGCACCAGTCAGTGCTAATTAAGTACTCTTCCCACACACTCCTGAGAGTCAGGACTCACTAACTTGTCCCCAGCCCCATGCTGGACCTCCAAACCAGAGCTGAGCATCACCTGCCACCCTGGAGAGCATTCAGAGACAGATCACATCCAGAGAAAGGAGCTGCCTCTAGAAGAAGACAGACACACACTGCCCCTGATTTCTGATGGGTGTTTCACAGGTAGAGGGTACCCTTTCCAAATACACCATCAACTCAACACAGTGGTTGTATTTCAGAGAGGCAAAACAAGACACAAAGTGAAATTTGGTTTTTGTGTTACAGAGCCTCCTCCCTTGGCTTGCCTTTCATTTGCAAATGCTCTGGGCTCTAATTGACTGACAGTATCAAATGACAGCTGAAGTTGTAGACATGTAATTAAACCAACACATAATACAACTCACAAGGCACTGAGGGGGGACCTTGATTTTTGGATTGAGCATGAGACTTCAAGCCAGAAACTCACAACTTGTAGAGTTTTGCATGGATCTCAAAGAGACAAGAGCAGTTGTTGGTTGCTGCCAAGTTGTTTATTGTATGAATACAGTCTCAAAGGTGAGGAGTTCAGAGTGTTAAAGTCTGTGCTAAAACTTTTCTGGCATAAGTCCCGATATATTGAGCAAAAGCAGCAGTTTCTTCTTCTTTCTGTGCTGTGATGATGATGAATTTTCACCTCAATACAGGGGGATTATATTCATAAATCAACTAATCAGCTAAAAATACTATTCTAAAACATTCTTTCTACACCAATCTAATCTTAATTCTAACATAAGAAAGTAGTGGAAGCTCTTATCTAAAATTTACGTATAGAGTATTATCAATTTATGTAAACAGCTTTATCTCTTCCATCTAGAAATGCAAGCTCTGTTTTTGTTATGTGTAGAACTAAGTTAAATCTGTAAAAAGTAACAGTACTGAACTTTAAACTAGGCTTTAGGGCTTTTTACTAGCTAACAGTCTCTTAAGGCACTTAAGAGATATTTCTACTTACTTAAAACTAAAACTTACACCCTTATTTCATGTCTATGGCTTAAAATATTTTATTTCTCTCAAGGCTTCAATTCAATCCCTGTATTTCTTTCTCTCTCTGAGGGACTCAGAGATGCTTCTATTCCATGCATTCCAACAACTGATCTCAGCTTGACTTTTGCTTTGTCTGCTATTATCTCTGTCTCATATTTCAAAAGGCAATTGTAAGACTTACTCTGCCAATGTCAGTTATGTGCTTTGAAGACATAAAGTACTAAGTGCCAAGTATTATTACTTATTCAGTAGTCTTGTTTCCTATGTTTGAGCAAAGCATGCCTTGCTTTTCAGTTGATTTTGCTAGTTTGGTTTCCCTTGGCCTCTCATTTTTCATGGAACAGTCACCTGGCAGAAGTTTTGGCTCTTTCTGGTCCACATCCAGCAGTAGGAAGTCAGCCCTTGCACTCAGATGACTGCTAGCATGTTTACAGCCACACCCCATAACCCTGCTCAGAACAGATCTGTGCAACAAAGTGCTCACAACAGCAACAGCTATTGGCATCTTAGAGTTTGTCTTCCCTAATGACGACCTCAGGATAAAAATCTTATTCAGAGCTGAGGTAAAAGCTCTGTGGAGCCAGGCATTATTTTGTGATGTTCCAAACCATCTCTCTCTCTCCTGTGAACTGCAACACCAAGCTTTTCCTCACTGTTTGGCTATGTTATTTCTGTTCACTTTGGAATGAACAGCATCAAAGGATCTAAAACCATTTCTGCTCACTTATTTGATGTGTTTTAATTTTCCCCTTCTAGACATGAGAGACCTTACTGCTTCAGACACCTTCTGCTACTTCTTGCAGGATTTTTTGTGCTGGAGACTTTAGCAATTGGTTTGTTTTAGCACTCATTCCCTTCTTAAATCCAATGTTTGTATTAGTCAGTATCTCCACATACCACTTATTTGACTAATTGTTTAATGACCTATGAAAAAATTGTTTAAAACCCATACATCAGCAGAGCTGCAGAAGAACACGCATCACTATTTTCTGCTCCTTTCACAGGTACTTGTGTAGATATAAATAAAGAAAACAAGTATCTTTCACATGTCACTGCTGTGCTCCCTCAGCATCCCAAAGTGTGGCATAAAAGGAGAGGTTTTCACAGTCAAAATGACACAGATCAAGTTTTCACTTTCAAAGTACCTTTACTTCATCACTTCCTCCACCTCCTTCCTAGTCTGCCTATCTTAATGATTATGAATTGCTACACAGTACAATAAAGACTTGTAATTAGGTAATATGGTTTTCCAGAATAAAAATCTTATATATGAGCAAAACATGCAATTAAGTCATCAGCAGCTTTACTGAAGTATTCTTCTCCTACTACAAGTTCATCTTTCCCTTCCTTGTCTGCCTTCCTTGGCTGTTTCTGATGTTTGTGTCAAGAAACAGAAGTTTAAAAATGGCCCACCTCTCATACTATGTACAAGAACTCTTTTCTTGAGTGTTCTCAAGAAGAAATTGAGAAATTTCTTCTTGAAAATTCTCAATGAAGAAATATGTAATAGTTACAACCAGCATGGGGGAGTCATGTGCTCCTTAGGATTGTTTATTCCAAGAGACTACTCAGGCACAGACTTGAGTGTCCCCTGCAAAAATGGACATGATTTACACAAGGATACACCAGACACTCAACACCACTAATTACTTCATTCTCTGTCCCCAAAGCAGAGTCAAAAATGCAGTCAGTTTAATTAGAAGCTCATGCACTGAAATCAACACCAGGACTTGAAGAAGCCCAAGAAATGGCAGTGGATACTCTAAACCAATGGCCCAAAATTCCCTGACTCAGTGCTAGGCTTTTGTCTCAGTCAGCTTTCCAAAATCAGTGTGCTCCTTTGGCAGTGGGACAGAGGCACTGCTGTGCAAATCTCCCTGCCATCCTGTCCTCCTCAGCACTGCAGAGATTACTCCTGCCAGGTGACTCACTGTCCTTAGAGGGATGTCAGCCTCTTTCACTCAGAAATAGCTTCTTAAATATTCCAGAAGAATTTATGGTGTGTCAGTCAAGTTGGAAAAGGCACAGTTAAAAGAATTTAAGATACCTGTGTGCCTCCTCCCATTCTGATGTCTTTCTCCTTATGGACTGTACTGGAGAAGGGAGAAAAGCAGCCATGAAGAATTATTTCAGAGATAATAGGAGTCAAGAGGCACCAGTTCAAACAGATGAAAATTATAGATAATATACAAGTTCATATTATATATAATTATATTGTTATATATAACATAATATATAGAATATTATATATTGAGATATCATTATATAGTATATATCTTATATATAATATTAATTATATTAATATTTTATATCACATATATTTAACCTATATATAATATACCTTTGGTGGCTTTGTGCTGCAGGGCCTTGGTGGATGTGTGCATGCTCAGCAAGGCACTGCAAACATCTGTAACCCCAGGATTTTGTGCTCCCCACGTGCTAGGCTGGCATCATGGACAGTGAAGTGAGAACAGTTTAAGGACTGCACACCCTCATTTGCACTGATACAACTGCATGCAATGCAAGGCTGTGGACCAGATTACTGAGGCTGTGACCATTTAAAAAACAAAACCTAAAACACTGCAAACCAATCAAAAGCCCCACAGAAAACTGGTTAACCCTTTTCTGGAATAATTTTCAATTGTAATTCTTTGAAAACTCAGCTTACAATGACACATGAGGAGCATTTCTAACAGCACAACTGAAAGAACTGTATTTAGTTGTAAAGGACAGGAAGAACTGGTCAGAAGCAGCAAAAACTTTTAAAGCCAGATACAGTTGAATCCACTGTACTATGGATTCATTTTCTCCCCAAAATGATACCAATAAAACAAAATTCAACTGGAATTTGAGGCTCTCAGCAGTTCTGACAAGCTGGAGTCTGAAAACCTAACTCTCAATGCCTGTATGCGGAGCACAAATAAATTCTTATTTTTATGCCTACCCACAAAGAAAAAGCTAAAGATTGAAATAAGGAAATTACTGGATGTATTCAGATGGATAAGTATCTTGAACAGTGAATAACTAGGCAAGGAAAATCATTAACAATAGAGCCATCTGCTGTATTTCAAAAAAACTACACCAGCAAAATCCTGAAAATGGTAAAATGCTTTACAAGCTGAATTCTTCACTACTCAGTGGTACAAAAAGTGATCATAATGATTAGTGCATCAGTTTAAATAAAAGGAAATTTGTATTTCTTACACCTCTTCTAATTAAAAGCAATATTAAGTGGCACAATACTGATCCTCTGTGTCTAATGATACTAATTGACATTGTAGCTGGGCTTGTTAGAAGGCTGAAATGCTCTCCATTCCACTTGAATCAGAGAAGCACAGAATTGTGTATGGTAACAGTGAGGTCAGCATCAAGCTGAATATTTATTTAAATACTGACAAGACACTTGATTACATTTTTCTTGCTTTAAAGTAAGAATTTTCAGTCTGAAGAAAAAAAAGGAGGAAAAAAGAAAACCACAAAAAATGAGGGGAAGTTTACAAGACAGACTAAACCAAGTGGTTCTTAGTATATTTTTATACTTCTAGAAAGGAGGAGCCCTCTTTCAAGCATGGTGGGAAAAGTAAGTGGCCTGGAAGCCAATTCCCAATTTTGCATCTCCAGCATAGCACTGGAACACAAAACTATAATCCTGGTTCAGCTAGGAAAAGTTGTACCAGCACAGACCCAAAGCTGCAGAGAGAGAATATACTGCTGAAAATCTGGGATCAAATGGGTGCTAAGCTATGCAAAAATGTAACACCTACAAAGTATGGAAGCTTGGTTTCCTGAGCTGCCCTCTCAGAGTGGGTTAGAAGTGATCACAAACCAAAACTGAGAGCTTTTGGCATCAATCTTCACAGGGAAGCTCCCCTTGCATTTAAAACAAGCTTGTGAGCCATCTACCTACATCCTGTCCTGTAGGTCACCACAACTGCCTCCATGTGCCTGCCCCAAATGGCCAAATATTAAATATTCTGATCAGATCAGATGTTTGACAACGAATTTTTCTCGTTCCTACAACCCTTGCCATTCAGCAGTTTCTTACCCAACATTTCATGCAGTTTTTTGTAGGTTACACCAAAACAAATCACACTACATTACTCCACCTGCAGCTTCAGTAATTGCTACACAAGTTTCTCCTACCATCAGCAAAACCAAACTTCCACGACTAGAATTTTTTAAGCCTCATAAATAAGACAGCAGAGACATTCTTAGCTTAAAAGGAGAATCAAGTGTATTTACCTGCCATCATAGCTATCATACTAGCTTTGTAGACATTGGCAAGGGAGCCCAGTTCACCTGTAGCCAAGATTGTTTTCATGTGAGCTTCTCCACAGGCTGCACGGCACAGACGGATCTCCTCGTAGAGACCTGGGGATAAAAGCATGTGGGAATGATCAAAGTTGCCTGAGAGAGATTTTCAAGTATGGCTGTAATTTCCACTTCTGGATTAATTTCCAATCTTATAATTAGTTGTAGCACTCAGGAACTTAAGTTTTGTAAGTTCAGCAAATTACATGACTGGAGGTAATTAACAGCGCCGTGCAGTTTCAGACTTTACTTAATAGCTATTAATGTCTGTTCTCTCAAAACTACAAATGTACAAAATGAATGATTACATCAGGAGAAAAAAAATGCTATGACAGTAAGGATTGATCTTAAACCAGCTTTTCCAGCTGGTTTATATGGTAGCACATTGAATCAGGATTCAGAGATAGCTATGTTTTCCTCTGCACCTGGTCAGTGAAACCTTCCCACCCCTCCTGGTAAAATTCAGCAGTGCTCCCACAAAAATTTACATACAGGGAAACTAAAAAGAGCTAGAAATTAATGAAGCATTTGTCAGAAGTTGGTCACTCAGGGATGTTTAAGATTGCTCCAATGTGGGGAGAAAAGCAGCTCTGACAGTGCATAGTCACCAGTTCTGGACTTTGAATTTTAAAAAAACTAAGATGCAAAACAAACAAACAGGATGCTTTTGCACGAGGGTCCTTTTGACAAACTGTACTCAATCTTCAAACACATAAGCAAAATGTTCTTTGGTAAAAGGCTAAAATACAGCTTTAAATATGTCTTGCTAAACCAGTCCAGGCTATAAAGACTCATTTTTTTCAGCAATACTAGACTTCTTTTCCCCTCAGCCCTTCAGTGAGACCTGGAAGCGCAGGGCAGGGTTTGCCAGCTGTGGCAGGACCCTCATCCAACAATGCCATGGGCACACCAGGGTGTCCAGGGCTGGAATTGCTGGGCTGGCCAGCTGAGACATGCTGCACACATTAGCAGACAACTGGCTGATGCACTTAGCAAGTCCCTTTATAGACACCAGGCTTCACCTTGTTTCTTACTGTGTACCAAAGGTGTGAATTAATCAGTACTAGCATGCAGTCTAACATGTTTTATTGATCAATTGGTGATACTCCAGAAACCTACATCAAATCAAGGCTCAAAAAGGAAACACAAAGGACCTGTGCTATTTTTTTTTTTTTTGTGCATTTAATAACCCTGCTCATGTTAGATCCAAATGAAATCTCTTTTTGTGGAGAAGCTCTTTCCTGAAGCTTTTGAAAACCCCGAGAAAGCAGCTTTCTTCTTCTTCCAGTTTCGGTAACAAGAGGAAAAAGTTTTCTCTACCTTTGAGATACGCCACCAAAAATGTCAAAATAAAATCAACAAAATGTACATTTAGGTTGGATTCCATGAAAAGAAATTACATCCTCACAGCTGTTGTTCCCTGGCAGTGCAGCTCCAGCACCCTCCCTCGTAGTTGGAAGGTAGTTTTACATGCAATTAGCGTCAAGCTCGTTTGAGCAGGCTCACTGCCTGCCAGCACACATCATCCCACGGACAGGAACCACTCGGGATCCTCAATCATCCGTGTCTACCAGGTTAGCTGGGGTGGAGGAAAAGTGGGCACACTTTAATGGGGCAGGTGTGTAGGTAAGAAATGCTGTTCTTTATTCAAAGACCAATTATTGCAGACAATAGCTGACATTCACAGGGTGTTTTCAACCCCACAGTGAAAGTACAGAAGAAATGCAGCTACATTTGGGACAGAGTAATTTAACCAGAGCATCCCAATCCCAACTGCTTTGATACAGAACAAGTGTAAAAAAAATCCTACTCCCTTTAAAAATAAAAGGAGCAGTTTCAATACTCAGTCAGATTTAAATCAAAGCACAAATAACAGGATTATCCTGAAAATCTTGGGCAAATGTCTAAAGTATAGCTGGAGTTAGTCACACTTCAAAATGTACAAGGGTTTCAAGGAGTGCTGAGCTTCCTGTGGCACAGTCTGTGCTGCCAAAAAGGCACTGCCAAAAGTGCCAAAAAAGCACTTGAGGACTCAGTTCCATGAAGCTGAGCAGCAGCAGGATCAAAGCTGGATGCTCCAAATGCAGGAATATCTGTGACCTGTGCAGAACACCAACAGCCACAGCATCTCTGGTTGCCAGCAGTAGCACAAGGATTTTTTGGTCAAAAATCTCTATCACAGAAAACCCTGCAGGCATATTTTCAACTAGGAGCTAAGAACATCATGAAGTGGTTGCAAGAGACTTTCTTTTTGACTCCTAAAAACAAAGAAAAAGCTCTCAAAGCAAATGGCCAGTATTCTCCAGCATATTTAACAAAGCACCAATATTATCCATTCTAAAAGCAGTCTAAATCTTAAGCCAGGGGGGAAAAAAAAAACCTTAAAAAGCAAAAAACCCAAGAAAACCCAAACCAATAATCCCACAAAAAAACCCCAAAGCAAGCCAACATATATAGAATATACCTGGAATATATCAGCTGCAGTTTGCAGTAGCTCTACTGACCTAGCTGTTCAAATGGATGTGACATAAGAACTCTTCTGCTTTGCACCACTTGAGATTCCTGACAGTTTTCATGAGCTAGATCTGCTTTTACTAGATGCATTTATGGAAGTCAGAAAAATTCAGATTTTGGAGGGGAAAAAAAATGCTTTTGTAGCTGTGGTTTTAATTTCACTGTTATAAAACACTAGAGTTGTAAGTTTTATTGTAATTTTCCTAACAGTGTAAATATTTAGTACATTATGTTGAATTTTAGCAGCTATTAAATACAGCAAAGAAAATGTTCCTTCCCCTATACATTTCCCAAACAAGCATCCCTGATAATTTCTGCTGGCTGTAATCTGCACTAGATTGTCTAGATGGTCTGTTACTTTGGTGTAATACATTTCTCCTAAAAATCACAAAATAAAGGGGATAATCCAGATCTCCTACAAAGGAAATGAAAATATTAAAGGAGGAAAAACCCACACTGCTTAATTTTTTATGGAATATCTCCTCTTCAAAAAAGCGATGATAAAATCACTTTAAAAAAAAAAAAATCAATTTATTTGGTGTTTCTATCAGTCACAATGACTGATGTCAGAAATTGAGATGAGAAGATGTTTTGATTTTTGTTAGTCCAAAAGATCAAGGTGATTGTGATGGAGAAAACTGGAAAATAGATTAACAATGCTCCTGAAGCCACTGAAAGTGAAGCATGGCCAGGTGTGGGACTAGCACTAACATTACTGCACCCCACCCAGCCTCAGAAAGTACAGAAAATATTGATAACAGGGGGGAAAAAGAATAATAAATAGACATTTCAACAATTTGTTGGTCAACTTGATTGCTCCTTCCATAAAGATTCCACATTCTGTGTCTACAGGAAGTATCCAAATTGATAATTTATGTTTAATCCATACTTTGTCAAGTAATACAAGACAATAGCTGAGTAAACTACTTGGAAGTAGCATTGCTTTAAAAGCTAAAAGGTTATAAAAAGTATGTAAATTCATAAACTTATATCTCATTTAATGTTATTTTCTGATGTAATTTAGCTGTCCAATGAAGCTGCTTTCATATTCAGCATTATTTAAAAGATCTTAACAATTACTTCACAAAGATCTGCAAAGTACATTCTGAGTGTCATAAAGAGCTCCAGCAATATTCAAGAACTGCTTTAAAATCATTTGACATAATTGGACATACACTAAAATATTTAATAACCAAACAAGCCTTTGAAGCAAATCACAAAGCAGCACTAGTCTATTGTGGTGACCCCAATTATTGCACAGGCTAGAAGAAAAGCTAAAAATGAACAGTGAGATAAAACACTCTACCACAAAGATTTTTTTCCACTAACTTCTGAAGTTGTGAAGACTATCAGCATAAGAAAATGCTTCTAAAAGTATATTATTATTATTATTATTATTATTATTATTATTATTATTATTATTATTATTATTATTACCATTAGCATAAGTTAGAACTGCAAGGCAGCTTTAGTTGATGAAGCACCTTAAACACAGGTACTGTTACACTACTTAATTTTATGCAATATAGGGATTTAGCCTAAAAAGATCTTTCTTTGTCCCTTCTTCTAGATTCATTAAAAGTATTTTATTGATTATTCTGCACTATCCCTAATCACACAGGTAACATATCTATAGAAAGCTAAACAGGAAGACAGAACACAGATTTTCACCAAAAATCCAGATCACCTAATCAAATATCTTTTATTTTAATAGAGATGTTAAACATTGTAATTTTTCACCTTGTGGCATTTCTATGGCAAGTAAATTCTATTTCTGAAGTAGCTTTTTTTCAGGATCATGTATACACATGTCACAAACAGATTCAGATTCACGAATAAACTTAAGGAATCATTTGGAAATAAACTGAATTCTGCTATCAGTGGAAAAAAAAAAAAACAACTATATAAGCCACACCAAAATAAGGATGGCTTTCAACCTTGTCATGACTTCAGCTCTGGGTAAAAGAATATGCATGCCAAATTAAAAGCCATCCCTAATTTACCTATTTAGTAAAGTGACATCTTTATATCACATCCATCAGTGCTGTGTCTGTGCACTCCTCCCCTGTGATTTGTGACCACAAAGAATAATTCACCTCCCATGCAGAGAGAGCCAACAACACATGGCCAGCTCATTTCAGCCATGACCCAAACTCTCAATCCAAGCCCTGTGTTTCTCCTCTGAGTTCTCCTTCATATAATCCTTAAATAACTAAGGCCAAAAGTATGGATATGCAAATACTATCAAGATATTAAAGCAAGGAAACCAGTCCTGAAGACACAGATGCAGAAGCATGAGGGGCTTTTGGTTCAATTCTAACTGTTAATTGAAAGAAAACCAGAAAATATAATATATCTATATAAATAATATAACTATTTAAATAATATATCTATATAAATATTATAATATATAATATTATATAATATATTATTTATAATATATAATATTATAAATTATATATTATATAATTATATATCAATATTATATAAATAATATAATATATAATATAATATTATTATATATTATAGAATATATGTATTATTTTATAGAAATTTATATTATATATTATAGTATAGTATATTATATTATAGTATAGTATATTATATTATAGTATAGTATATCATAGTATATTATAGTATAGTATAGTATATTTATTAATATATAATATTTAAATGTTATAAATACATATTTATATATAAGATATATTTTATATTATATATAGGTATTATATATATATATATAATATATTTTATATATTACATCTAAAAATCTATGTTAACAAATGTCTATAAAATATATATAAAATATAATATATCTATTACCATGATTTCTGTTATTTCCTTAAATAAAATCAGGTGCCAGGGGTGCATTATAGAGTCTTCCAAGGAAATAGGATATTATGGCACTGTGTTATACAGCTAAGTGGAAAATTCATTCCAAGACAATGATGTGTCTACCTTCACATGGAGATTAGTTATAGGAGCACTGTCAGCACTTAAGGCAAACCATTCACAGTACATTAAGGATGCAATTAGAGCAAAAACCATCTTCAGCATTATTGTTCTTACTAATTAGTAGTAGTCTACAGACGCCAGAACATCAATAATAATACGAACAGTCAATTTGTAACCTCAACTCTCAGGAAAAAGAAAACAACTGAAATACGTGTTTTCCTCAAGAATTGAAACATGTATATTTAAAAAGGTATCATCTACATTAGCAGCCCCTTGGGCTTTCTAACAAAACTCTTCAAATAATTAGGCTTTTACTTGCTATTTTTTTAATGCTGTACACAAAATCCTCTAAAGGCACAGGGAATAGACCTGAATTTTCAAACCACAAAGTCATTCTGCCTGCCCAGCCTGATACAACACCCAACAGCATTCCCCTCAAAAAGTCCAACCCTTTGGCATTACTTGGTTAAATCATTTTTATTTAGCTCAGAGCCCCAGATTATCAGTTCCTCTCTGGGGAGAGACCAGATTAATCAAGGACTGATGGAGAAATTTAGGGAAGAGACAAAGACAGGTCCTGCATGTGCAGAAAGGTTTAAGTTCCTTGAGAAAGGAACTTTTTTACTCACCTTCCCACTGGCCAGTCAGCACCAGACTCCTGCTGATGACAATGTCAATCTCTCGGGCACCATATTCCACTGCCAGCCTTATTTCAGTCAGTTTGGCCTCTAGAGGAGTTTGTCCAGATGGAAACCCAGCAGCCACTACCATCAAAGGGGTGCAGGTAGAAGGAAGAAATGTTTCATGAATGTGCTAAAGTTTTATAAATTGACCATAAAATTGAAAATACCAGTAGTACACAAAAAAGTTTGAATGTTATTCTTTTCTTTAATGCTTGCCATGATTCAAAAAAATCTAAAGGCACCTCATCCTACCCTCTCCTCATGCACATGAAGCATTAGCTCTACCCTCAAGAAACAATGTCCAGCAAGCTAAGTGCATCTTGTGAAAAGACCTTTCATGTGCCTTGATATTTTCCAGAACAGCATAAAAGTTCCAAAAGTTTCCAAAAATACATTAAAGCATAGTATCTATTGCTTCTACCAACTGAGCAAACAAGGAGTGAGCTCATATATGAAGCAATATATACATTTTTAATTTTTTCCAATTCTTTTAACTAGTATCTTGAGTTAAATCATAATAATATTGTTTAATGGTGAAATCACAAGATAGCAAAAATTGCTTTCAGTGAGTTCTATTTAAGATTATGTTTATGATGTTTAAGTACAAAACCCAAAGGTAACTTTGGAAATGGAAAAAATAATGGCTTTGTCAGAGATTGTCTTTCTCTTTGACATATAAATGCATTTAGTGTGTGTTTTTCCCCTACACAACAGTGAAAAAAGAACAAAATACATGTACCTTAGCTTTTAATACCTCATCTAACTTCAAAGTTTTTGAGAAGCCTTAATTACAACTCCCATCATCATCTAACTTCAAAGTTTTTAAGAAAGCTTAATTAGAACTCCCATCATCATCATCTACTTAGTGTACACTGATATTTGTCCAGCACTCCACCTCAATTTCTTCTTTCCAGGTGAGAAAAACCCTGATATATTTTAAAGGCCTCTTTGAAGAGCTTCCAGCAAAAAGACTTGGCATTGCTGATAAGCTTGAAATTGAAAGACAACAAAAGATTATGCCAGAAGAAAATCCTCCTTCCATTCCTTTCCTACCACCTTTTCACCTTACTCCCTGCCACAAAATCAAGTCCAAACTCCTGGATTTCTCTATGTGCTTTATAACATCAAATTATTTAATGGGATATTTTTGAATGAAGCTCACCTGAAGCCACGGGTATGTTACAACCAGCAGCCTTGAGGGTGTTCACAGCATCACAGACTCTTGCAGGATACACACAAACCGCTCCAACAGTGATACCTGCAAAAGGCACAGCTCCCTTTTCCACACAGAGAATTCCACCCTCTCCATGAGCACGTGGGCATTGTCCTCACCCCCCTTGTGCTCTCACAAGGATCCTGAGCACTGCCCAGGGATGTCTGTTGTACTGTTCTAATGGTTCAGGTAATCCTCGTGCTGTTTCCTCCTCACATTCCTTCACCTGACCCTGGGAGCAAGTCTGCAGTAGCAGGAGTTAAAACTCTAAGATTTTTATCGACACACTCACAGTTTAATGCCAAAGCAGAGTTAATAAACAAATTGCTGCAAGAGAAACTGCACTGCTGAGCTCTGTTCTTACCTGTGGAGTCAGACTGAGCCCAGCAGCAACTGAGCAGCCTTTATGTTAGTGCAGCCCTCCTGCATTTCCAGCTAAAATGCTCTTCTCTCAAAATCTCAGATAATTGACCTCATATTTTATACTTCAACTGTTTGAAGAGTCCATAAATCCAAGTTTAAAAAAAAAGACTAATCTTTGACATTTTATGTATATGGCTTCAATCAGAGGCCTGATTCTCCTTTGGTCCACACGACTTCAATCGGTGGTACCAACATCCTTTCTGAAAAGCGAGAAAATAAAATTTCCTCTACAAAATACACACACCAAAAGCTACCATACCTTTATCATGCATGTCCAAGGCTTTGAGCAGATCCTCTCTGATTGGGTGCTTTGCTTTAAAACACAGCCTTTGAACATTTGAAGGAGTATCATCGCCTGAGAGAGTGGTGAGGTCTATGCAGGTGACAGCTTTCAGCAGCCAAGCTGCCTGCAAAGGGAACAAAGCAAGGAATGGAGCATTTGTTTGCACTTCCAAAGCCAAATTGCCTTAAAAGATGCAGGAATAAGAAGCCTGGCTCCCACTCTGCCAATGGGGAAATGTATAGGATGTAACATGGAGGACAGCCAAATAATGGCTTATGATGGACAGGGTTGGCAGATATTTGTTCATGTCCTCAATCTAATGAAACAGAAAGGATCCACTTCCTTTTTGTGTGAATCAGGAATAAAAAACATCTGTAATTTTGGTGCAAAACCCACCTCCCCCCACCCAGAGCAAGAGATAAGTGACAAGGTTAAAACACTCTTTAGATGGAAATGCTTCAGGATTTTAAAAGACTTATTAATCAAAGAATGCAACAGAAGCATAACTGAAAATTTTATGAGCTTTTTTTGCTGAATGAAAATTGAGCTTCAGACATTATTTTGAAATATCTGTTCAAGGTGTTCCAGAAAACACCCCTTTACAGTGATGGCCTCACTCAAAACTGACTTCTCTTACAGGGCACTTGTACAGGGTGAAAGTTTGCAATGGCAATGGGGTAATGAACCATCCCTGGACTCTGTTAGTCTCAGCCTGTTTCTGGTTCTTCCTTTCACCCTATAATTCTTTGAAAGGGGTTTTCACTTGAATTTTCTATTACTTTTACTTGTATTTTTTTAGCCTCTCTTTGAGGGAATTTTTGTCTCCTCTCCTATGACATGAATCATAGTCATCATGACAGAGGTAGGAGTCAGGGGGTTTCAAGAGCTGGTATAAACTTCAGGTTTTTTAAAAGGGTTTTTCAGTTGGATATTTTAGGAAACAGGCTACAGCATTGGAATCTGTGATGCTGCTTACATTCAAACATGTGCAGGTTCAAAATCACCTCTGCTAAGAAAACAGCACATGACTGCCCTGACAATGTTCAAACAGAGGAGAGAGATGCTTCTCACACCCTTCAAAGTAAAACCTTGCTGGAGTACTGGTGTTTCTCCACAGGAGAGGGGAGAAGTGTTAGGAATAAACATCTGTGCTCCAGCTGTGTTGTGGGAGTGACACTAAACCCCTTTCTTCCCAATGAGTGTCTGCAATCAGAGCCTGTGGCTCTCTCTTTGCTATTTACATGGTAACCTCAGTCAAAAGACTTTGTTTTTACATTACCCACGGTATGTGAGGATAGCTGTGATTATGGAGTACCATCTGGACCTTCTCACTGATGCTGTTTCCCAATTCAGGCTGATAAACTTGGTATCAAGTAACTTTTTAATACATAAGGAACTCTAAAGAAATGCTGAGCTGGTGTCCAAATCTCATCCGTTTATCTCCGTTTTTTAAATTTAATCATAACATAAAAAGCACAAACTTCCAGGACAGAAAAAGAGGCAGGAAACCTTTTGCTATCACCTTCCAGTAGCATCTTACACCTACATCAAATTATCCCCAAACTGTAATCCCAAAATCTGTGCTCATTGTGAACACAGCTTCAGCCACTCCAGAATGGTCACACGATGTCAACTATTTTGAACAACTTTTTTAAGAATTAAGTATAATTAAATGATTCTTGATTTTTTTTATGTTCCACTCTTAAGATTAATCCTTCATCATCTCCTTCCTCCTGTTTTGAGGTTTTCAGCTACTGTTGCACATAACCAGTTTGTTCAGTGTGCAGAGAGAGGGGAGGCATCCCAAGTATTGTTTGCAGAACAGCTGCTTGGTGAATGGAGAAACAGTTTGTCTTTTTATACTAAGATGGAAAATAACCAACCATTTACCTTATCTCAGCAGCTGAAAAGTCAGTTTTCCTAACATTAGCAGGCTCCTTCCCCCCACCAAATGCCACAGCCAGTCAGGATTTTTGAATTTTAGCTAAAAAACTAGTTAAGCAATGAAATCACACATGTTGAGAATGTTTAAGCAAAGAAAAATCATCCAGGTAGGTCAAACTTGACAGGGACCATGATCATATCTTACAGCTTTAAAATTAAAAAATAAGAAGGCATCATGCAGAGAAGTCTGTCTGGGAAACAGAATAAATGTGGAGGGATAGTAATATACAATTTAATCCACTCATGAATAAAGATGACTTAAATCCATTTGCAGTTTTGCCAGTCATGAGTTATAAGGTTTTTAACTTGTTTGGATAAATGCATCACCTTATTCCATCCCATCATCATCAAATACAAATTACTAAAATGAGACATGGACAAGCACATCTTTTAAGTTTACATGTATCTTGAAAAAAATTCAATATTACAGCCTGGAGAGGGAGAGTGACTGCTTTAAAAATACAGGAACAGAATGCATAAGAAGAGCACTTACTTGCCAATTACCTTTCACAGTTTTCCATTTTTTAATTTGTTCTGCATGCCTCACCACTGCAGGTCGATTCACATACACTTTTGAGATCCAGCCAAGTTCTGGAGTGAGAAAGGAAAAAAAAAAAAGAAAGCTTCATCTATTTCTGTTTTCTTTTAATATATTGTGTGGTAGTTCAGAAGGAAGCTGTAGAAAGTTTGGAACCTCTGAAGAGCGTGTTGTGCTTTCATGTCCTTCTAAGGGCTTGTGTACTTATCACCAGTCCAAAATAACCTCAATTTCTGTTAGGGGATGGTCTGGGAACTGAGTATTTCACAGTTTGTGTGCCATTACAAGTGAATTAACTGAGTGCTGTTGAGACAGAGACACTGCATTGTCAGCCCTGGACTGGGGAGTTTATTATACATCTAGCATGAGAAAAACCCCCAAAACCTACAAACAGCCTTCTGCCATTGCTTGATGACTTATTTCTAGATTCCAGAATTCCCAAAGAGCAACAGATGCTCAACATGTACTAAAATAATGAAACTGTCTAGAGTCAGAAGAACCAAATATTGGCCATTGCTTAACTAACTAAAGGAGAAGTGAAGGTTCAGGCTCCTGAATCTTTAAATTTCTCCTGATATGGTAAATCCAGAGTGTAATTTTTAATATTAACAAACACAGTTCATGAGTGTACACAGGAAAAAGAAATTGGAATATCTTTAAAATCTCTCACATCCCAAAACATAAATAATTCTTTTAAATACCGGTCGTATAAACATTCCATGAAAACACTCTGAAAATAACATCAACAATCATTAACCACCAATCATCAGCAAATCACTGCCATCAATCATCAAATATCATCACCAGTTAAGGTCAGAATATGGACATGGGCATAGACAGATACCAGGAGATAATAATTCTAGGTGACTGAATTTATTAAGAGCATGTCACTCTATGAATCTTCTTTACTACAGTGTTAAATTGCATTTCCCTTGAGCATATTGATTAGAAAAAAGGTTTAAACTTAAAAAAAAAAAAAGCAAAAAAAGCTGGTAGACAAAATCACTAAATATTTGACAAAGTCCATGGGGGGAGGACTTAAATAAAGGACACTTAAATAAGGACACTTAAATAAATAAACAGAGGAGGGACACACAAACTTTGTGTTATGATTCTTCTGCTACATGCCAAGTGCTGAGGTTGCATCATTTAATCTTAACCTCATTTCTTATAATAACTTTTTTATTAATAATTTATTATAATAACTTTTGAACCCTCCTGGGTGCACAGTGACATTTCAGCCCCTTTGGAAAGTGTGATAAAACCAAAGGAAGCAGTTTAGATAAGGAACTCAGCTTCTCCCTCTCTAATAAGGATTCTTTCAGTTGGTCTGCTCTAACTTACTCTTTCTACATTTTTGAAGACAACCAAGAAAACCAACTAGTAAATGATTTATAAAACCAATTCTTTGGGAGAATATGAAGACAGTGTCCAGTCTGTTAGGGAAAATTCATGTTTAAGATGAAAATTTAAATGAAAGGACGCAAATTTCACCCATGAGTAGGTTAATTCTTCATTAGTCATTGTAGAGGATTCAGTTTGATACAGCTGATTTATCTACCCCACCTGACTCTTGAGTATCCTGATTCAGGTCTAAGCAATCTTTTACAGGATGTAAAGCCCTGCACACTAGATCAGCTTAAAGGAAATAATCAACTATAAATCCATTTGGAAAAAGGAAATAAAAGAATTAAGGCAATGCATAATGGGAGATAAGGTGTGGAAAGAGAGTAGAAGTGGAAATGAGTTACTACTTTTGCTTTGCTCAAAGTCTCCTGTAAAAGTCACCAAATATCAGCTGATCAGCAATAGCTGACTGCATGTTCTTTGCAAATTTGACAAAATCCATTGGTTTAACCCCCTTTCAGTGTCTGGCACATTTTACCCTCTGTTTTCAGTGACTCAAGGCTAGTCACAAAGGTAGCTGACACATGGCAACTCAGTAACGTCTAATATCTCATTTTTGTGCATAGGATGCAAGAGTCCCTGAAAGACCACAGAATGTGGATCTCACAATTATTTTTTTTTGAGTGTGGGAACTCAAACCACAGTGCACAGCACAGGCAGGGAATTAAAAAACAAAACAAAAAGAAATAATTTAACAAAAAGTTAGAACTCCATCCTTTCTGTATAACTTAATGTGAGACATCATGCAGCTTTACTCTAGGATATAAAATGGTGCAGTAAAAATGGCACGGCAAGGAAGGACAAAGGTTCTGGTAATATGCAGCAGCAGATGGAGACTTCCATATAACACAGACCTTTTATTCAAGCCCATTCCTACATTAATTAATGCAATGGGTAAGTGAAAACAAATATGTCTCAGCGTAATTGTCTCTAAATAGACTTTCAAAGTTTGCCATGTGAGGTCTCATCAAATCGTTAGATCTAAGTGCCTTTATTCAGAAAACTCACTCATAATTCCAGCTTTTCTCTTTTTTTTTTTTTCATTAAATATCAGAATAAAACCATTTTTTGAAATAGAACTGACTGCCTTTGGATTCTCCCCCTCCCTCACTCCCCCAAGCTTTATGATTTAGTATCTGGCTAAGGAAAACTATATTTAATTAGGCTCATTAACCTTGCAGTGTGAACACGTCTTTTTTTTTTTTTTTTTAAATAAGTCATCTGCTAGTCATCTGCACAGTCATGTGGCTTCAGGGATAAAAGTAATTAAAGCAGTTACACTACAGCTAATTAGCCAATATTCTGTAATCACTCTTCTAGTTTACTTTTTTCTCTGAAGACATTTGAAAAAATCATATTCAATTCCTGAACAGGAAATTCATCTCCTCTCTTTGAAGAACACGAATCCAAAAATACCGAGCATTTCCTCAGAAAACAATAAATAAAACCACTTCATTAGGATAATTACATAAATATCTAAGCTTCCTAACACATTCCTCATAAAACAGGCTAAGCTTTACAGAAGCTTTAAAAAAAATGTGTTGATGGCATCCCTTCAGATGGCGAAACAGAAAGCTCAAGAATGCCTGAGGCAGTAGTTTCACAAGCATTTTAAGGCAGCACTGTTCCCAAAAGAAGCTGCCCCCCTCAACTGGTTATTTCATTTTGTGTGCCAGAGACAGCATGTGTGCTCCTGCTCTTACCATGAGCACACGATAAAACAGGGAAGGGAAGTGATGAAAGCTGTTATTTTGGGAGAAGAGACTGAAACTGTGGCCTGAACCTTCCGTGAAGAAATGAGGAGTTCAGTGGCCACAGGCTGACCCCAGCTGGCCACACAGAGCTGAGCAAAGCCACTGAAGGGAGAGAAAAGGCTTTGGGATCAGGTCTTGTTACAGTTGTCAGCTGTTCAGAGATTTGGGGGTTATTCAGCTTTGTCAAGACAGAATCCATAGTTATTTTTCCATAGTGACACTTGACATGGACCAACAGATCCTTAATTCTGTGTGGGTCTTCCTTTATATGACAGAATTTCAGTCTCCAAGTTCTCAGCACTCAGATGCTCAAAGCAGGACATCAAAGCATGAGCCCTGAACCAGAAGTCAGCTCTGCTGTGCCATCAGCAAAATCACATGGGGCTGTTCATGGATCACACAAAATGGATCATGGTATCCTCCTCCAAAGCACTTTGGAAACCACTGCCAAACCTTTCCTCAGCAACTGAGATGCACAACATCAGGACCTGGCTTCCTGCAGGTCCAAATCCCCTGTTGTTCCCTCTCTTCTTCCCTGGCTTGAGACATCTCCTCACCCCAAAAACCCAGCGGGCCTCATGTGGTCCTTCCAACCATGAGTAAAACATTCTTTTATGTTTTTTTGTTACTTGCATGAACGCCAAAATAAAACAAGTTGCAATGAAAATTCATGTAATTGCTGATCTGCACCTGCCTTTCCCTCAACAAAAGAACTGTTTTGGTCACTCCACCTTAGTGGAGTGCCTTACTTATTTCCAAGACATCTACTTGTCCTTCAAATTTGATTAAAATTACCCAGCAGATTCAAAAGGTATTAGAACAGTGAAGAACCACAGCCACAGTACAGGCTAAAAGCAGCTATTAATATATTAGAACAGAATTATGCTGTCTTGAAAAGGGATGTAACATTTCATTATCTAAATGCCACTTACCAACAGGCTAGCTCTCACATGTAGATGGCTCAGAAATACCAACTATAATTAAAAATATCAGCTGGAACATAATGAATGTATTCTTGGCCCTTCAGCTTAGAGGGTCTGAGCAACACAGATAGATAATGGGGTTTTTTTTAGAATCCAAGAACATTGCAAAACAACTGCAATTAATTACTCATTACTCAGAATACATACAAATATATGCATATATATATATTCAGACATACACAGAGACACAGAGGTAATAAAACATATAATCATAGAATAATTTGGGTTAGAAGATCTATGGAGATCATTTTTCCAACCTCCTGTGCAGTGCAGCATCAGCTCTGAGGTCAGAGCAGGCTGCTGAGAGATTTATTCAGGTGGGTTTTGATAGTCCCCAAGGATGGAGACTACACAGCCTGTCCCAGCACCTGACTGGTCTGCCCTAAGTTTTCCCTCATATCCAGTATGAACTGCCTCAGGAGCCCTAAATCTCATTTCCCTGGACTAAACCAGCCCAACTCTTTCAGCCTTTCCTCACAGGACAGGTGCTCCAGCCCCATTGTGCCATCTCTCTGCTGAAGCTGTGACAGTTTTATCAGTTTTATCCATCTCTCTTTCCTGCTGGAACCCAATTTTCCATGTCCATGCCAAGTGCTGGGCAGAGGGGATGGTCCCTGTGTCCCCACGTGTCTGCATCCCCACAGTTATATCAAAGCAGCGTGCAACTACCTTGCACTTCCAAAACAGATATTCACTGACATGTTCCAATATTTCACTGTGAAGTGACATTAAAAGCTGCATCTGATACTTTTCTGGAGCATGGCAAAACATTAAACATCTGGGCTATTATAACCCAGTGACCTGGAGAGCAGAGCAGGAGAGGCAAATTCATTTCCATTCCTGCAGGCATCGTGGTGAACTCTGTGGTCTTTGTGGGATGAAAAACTTGTAAAATTCTTTGTCCAGCTTCCTTACATGACTCTCAGATGGCAAATGTATCAGTGCATGAGGCTGGTGAGCCTCTGACTGTGCACATCAGGGTCTTTCCATCTGTGTACATGCACCTGTTTTTCATTCCAGGGAAACATCTTCTTCTACTAAGGTGCAGTGATGGGTACAAGGGAAGGAGATAAAGAGGGAAGAATCAAGGAATTTTACAAAAATGTATTTATTTTTTTAAAAATCACACAGGAAAGCCATGATTTGAGAAGAGATTGGCTTGTCAGTGATAAACAAATAGATCCCCTCTAATGGCAACATCAGAGACCTACCACAATAATGACTTTATGTAACAAGCACAGAAACAGCAGACAGAGAAAAGGACACGAACAGTGTATTTTTAAGAAAAATATATTTTACCACTAGATGTCCCTGTTAGAAAACTATAATTTAACATAGAGTTGCGTGGGAAACAGAGCAAATCACCTGAATTAGTGTTCAAGATGCTGGCAGAGGCTCATAAAACCTTCAAAAGCTGAAGTGCCGAAGTCACAGAAGCAGTGAGTGTTGTTATAAACCATAAAAGATAAAGGCAAGGATTTACCCTGTTCTTTCTGACCACTGCCACCAGCCAAGGCACAGCACTAAGATATGTTAAGTGCCATATTAAGTATGCTGCTGTATTTCAGATATGTATTTAGTGGGAGACCAAATGGCAGGGAGGTGCAGTTCTCTCTTTAAAGCAGCCAGACTAAGGCAGATGCTAGAAGCTGCCACTTAAACATGGTCACAGCCACACCATTCCCTTTCCTACATCTATCCTGAACATCCAACCCAGCTCATGCTGACCACAACTGGTTTAAACAAGGATCACTTGGAAGGGATGGCAACAAGTTATCAGAACTGAGCTGACCTCACCTTCAATTTCCTGGGTTCCATCAACTAATTTTAGCCTTGAATTTACTAAGAAAAAGCACGACACATCCCTAGTTTAAAGTTACTGGAGTGCGTTTGCAGACTTTTCTGCTAGCTGTTTTTCCTAACAGATAGTGACGTTTTGTCACTCCATTATTAATGTTTGTTTCAGCTTTTCAGATGGCTGCAGTTGAAACTCACCTGTCCCTACAAGCAGCCCGTGAACAGGGACATCAGAGAGCAATTAGCTCACTTTTGAAAGCGGCAACATTTCCTCAGTGGAAACAGTGAGTGGAAACAGCTCCCACTCCTCCATCCACAGGCTGATCATTTAAATTCATGTCAGCTCTGTAAAAAGTGCCTGTGCTGGTTCTCATGACAGGCACAAGACACCACAATCTCCTGAACTCTGTTCCTGCCAACTTTGAGACCTACCTGCTCCACAGCAGCTGCCTTTGCTCCCCCTCCACTGTCCACCTACTCATAATGACCGAGCCACCACACCTTAGAGGCACACTGTAGGAATTCTCACCGCTTTAATTCATCCCACTGCTGCAGCCGGGTTTTGCTCAGGAAGCTGCGGCACCTTCCCCTTCCCCAGCAATGAGGAGAAAGGGAACTCCAGCCAGGAAAAGGCAGAGAAAGCTTTTCTTGGCTGCTCTCTGCCTTATCTGAGGCACAGCCACCTTCCGGGCTCGGAGAACACCTGGAAAATCCCTGCCACTCCTCGGAGAGCAAGCAACAAGGAGAACGATCAGGAGAGGTGGAGTGCGGAGTTTGCAAATCAGAGTCCAAACTGTGTGTTTTTAATCTCTTAGTGAGAAAGAGGGGAGGAAGGATTGTCCCGTGATGGGAACCAGAAGGGCGTGCAAGAGAGAACCGTGACAGGAGCAGGGCAGCGAGGCCGCGCTGCAACCTCTGACCCTGCTGGGAACGCCTCAAGCCAAAGCCATGAGTGACGGAAACCCGTGTAGGACCTGCAGAACCAAACCTCCTCCCGGTCACACGTCCCGGGACTGTGTCAGAACGCCCACAGGAACCGTAGGGCTTTTCTTATTTCGGCTTCTCAGAGGAGCGC
>NC_031773.1:66834596-66845330 GCF_001522545.3 Parus major
GAGGAACACAGATATTCCAGCCTCACCAGTTTCCTCAGGAGGAACACAGATATTCTGTCCCTTTGGCGATGCACAGCGCTGAACCTGCTGTTCCCGTGGTGATGAGTCAAGGCACTGTCCAGTGTCTCTGTGTTGACTCCTCAAGGAGGAACTAGTGCCACACACGGGGTCAATAAAGCTGCCAACCTATAAAACTTCTAGTGGTACCTGCAGAATGAAATTCTGGTAACTACACCACTGAAAATTCCATGGCCTTTACATTTTTTCCAAATTTGGGAAAAAACCACAAAGTCTCATGAAATATATGTTGTACATTGTTAATATTGATGTTTAGATGAAACAGATTCTTTAAGTTTCCAACTTAAAGAAACCCCAAATTCACAAAGGCATAGGGTAAAGCAGGAAAGGGTCATAGCTCTGAAACCTGAGGACACTTTTCTTTTTTCATACCAAAACTGCATGTATGCTTTGAGAAGCAATGGTTTGAAAGACAGCAATCACTCTAGAAGTATATAACATTTGTGCTGTGTACTTTAAAACCCATCAAAACAGTCCAAAAATTACAAGCTTCCAAGTGCTTGTGGTGGTGCATCGTCCTCCTCCTCCCACTTTTCCAGGCCACACTCTCATCTAAAAAATACTTGTGATGCCTTGGCCTTGACAAACAGCACTGGGCTCAGCTCCTCTTGGGCTCACCAGAAACTGTCTGCTCCCAGGAACTGCTGCTGTCTAGCGACCTCTTGTTTTCTTTATGAACAGCCTTGGAAATTATTTTTCTTGCCCGAATGGCATAACACGTCTGTTCCCACACTTTCCAACAGAAGTGCTGACCCTGTGTTTGGGATGAAACACTGTTACCTGAGATGTCTAAATTAGGCCTGTAAATATTAAAGTTGTTAAGTGTTCTTCCTCTGTTAAATTGTTACAGTAAAGTTCTAAGTTAGGTGCAAATTAAATGTTGTTCCCCTCTAAAACTGTTAGGTTTAAAGTAGAAATTCACATCACAGTTAAGGTTGAATGCTGTTAAGCTTTTAGGCATTTTTCCTTTTCATTCTTGCTCTCACTATACACACACACATCCCTCTGGGCAGCTCTCGGTTCATTTGTTTTGACTGCCTGGATTTTGTTCGGTTTTGTTGTGGTTTTGTTTTCCTAGGCATGCTTTAACTGTCCTGTATGTAGTAGAGTGAATCTTGCCAATGAACTTTGTTGTCCTGCCACTTAATATTAAATCTGGGTTTTGCTGAAACCCTTACTGGTGATTTTTCAAACACTTGCTCATAACAGTACTTCAGGTTTGTGGGGTGTTTTTCATTTCTTCCAGCATTTTAATAGTTACTAAATATTAGGGTTTTATGACTATTAGCTGTTTCAGTTTTATGCATCCCAGAGCAAGCTGTAAATGCAGAATGAAGGACATGGTTTTCTGGTGAACTTGGGAACAATTAGGTTAACAGCTGAACTTGATGGTAAAGGGTTTTTCCCCAGCTAAAAACTTCTGAGAATCTATTCCAGATCTCTCTATGAGATGCTATAGAGCCTACTGCAAATATGGAATAAAACCTACAGCACACAAGAAGTTTCACCGTGGGGCAAGGTGTTCCAAGTTCCTCATTTTAAACACATCCCATTTGTAAAATACAAGTTTTATGCTCAAGTACTACATAGGGAGCCCTCATAAGCCTTAGTGGAATTATCAAGACTGAACCATTTAGCTGTAAATCAGTTGCTTGTTTTTAGAATGAAATTCAACTAGGTAACTGCAAATAGGTAGAGTCTGCAAAAACAGGACACTAAGGACAAGTATGAATATGAAAAAATAAAAAGGTGTGTGAATAAATATATAATATATAAAAAATATATTTTCTTCTTACCACACAGAATGCATTATGTAAAGCTTTCAGCATAACATTAAAGGAAATGACAAGTAGAAGAATGGCATTTATTTTCTTTAATGAAGAAAATATGATTTGTAACCTTGAAAGAGTAACTTTTTTATCCAGTCTGGAAGACTAAACCCAAGCTTTACACAGATTTGCAGCCAGCCTCTGATATTTTCATGTACAACCAAATACTTCAGGCAGCACGTTTAATTTAGGAATTTTCACTGTTTTTCCTTTTAGAGACTCATGTTAACATTCAAACTTTAAAGAATAAAAAAAGATACAAAGCTTACAGATCAAAGAACTTGCCACCCTCTGTACCAACACTAAAACATTCTTTTGCTTTCTCTCTGTATAGTACAAACTCAAGATGCCAAGGATTACGTGATTAATGTGGTTGCTTTTTCCATTCCATGAACCCAACGCTCAAAAGTAATGTACGAGTTTGGAGAGGCATTTTATTTAGACAACTGAAAACAGTTAAACATTCAGAAGCAGCATACAATGAAACAAAACCCAAACCAAATACTTTTAAGTACATAATCCCCTCTTTTCAACTGGAGCCAATTTTTCCAACTTTCAAGGGAAAAAAAAAAAAAGGTAAAAGCCATTGTATCTCTTCTTCGTAATAATGAAAACACACTACAATGAGTCTAATTGAGATTGGAGAGACTGGATCTTGGCTTGCACACTTCTTTGAAAAGACAGTAGGCAGTTATGCCAAAAAGCCAGCAGAACTCTACTACTTGTCTTTTGGGTTTTTATTTGGATGCTCAGTTCTCTTACAGACAACACCTAGCCAGTTCCACTGCATTCTCATCAATTACTGCCCATCTTTGCCCCACGGAGGGAGTGCACTCTGGAAGGCTGCTGTCTGTCACTGCTCACTTGATTTAGTCTCGCATGTCCATGTGTCACGTAACAGCTGCAGTAATCAGGCTTTCACTTCAGGAGTTGAGCTGTACACTGTATCTGAGTTTTCAGAGGCAATCTCTTCTGCAACTAAATAAAAATGGTGTTACTTTACTTTAGATACATATACCAAAGAAATGTTGCAAGGATTGCTTAAAGAGACCAGTTCAGTTTGTTTTCCCATTCAATGTGATCCAGCTGTTCTACCCCATCTGTTCTGCCTGCACAGCTCCAGACACCAGTCTGGCACTTACCACATAATCAATGTCAGGCAAATGCATTCAAAGATCTTTTGAAAAGAGTGAAAAATACCAGAAAGCACTTGAGGGAAAGTACTTCTCCCATACTAAGGAATGCTATCTTGACTATCTTCTAACACTGAGGCAGTTGAAGCTGACAGTTCAGTTCATTACCTATTTCCTCCAGTTCATTACCTATTTCCTCCTCTGCAGTTCCTGGAAGGGTAGTCCTTGCTTTTGCTGCTTCTGCATTCTCTTCTTCTGTAGAGGAAGAGTAGAAAAACAAACAGTCAATACCTTCAGTTCCACCCACCCACCTTAATTAAAAAAGAAAAAAAAAAGTAATTTCCACGTAATTCAGCGTTGAGGAGAAATGCTTGAGCAAGCAATGAATATCCATATGTAGTTATTGCCTCCCTCTCCCCAAGCTGAAAGAACCAGAGTACAATATAAAATAAAACTACCATCATCTACAATTCTTTCTCTCTTTCAGAATTACAGAAGTGGTATCACATATTTCTTACTCTTTAGCATAAAAATAAATCAGGCTCTGGGCTTAAATATCCTCAAAATGCCAATATTCAAAAAGTTTACTGGTATGCTCTTAATTGCTTACATGACAGCTACAAAAGTACCTCCTTCAATTTAATAGATATGGGGAGATCAGAAGCCCCCAGAGGACAGGAGTTACTGTATGAAACTCAGTGTTCACCACTAATGAAATATTACTAATGACAGATATTAGTGTTTGCCACTAATGGCAATAATATTAAAGTATTAAATATTAAATTTAATATTATTAAAGTGCACATGGGAGTTGCCAGGTTTCACCAGGACCAAGCACACACTTACCAGGAACTACACACTTCCAAAGGCCATAGGTTTTCCCTACTGTTGTCTGCCACAGCCTTAGTGTGCCATCCTCAGAGCCACTTGCATATAACTCTCCATCGGGGCTAAATCTCACGCAGTGAATGGGACCAAAGTGCCCTTTGTAAGATTCTGAAGGGAACATGTCAAGACCATCAATTTCAAATTTCAGCCAACAGCTGAAATTTAAGTACAAATCGATCAGTTTCTGATATAAAACAGTTTCCATGAATGGCTGTGTCAGCAATAGGCTACAATAGGCAAGATATTAATGTTTCATTAACTGCAAGGAAAAAGGTGTTCAGTTATTCTAGACAGAACTGCAAAGCAAGGCAGCAGCACAGAGCACAAATGCTCTGGTCCTTCAAACACTCCTTCCACAAACAACTTTATATGAGAACTGGATAAGTAAGAAAATATGCTCTTTTGAAATAAATTTGGCCAACACATCATTTTTCATAAAATCTTATAACTGACATATCTAATGAATAGTATGACAATTTAACATAAAACTATTACAGCAATACAAAATAATATTTTTTTAATAGGTGCAGAATTGTTGAATAGATATTTTAATTAGTTCTAGAATAATACTAGGTATACTGAGGTAGCAAAAAATGTTTAACTGATAATATACCTTTTCATCATCCTCTTGCACAGCATGCTATGCTAAGACCTTATTTGAGTATAACAATTTATTTACTGGTCATTATTCATTATTAATACCTATTTCAGAACTTCTTTATGATTATAGGAGACAAACATACCTAATTCTTCTCCTGTATTATAGTCATATTTATAGAGTTTAAAATCTTCACCACCTGCAACCAAACATTCTTTTGCAGGGTGAAGTGATGCAGAATTGATTGTAGCAGGTGCTTCAAATGATTTAATCTGCTCTAGACTGAGGGAGAAAAGTTTGTTAATAAAGTTCATATTAAAAAGAAAAAAATTATTTAATGAGAGCAAAGAAACTGTGATTCTGCTAATCTCAACTGCTTTTACCAGAAATAGACTACAACCCCACAGAGTTTCTGAAACAAGTTTTGCTACTTGCAAATCATGTTTGTCAAGTTAGAAATGAGTTTAGAATAAGTAAAACAAAAGCTCACACATACAGAACTACTTTCTGGACTATGTTTAAGCATGTAACTTCCTTTCTTGAAGCAGCACAGAGATGCCAGTTTTGACAACTTGCTGATTCTGGCCTCGTACAGCCAGTTTTTACCCACAAGAAGCCCATTACTCCACCTATGAAAACTGGAGTTGTGGACTCACGTTTCTGCACTATGAAAAGCAATTGTCTTCCCATAGGTTATCACCAGTATCTGTCCTTCTGGAACATACTCCATGCTGCTCACTGACATTGCCACATTTAGTGACTTCACCTCAGTCATGGTACTCCGGTCCCAGAGGCTTGAAAGGAAACAGAAAGGGAAAAAAAGACACTCAGCCTTCTGCAAATCAAACAATTTCCACCTCACATCCATGACAAGACCTGGATCAAAAAAGGCACCCATCAAGGAACACTGTTTGGTTCCACAGGTACTTCACATCTTCAGTGGCTTTATCTGCATTCTCACCTAGGCCAAGCTTAAGACACATTCCTTTTTTAAAAATACTTCTAGACTTTGCAGCTTAATTCTACAACATTTAATGGTATAAACACACCATTTAGTTACTCAGTGATTCTGAGTAACTAAACTCAGTAACTGAGAGAGTAACTCTCTCTTGGAGATCAAAAATCTTTCTTTAAATCTCCTAAGCAATAGATCTTGCAGCAAGACTTGAAGATTCCATTTTGTCTTTTTACCTCCAAAGACAAAGAGGTACTAATCCAAATTTACAGAGGTTCATTAAACATAATATAGTTTTCTATCTGGCAGTGTAAGAGGTATCTAAACAGAAATTAAATTGTGCTGCTATGACAAATAGAAATCCTTATTCATTAGCTGCATTTCTATTCTTGCAATTTGGAGAAAAACAAGCAGGACTTGCCTCCTGCCTATCCTGAACACGAGGAAACTGAAGACAAAGCAGCAATAACTCAGGACAGGGTACATGCAAAAGACCTCATCTATAAATTCATCTTCTTCAGGATTACAAAAGGCATAAATTAATTCCATGCCGTTCTCAAAGACCACCTCTTCTTATGAGGGAGAACACATTTATGAGGAGCACATGTTTATGGAGAAATTAGAACTATCAGCAGATAGTTCTCTGATGATATCAGACATATCTGAATGATCAGATATCTGAATGATCTCTGACAGCAGAACAGAGCTGTATCAGGCATGCAGCTACAAAAATCTAGGATCAGGTAACTTGTGTTACTCATATCCTTTACCAAAATATCATAACTACATCCTCATATAAAGCATGAGAGTAAAGAAAACTGAAAGTTACTTTTTCTTACCGGACAGTTTTATCATCAGCTGAGAGAATCTGTTTGTCATCACTGCTCCATAAGGCTTTTTTAATGCCAGAAGTATGTCCACTGACAACATCCGGTTCTTAAAATAAAACCAAATACTTTAATACCCCTAATAAAATGAAATAATGGCATGCAACAGTTTGGGGCCTTCCTTAAGCTACATGGATTTCCATCTACTAGAGACTGTAGAACTACTTCAATCACTTAGGACTTTCTTTGCAGTTCTTATTCCAGGACCAGGGTAAATGCAAACTGTATATCTGATTGTCTAAGTTTTCAAAAACTTCACTAGGTGAACATCAAGGTTCTCTGGCTTCCTATCAACCATCAGCAGCTCAGTATCAACATGACTTTAAACATGCTTACATAAGTGGAGTCGTTTTTTCTTTCAGATGACTAAATTTTAATTAATTAGATCAATTTCTAGTATGCCTGCACTGAACTGAAACATGCTTTGCTTGATGTCTCATTCCTGGAAGTGTTCAAGACCAGGCTGGATGGGGCTTTAATCAACCTGCTCCAGCAGCCCATAGGACAGGGTTTGAAACCCAGTGATCTTTAAGGGCCTCTCCAGCCCAAGCAATTCTGGGACCCTTACACACCAAAAGGTTACAGACATTACATTTGTAAAACAATCCTCAACATTGTTCGTTGTGATTCAGAACAGAAAGTAGCCCCTTAATTCCAGAACTTCTATTTAACTCAAGCAAGCTCCCAAGAATCAATTTTAAAAGCAGACTCACCTGCTTCTGGCTTGCTCAAGTCATAGATACGCAAGAGCTTATCTTGTCCACCTGTTAACAGATAATTGCTATCCTGAAACAGAAGTTATAGAGAGTCAACTCTACTTTGAATCACAATACAGCCCTTGTCTCTTGTGAGTTAAAAATCACAGCTTTTTCCCTCACACAGCCTCTAACACACTTGTTATAACATTAACCCTACAATCTTATAAACAAACAGCGAGTAAATAATTTTAGATTATTTACCTGTTAAGATATACAATAAAAAAGCCAATAAGTAACAGCAAAACATACTCAAGAGCTTATTTCCCTGGTTAATAAGGTATAAAGGTTTCTCATACCTGTGTAAAATCCACACTTTTGACAATGTGTTTGTGAGCCAGTGTGATTAGTTCATCGCCTGACACAGCATCCCACACTTTGCTAAACAGCAAGAGGAAATATTCAGATTTTAGAAGCACCAGGACAAATCAACCTGGACAGTCAGATGAATTTGTAAGCAATCTTTCCTGATGCCACCACAACAATTTATCCTAAGTGCTATATTCTAAGCTGTAAACCAGTTAGTCAATAAGAGTATTTTATATATTTCTACTAGAGCTTTTCTTGGACTATCCCACCACTTTCCTTTATGCTCTTCTTCAAGACCATGCAAACTAATCAACATTTTAGTTTGAAGACAAAGGTGGCTCTTCTCTGCAACTTCATTAATAGAATCTGCCCTCTACTAACAAGATTCAACTTGCAAAATATTCATTAATACTGCAAACAGCACAAAAAATGAACAAAAAAACATCAAAGAACTAATTCACTAGAAGTTTATTGTAATAAAAAGAGGCTAGCTGTGAGATGAAAAATAAAAATCCCTCTCTCAACTCTGCTACAACTACAGTGCCAGAGATTAGAGCTGCATGGAAAAGTTAAGTAAAAGTAAACCAGAATGATAATTAAGCACATCAAGAAGCAATCATAGCTGTTCATCATGACAGAATTGAAAACCAGTATGATAATTAAGCACATCAAGAAGCAACCACAGCTGTTCATCATGACAGAATTATCTGTAGCTGCTTTCAAGAAGGTAAAAGTCTTTAATTTGGCTAGCCAAAAATAAGCTAACAGTTACTAAAGAGAAACAAATGTATCAGTAATTCAGTACAGGTACGTTATCACCGAAGAACTACAGAATTAAATCGAAATACAGACCATGAAGACAGTTCATCACTTACGCTGTGAAATCTGCTGCTGCTGTGGCTGCTTTAGTGGCATCTGTGTTCAGGGTGGCACCCCAAACAGCACCTTTATGACCCAGAAACGTGCCAATCCAGTCTCCTGTGTCCCCCTGGCGCAGCATAGGCTTGCCATCTTCCCAGAAACAAAACCAACATTCAGGTAACACGGTAAAAAAAGGAAGCAGTTTCTTAAAAGGAAAAAATCTTCCCTTGCACCCCATACTTTACAAAGCCACTCTCTGCAGAGGGGTTTAAAAGTAGAGTTTAGATGTGCAGTTGTACTTGCTTCGTGCATCTAAACTGTAGTGATATTCAAATACTGCAAATGAGATAAAAGTTGCCTGGTAAAAGTCTGCAACTCTGTTTTAAAATAGATGGAAGGTAGAAAGGTACATTTCACTTAGGTTTTAGTTTTAGTAAAGTTTTCTTCATGCAGCACAGATTTGGTTCACTCTTTTATTTTAGTTTAGAACAGTATTATGAGGCCATCAGTACGTAGAAAAAAGTCTCATGGTTGTAGGGAGATATGATTAAAACATACAGTGATACAAAAATAAAATAGCAATAGAAAGCCCGTCCTATGATCGGATTTTCTGGAAGGCTCTCAGAGAGTTGCTCACACAAGATATAGAGCTGAAGCACTTCAAGGCAGAAAGGAATGCCCTTTAAAACTTATGCATACAAAATATTAAAATAGACATGTACGAAGATAAAATGCTATTCCCACAGCGACAAAGATGCCGTGTCCAGCAAGGCAAGGCAGCTGCCCTGGTCAAACCGGAGCTCGCTTTAAATCTACAGCCCACGTACACAGGCGGTGGAAAGGGGAAGTTTTACAAACAAACCATTCTGGAGACCTCGCAGCCCCCGGACAGCCGGGATCCCACCACCGGGCGCATGCGGGCTCCGACACCCCCCGGCCAACCCGGCAATGAAGCAGCAGGGAAGAAAAGCGGCTGTCCGCTCCCTTCGTCATTCCAGAGCACACTGAGGCGGTGTCACCACCCCGAGCGGCCAGGACAGCTCCCCGAGACCCCTCCCGCCCCTCCGACACCCCTCAGCACGGCGATGCGCGGCCTACGAGCGGCGGGGCTCCCCCACGCCCACCCCCGGGGCGGGGGATCCCGAACAAAGCGGCCCGTCCCGCTCACCCTTGCAGGCGCTGATGAGGAAATATCCGTAGGGGGTGACGCCGCTGAAGGCCAGGTCCACCACGGGCCGCGTGTGGCCGGAGCAGGTGAGCGGGGTCTGCCTCATGGCCATGGCGGCGGCAGCAGGGGCCTGGGCAGGGCACGAGTCCGGCGGCCCGGCGGGAGCGGCGGCGGCGGCAGCGGCGGGGGAAGTGACGGGCAGGAAGCGCTTCCCGGCGGACGCGCGTCAGCGCGGGGGCGCGCCCGCCGCGGCACCGCCCCGCCAGGGGGACGAGCCCGCACCGCCCCTCACCCGCTCCCTGAGGGGACGGCGAGCACCATCCCGGTCCCTAAGGGGACGGCGAGCTCTTCGCCGTGCACTTCATCCGGCATCCCGCTCCCCGACGGAACGGCGAGCACCATCCCGCTCCATGACGGGACGGCGAGCTCCTCCCCATCCCGTTCCCCCCTCATCCCGCTCCCTGAGGGAACGGCGAGCTCCTCGCCGTCCCGTTCATCCCTCATCCCGCTCCATGAGGGACTAGCGAGCACTTCGCCGTCCCGTTTCTTCCTCATCCTGCTCCGTGAGGGAAGTAGAGACATCCCCGTCTCGTTCAGCCACCATCCCGCTCCTTGAGGGAATAGCGACCTCATCGCTGTCCCGTCCATCCCCCCATCGGCTCTCTGAGGGAACAGCGACCTCATCCCCGTCCCGTTCATCCTGTAAGGAAAATTAATCCGCGTACACCAGAGGTCTATGTCCGAAAAGGAGACAAAGGAGTCCTGTAACTTTATTCGAATAGAGGGAGAGGTCACGGCCATTTCCCAATAAATTGTTAGAGGACGCAGCCTCCTTTTTGTCCTAATTTCCAGGCTGCATTTCCCTCTCTCTTCCCCCATTGGCTGAGGTACGTGACAGGTACATTCCTGAATCACCTAATATAGACCCCTTTCTAATGTGTACCCCCCTCTTCTTTTTCCTTGTGTTTTCTCTAAATTCAGAAATTTATCACAGTCTTGAGTGACAGTCTCTGTCAACTAGTGAAATTTATGGTTCCCTGCATTGTTTCTTTCATCTCTCAGTATCTGGCTTTATCTACCATCACACCCACAGCTTGTTTGTAAAGACACCTCCTTATTCCTCTCAATCCCCTCATCCCACTTCCCAAAGGAATAGCGACCTCATCACTGTCCAGTCCATCTGCTCATCCCACCCCCAGAGGGAACAGCAACCTCCTCGCCATTCCATCCATCCATCCATCCATCCATCCATCCATCCATCCATCCATCCATC
>NC_031773.1:66845600-66874661 GCF_001522545.3 Parus major
CATCCATCCATCATCCATCCATCCATCATCCATCCATCCATCATCCATCCATCCATCCATCATCCATCCATCATCCATCCGTCCATCATCCATCCATCCATCCATCATCCATCCATCCATCTATCCATCATCCATCCATCCATCATCCATCCATCCATCCATCCATCTATCCATCATCCATCCATCCATCCATCCATCCTCGGGTGGTCCCAGGGCTGCGGCCAAGGTCCCTCAGTGCCGTGCTCGCTCCTAAACCTGCAGCAAGTGACTCCTGCCAAAAGGCAGCCTAGCTTTTCCTGCAGGGCAGGCTCTCCCCACAGCTCACTGAGGAACCTGATCAGCCTTTCCAGCCAGGAAGGCGATGGGAAAGCCCTGAAGGGTGTAGGGATTTCAGGGATACACAGCAGCACCCATCTGCTTGGCCATTTTTATGCCAAAGACAAGTTGTTGGTGGTGTCTGGACTTGCCCTCAGAAGCGTCTAAGGATGGCATTTGAAAATGTGTCACCACCCTTACTCAAAGATGAGGGGAGTGGTGTTTCTCAGAATCAGAATGATTGACAGTTAATCATCTCCTTTTTCTCTTATGCCTTACAACTAGGAAAAGTATTTAAATCATTAACTGAAAATCGAAGTTGGAGCTAACTGCAGACTTCCACAGCTTCATTTAAAAGATAAGGCACTCTTTTTCACATTCTTCTGGTATTTTATTTCTCATCCCAGGGTTCTCAGAAGTAACTCCTAAAGATTTTATAACTTCATGACTCATTTTCAGGCATACTGACACTGTGGATCAACAGTTTCTGCATGGAGAAACTACATGGACGTTTCCAGTGTCTTTAAACTTTTCTGGATTTTTTCCAAACAAAAATGTATTACTTCTACATTTTCATTTTTCAAAACCTTATCTGAGCATAGGGCTATGTCTCCTTGGTAGAAATGCTATTTGGGTTTACATTTTTAAAAACTCATCTGGTAACTGATATTGTCAACTTTTTCAGTGGAAAAAAAAAATAATCCTAAGGGTTGGTACAAAGAAAAATTTAAATTACCTGATTAGAATTCAAGGTTGAGAAACAGAAAGAATGGGAAGATTGTGTTTGGGGAAGTTTACTTTTAATGATTTCATAGCTGTGATTCATTTTGTCTTCTGTTGATTTTCCACCTGCACAAACCTTTTGACATCCACTTAGGAAGACACAAAATCAATAATGGGCAGAGAAAGGCAAAAATATTTCAAATTTGCCAGTAAGTAGCTGAAAATCAGAAAAGGAGAAAAATGATGGAGACGTGAAACCTATGAAATCTAAACATCCCACTAGGCCAAGCAGAATTACAGGGTATTGGAAAATATGACTAAGGACATATGGAATTAATTCTGAAAATAAACCTGTCTACATTTTTTCTTAAGGTCTCCAAAGCTGGTGCTCGGCCTAACTCAAGATTCAGATCCTGAAATCAGATTGGTTTTCTAGCAGCAGTCTCAGACTTTCTCCCTGGTAGGGAGAATAGGAATAAACTATTTCTCCAATGAAATAGTTTATTCCCCCACAGTCTGAAAATGTTTGCTTTTAAAATACACTAATTCTGTGCCCTCAGAGGGCACAACTCTCTGTAGCTGCTTTGCTTAATACAGAATTTTTTAAAGGAGATAGGAAGTGTGAAATAGACTTCCATTTTCAAGAAATTCTAGACATGGTACAAGAAAAAGAAGGAAAGATGAAGACAAGTTATTATTTACAAATGGAAGTTTAACTACCTTTAAAAAAAAAAAAAAGTACTACTGAGTTTTATTGTTTTAAACACAGAGATTATGTATCCTGTTCCTGTGATTGAATTCTCTCAGAAATGTTGCTGGCAATAAATAAAGCTATCCTAGTGAAACGTTATGATTCTGTTGCTATGATTACAATGAATAATGCAGAGAGTCAATGAAGTAGATGTGTTAATTATACATATTTACATTTCCAAAGACTCACTTCTTCTCTTGTGGGTATCACAGTCGGCAATACATTGTCTCGCCACTGAGTGGAGCTCCTTACGTATTTATTAGTGCAGTAAAACTAACAGAGCTCCAACTGTGAGGTGACCTAGTGATGGTTATTTCAGCTTCTGCCTGGCAGCTGCGTGGGCACGGCACTCAACAAGTTACTAAATGCTTAATTCTCTAAAATTAATTAGCTAAACAGGTAAATGGAAATCTCCAAGACACAGCAGCAGGGCTTTGTTAGACCTCAAATATGAGTTATTTTAATGAATAGCAAAACATTCAGTGTAGTTAATTTCTCTACCTCTGTTCTTTTATTTTGGGGGTTTTCTCGGTTGGTTGATTGATTTTTTGTTTGTTTGTTTGTTTGGGAAATGCCCTGCATTAATCTGCACAGCTAATTCAGGGAGGAAAAAAATGAAAGAAAGAAAAAGAAGAGGACTCTCTGTTTGCTGAAGGATGATGTGTTACAGATGCTGCATGCAGATATGTGAGAGCAATTGCAGAGCTGTGTTGCTGGGTTTCCACAGCGGGGATAATTAAAAATGAGTGCCAGCCTTGAGCAGTCAATTATCACTGAGTAACAAGATGAAAGATAAGAGGCAGATGTAATCATATTTCACAAATAATACATCAGTGTGCCTCTAGTCAAGGAGTCCTTTCTACATCAGCTTTTCACAGCAAGTGACCATATTTTTTCCAGTTTCCTGTAGCTTTTTTTAACATTCATCTGGGGAATGTGAGTGCTCTTGTGGTGGGTGTTTGTGGTAGGACAGACTTCTACAGCGTATCCTGAGAGCATTTGGGTAGAAACTGGGGATCCATTTCCTTTCCTTGTAAGTTTGGTAGTACAGTTTGTGTGTGATAGACAGGGAAATGGGATGTAGAGGAACAGGAAAGAATGTGAAGAGGAGTGTGAGACAGCAACAGGAGAAGTGGTTTAGCAGGAGAAATGTAAGCTGGATAGGAGGGGAAATGGGAGATTTATCAATTCTGTACCTCACAGTTGCATTGGTACCTTTTTTCCTGCTGAGGTCACATATAAGATTATTCTTTAACCATCATGTTAGTGCCAGGATCTCAAAACAATTTGCTCTTATGAGAAGAACATTGCTCCTAACGTTGTCAGGAGCTTTTCCATCTGTCTGGAGGGCAGGGATCCAGCACATTCAGAGCATGCACCAACCACAGAATGATAAAACCAAAAAGGGATATTTAAAATTGTTTAATCTCTGCTGTAATAGTTTCTCTGTTCCTCAGTCTTCAGGTCCCTTTCTGTCTTTTGAGAGGTAACAGTTGGTAGTTTTGGCCAGATAGAGAGGAGAGACGAGAAGGAAATGATTCATTGATCGATCCAAATGTCTTCAGAACACAGTGTTGCTAAAGGTAACCATCAGGAAATACAGGAATGTAAAGTAAAAATACACCTAAGAATATTTTGCTGCTGCTTTTCAAGCCTTGTATTCAACCCACTTGATATCTCAAGCTAGCTAAATAAATATTTACCTCTGCAAAAAGAATTTCAATTCATAATAAAAGCAAATCCAATTGTAAAGCTCTGCTAAAGGAGAATTAAAATTGCCTGTCAGTTTACTTGCTTTCCAGGAAACAGCTTAGAAAAATTCTTATTCTCTAAGGATCATCACAACTGTAATACCTCTCTGTGAGCTTACTGTACTGGAAGAAACAGCAAGACAAATTTACAGGAATGAGCTTTAGCTGAGCTGGTTCAGAATTGTAGGCTGCTTTGATGTTTTCATTTGGAAGATGTTTTTCACAGTGCAAGATGTTTATACCCACTGTTCTAAAAGACTAATTCAAACATTAGCCTCTGAAAATCATCTGTAGCAGACAGTCCTACTATCCTAGGAGCATTTGAACTGATCTGACATAGAAAAGACATTGGGATTTTTCAGGGGTAAAAGCTTTGATGAAAAGATCCAGGTAACATCAGTCAGGCTTATTGATAAGTCTTTTCTAATCACTTTTTAAACAATCCTGCAGGTTTTCTTCAGATTCTGTTTTTTAGGAGTCACTTGCAAGTGCAGTTTTTGTACCAATAATTGTGGTGTAAAATACTTAATTTCTAAATAATTAGACTTAGTTTGTAACTTGACTGTGAGCCTCTCTTCACCAGGCAACATGATATTTGCTGGTTTATGAGAGCAAGTCTGGCACTGCAGAGAACAGGAACACAACAATGTTGTTCTGCTACTACTTGCACAATAATTTAGTTCTGAAAATATAGAAAGGTTTTTTTTTCATGATGGAAATTACTATGTACTAGACTGTGTGTCCCTTTCAAGGCACACCAGAAAAATAGGTGAGCTTGAAAATAGAGGATAGCAAGAAAAAGATAAGAAAGACTACTCATGTGTGACATATATATGTGTTGTTTAAAAAAAAAATATTAGGTTCTATAAAATTCCTTTGCATAAACAGCAATTCATATTATTCTCTCTGTCCTCTGGCCATAAAAATTTCAACTTTTAAAGAAATATTATTGCTCTTCTGAGACTTGAGAATATGTTCCATTTTAAAACAACTTTAAGCTACATTTGTCTCTGGACTGGATCCACCAATGTCATCATCATTAGATCATGGATTAATTTGGCTCATGGTATCATGCTTGGAGTAACTACAGTTGTGGGGTTTGGTCTTTTGCCATGATCAAACTTTGAAAGAAATTAATAGCACTGATGGTAGAAGATGATGGCCATGTTTTTATGTGTAGGAGACAGAATACAAATATTTGCAAAGGGTTTTTTTGTTATTACTGAGATTTTGGGGAACAAAGATTATTGTCCCAAGATGCATAACAATTATATAACTGCAAGGAACTGAAAATATTTAATGGTGGATTGAGTCAGAAAGATAGGAATTACCCTCATTACTCTTGAATAGAACTTTACTCATGGTGCTTATACAAATATTTGAAAATTTCATTAGTGCAGTCATTTGCCAGTTGGGTTTCTCTGAAACTTTCCTATTTGGTGCTGCACATTCCTATCGCTATGATATGTAAAATACAGACTAGGATTCCCAAAAGTGCATTTCACGTTTATTTCCTTTTGTTTCTTGATGATGACACAGGAAACAGCTTGACAAGATGAAAGGAGGCTTTAGTTCACATGACAGCCATACCCAACCCAGTCTGTACTGCTAATGGGTCACCTGCCATTTCGGATGCTAAAAACAAAAATCTTAGGATGCTAAAAACAAGAATCTTATTTGCGTGTGAATGTCGGTATGAATCAGGTTTTATATAGCATTTACTATAGATACAGAAATAGCTTCGTATGGCAGAGCAGTTTAGACTTGGGCTAGAGGTGGCTCGCTCTCAGAACAGGTAAAAATAGAAGAAATAATCTGTGAGCACCCTACTGCTTGATTCCAGGTGGAAATGCCATTTTTGCTTATAGTTACAGGTTCTTCAGCTGGCTGAGCATGAAGCGGGGAGAAATCAACAAGTTCTCAAGACAGCTTCACACCCATCAAGAGCCTTTGAAGTTTAACAACAAAGCCTGACTCTAAGGGCAGAATTATTGGGCCAAGTAAGGAAAAGTCATTAACAGTTAATCTTAGGCGTTATCTCAAAGTACTCAATTTCTATGGAAACCGAGTATTTGGCTCTGAACACCGGGGCATATCCTAGGAATTCACTGTAAGAGTATTGGAGCAGAGCTATCCAGTTCTGTGTCAGCCGGGACAACACTCTAGTTCTGCTTTGTCATTTCTCTCCCCTCATCTCCCCCACCCCGGTTTTAAAACGAATCCTTTACCTCCATCTAAATCCAAAGATTTCCATCTTTGTAGGGACAGTAAATCCGAAGGAAGCAGTGTATTCTGGCATTCTGAGAGACACTCCCTGAGATAGCTGGGGCACTCTTGATTTACTAAAGAGGAGCTGTGTGGGAATTTAATCAAGCACAGGGAAGGAATTCTTCTGGCAAGGAAAAAAAGTCATTTTACAGAGTCAGTAACACTCTACAGCTCCTGCAAATCCCTTGAACATTGTGACCACTTAAGAGTTGACAGCTGCAAACAGGTTACAGGCAAAGCTGTGTGTCACAGTAGTATATCCGGCATTTTCAGCTGGCATTTTTATATAAATAATATGCCTATAAATAATTGATGTGAATATAGCACTATTATCAAAAATATGCTTCTAGTATCTCACTTATTGGAGACACTGAACAAACAATCATATGTGAAGTGGACAATGGGGGCAGAGTTTGGAAAGTAATGGCTGGTAACCTATGGAAACCAGATGAGTAATTTAACTGCATGTTACATTGTAGTGTAACAATCAAAAAAAATAAAATGTCCATTAAAAATCTGCTCAGCACCTAGGAATGGGCTTATTACTACAGCTGGCAAGAGCTACAGAGATTTCTGTCTGCAGATCATTAGTCAAATATGTGCCCACTCGAAAGACCAAAACCTGCTATCAGTTATTTTGTCAAAGCCCTCCTATTGACAGCATCACAGGAGAGGCCAAGTGCAGTTGAATCTCATCCTCTGAACGGCCTTCCTTCTTCTCCTGAGACTTAAAATACATTGGCACAAAGTTTTGAAGTTATATATTAGTACATTCATTTCATCCTACTGAAAAAAAACCGGATTTGTTCTACATGTTCCATCACCACCTTATCTGTCAGATCACCAGCATTTGCAGCACTGCTGACAGCAGCTGCGTGGATTGCTGGAAGTGAAATATTTAGGGTCCTGTAGGAACTGTAGTAACCCTACCTTCCAGAAGGGCTTCAGGCTTTTACCCTGGGGCTCCTAACCAGGCTTTGATACCTCTCTTGGCTTTCTGTGTCTTTCCTGCCTCTTTTCAGCTCCTCCGTGGCAGCCACAGCTGGTTTGCTGGACATTATCTTTACTGCTTTGCAAATGCTTTGCTAACTAAATTCATCTGTTCCTTTCGCCCCTTTTCTCCCGCAGAAGTTGATGACAATGCAGCAGACTCAGATAAAGCTGGGTTTTGGCTTTCTGTGCAAGCTTTCGGTTCACTGCCTACGAGTCTCTCGGTCTCAGGAGTGGCAGCTGCTGGTTTGATTCCATTTGTGAAACGCGGAGTACTCAAAGGGAAGTGAGTCTGAAGCAGAACACAGTTACTGGATGTTTGTTCAGAGCTGTAATGAGATTGAGTAGATAAAAACAAACATAATGCTTTCATCGGCTCTTGATCTGACTGCGAGAACCGTGGAAAACAGTGATAGCAAGCACAAAGGTTTCAAGATGAAACCTCTATTAATTCCTTTGCTGAGAATCTTCATACTTCTACCCAAAAAAATACAGTGCTTTGCTTTTATCTTAAGGGATGTTACTGAAAGTAGCTCAGATTCCACATCCAGATACCACATGATTGGCATTAAGCTTGTAGTTGCAAAATGTTTTACAAGTCGATCCCTACTTGTGTAATGCACTAAACCAAAAGCCAAACTTCCAACTCTTGAAGTCTATATTTGGATTGTTTTCACTAAACAAGTTAATTGAGTCTAAGATTACTTCTAAAATATTTTCCAGAAAACTAAATTTAGCTTTTCAACCCCATTTCCACTAGAAAATGAAGGTTAAATATTTTTGCTTTGAGAGCTGGGTTCATTGAACTCTCCCAAGTCCTAACACAGGCACAAGCCAAAAAACGCCTTGAACCAACAGCTCATACAAACTCCTGAGAGCCAAATCAGCTGACTCTAGCAGAGCACAAAAGTTTTTAAACTCATTTCAGCTTCTTTTATGAAGATAATCCAAGCAGTACCAACTTGCTTTTTCCACAAGCATCTTCTTTGCTTCTCCCAGGACAAAATGATAACATTGGAGTCAAAGACTTGCAGTGTCACAGAGTCATGGCCTAGATTTTTTTTTGTACTGAAGCAACAGATCTGCAAGAGAGCAAATACTTGCTTTATAATATAGAAAACAATGTCGGAAAATAACAGCAACAATCATTGTTTTTATCTAGCCACAGTATTTTAGAGAAGGCTGCAATGGCCTGTCTCTCATGTAATGTACAGTACTCCATTTAACATACTTCTTTTAATTATTCTGTCTTGGTAATCAAGTGCTGCCTTTGAGAGGATGATAAAATTACTTTTTATTCCCATGCACAAACACACACATACAATGTAATGTATCATGACCGCTTTACTCTTTTTAGAGAAGCTAAAAAAGGAGAAATGCACAAGAGCACCCTTGTTTGAATAAATACTGGGCTGTCTGTATGGAATAACAATTATATGCTGAAGCTAGAGCAGATGTATGGGTGTGAATCACATAAGGGTAGGTTGGGGAATTATAATCAGCTAAACAGACCTAGGAATCAATCAGCAGTGGAAATTTTTCTCTGGCTAAACAGCAGATTTTTCTGACTATTATGGGGAAAGTGATTTTTCAGCCCATGTTTTGCAAGGGTAGTGTGAAAGTTCCCGAAGTGTAGGACATACATTTGTGGCACAGAAATGTAAAATGAAATGAGATCTGACACTGCCATTGGCAGCCACTGTTGTGACTGATGAAGAAATTTTGTGGATCCCTTTAGTACTCTGCAAGAAGAACAGCTCTGGAGTTAGGATGAGACACAAATGCTATTTTTTCCTGGGTTTGCCATACCCTCTGACCAAGGTCAGATTTGGATTAATTTGTATCACCACCAGGTATCCAAGTGTTAGTATAGTCAGTAGAAGGAGGCAATAAAAGTAATTTTCTTTAAAAGGTGAGGTCAGCTTCTGTGTCACAAATGATGCAATGTTATGGTGTGTCTTCATGGGCATTTCTGATGTTCCTTTGATATTTCCATATAGAGGGTCATCTTAAATGTCCTTTGCCTACTTTTCTTCATCATTTCTTCATTATCATGCAAAAAAAAATCATTCTGGTCATTCAGTGGCTTTCCCAGCACTGTGTTTGTGACCTGCTTACTCTCTTATTAAACAGCTTTACCTGAACCACCAACACAGACACACTCCCAAGAGCAGAGACCTGAAAAGTCAGGATGCAAATTTTGTCTTCAGCCAGGTCCTTTTTTCTCTTCTTGTTGGTTTTTCATTTCACAGGTGCCATGTTATCTCGTGTTAGACCCTTGGAAATGACCAAAGGCATCGGTAAGCTCAGGGTTCTGAAGCACCCTCCAACATCCTGCCAGAAGCATCTTCCATCAACTTCAGGTAGGAAGCAGATGGACTGAGAAGAACGGGCTGTTAGCAGTGATTACACACCCTGACCTCTTTGATTGGATGGCATTTATTCAGTGAGCCAGGGAGCCAGCAGAAAAGTCATTTTATCTGTGTGTTTTGTGGGCAATCTCAGATGAGAGTTAAGACAGAAAGGCAAAGAAACAGGACCAAAGTCTTTGCTGGGGCACTGCAGGGAAATGTGGGGTCTTGCAGTCGAGCTCTTGCTGCTCTCATACCTCCTCTGAGTGGAGACTTGACACTAATGTTTGTAATTTCATCACAAATGCATTACTCTACCAAAAGATTTTATTATACTCCATCCAGCATTGAAGAAAGTTTCTATACTATTATCCCTTCTACAGAAATTCCACATGCATTAGCTGCTTCCCAAAAGACATGTAGCTGCTTCTGGCAGCTAACTGATTTCTAGCCCTGGAATTAAAATAATTCCAAATAATGGGGAAAATGTATGGTATTCCAGATTTTTGAACAACTTCTAAAATAAATATAAGTCTTTTCCAATAAGCTTGGATATGATTATTGAGCAGTGACTAAAAACAATCAAGCCTATTTCTAGTGGTAACTGAAATTTCCATTTGTTTCCAGTAAATCCACTGGGCATTTGTAAGGTGATACCTGAAAGCAGATTGAGCACTTACTTCTATTTCCACAATCTTTATTGGGTAGATTAAATCACTACATAAAACTTAGTTAATTGGAGAGAAGATGGTGCAATAAAAGCAGAAACCAAACCTAGTGCAATCCAACCCAGCAATCATACGTGGGCTGTCTGTTGCATCCTGTTTTATAGACAATATTGCTACTCCCAGGGATGGGGGATTCCCACCTCTCCAAATTTATTTTACACACACAACAAACCTGTCACATACGGGCTCCAGAACATGACAATCTGCAAAACTAGCCTGGAGTGGCTTCTGACTGCCAAAGAAGCACGTATTTATTAATGGAAATCACAAGCTTCCCTCAGAGAAATAAGTCCACCGTGAATTTCATGGAAGCAATAGGAGCCTAAAGATAACAGTGTATACTGGAAGCCTCTCCACTTATCACAGTATTTCATCCTCCTGTTTTTAGACAAAAATCATTCTCAGGAAATAGTAAGACTTGCAAACATTTCTGCTGCTGGATTAACTGGATATTGATAAGACAGAAGGGCAAGACTTTCCTGTGGCACAGGATAGAACCTGTGTGTCAATACTCAAACGTTTGATGGCATTTTGATGGAATTTCTAACCATTGGTGCAGAAAACCTGCTTGCAGCACAAAATGGGACAGGCTAATGAAGAGTTTGGCCACTACATGGGAGTCATTCATTCCCTCTGTCATGGTTTAAACCCAGGCAGGCAGCAAGCGCCACGCAGCTGCTTGCTCGTCCTTGGCTCAGCAGTAACTAAAACATCTCTACATTATCAACACTGTTTCCAGCACAAATCCAAAACACAGCCCCATACCAGCTACTGAGAAGAAAATTTACTCTACCCCAGCCAAAACCAGCATGCTCTATCTAAAGCATTGTGAGATCAGTAAGGAGCAAGAATTCCTTTTCTGCCAAGCTGCCCTGGACAGAAATCCTGCTTCAGTAGTTACATGATACCACTTGGGGAAAATGGAGTGATACCAGCTATACATCAAGTATGATTGTTTGGATATGTAATTTTCCACAGAAGGATCCAGTGTCAAAAATTCCGGAGTATTTAATGCTTGAATGAAGAACCAGTTATTCAGATTAATGGTGTGCCGTGCCAAAATAACAGTAGCTGCCTCCCAGAGCAATCTGTTCAGTTAGAATATATTTTCTTCCTTCCATCCAGATGTTGATGTGATCAGAAATATTAGCCAATTTATTAAGTTCAGAAGCAGCATGGCCAAAGTTCATCCTTAATCTCCATCCCATTTCCTGGTATCCTGCCAGAAGAGATCCTGACTCCAGCAGCCCATCAGTTACCACGGCTGTCCAAAGGTAAAGACAACACCAGGGTTTATGCTGGAGAATGCAGTATCTTATTTTCAGGGGGATTAGAAGCTACAGATATTTTGTGTCTGATCTTTTTAGCTTCAGGTCTACTCTGTCTGCCAGTTTGAGGGTCAGATGCTAATCTTCAAAGCCATCAGCAAGTTTTAATCTCTTTAATATTGGCAGAGAATCGCTATCTGCACTATAGCTAAAGAGCTGCATCCTCTCAGGAAAGCAGCTCAGAGTGTCCAGGACAAAGTACACTAAGGCTGAAGACAGATGGTGTTGGCAGAGGGGCTTCACTACTGGGTAATCTCCTCAAGGAGGTCACACACTCAGCAGTCCTGAACCATAAAACCTTGTCTTCTTTCCAAACTTACCTGTTTTCCCTCTGGAATGTTCCACTCATCTTTCTGCTACATTTTTTTTTTTTTTTCTTTTTTCAATATCAGAAACAGAACTGTGAGCTAATGTTACTCAGATTTATTTACAATCTCAGATGAGCCAGCCTGCTGTCATTGAAATGCACTTGCACAATAATTTTAAAAAATTATGTTGCTTATTTTGAGATACTTTTGTCAGACATGATGGAAATAAATGCTGTTGTTAAAAGTTCCCGGATTTAAGTGGTTTTTGACACACCTGCAGACCTTTCTTGTGAAATAGCTTCTTTTCCAGTTGAACTGAGTTGATTTGAATTATAAAGTAAATCTTTCGTTACAGACAAAGATTTATGTTACATACTCAGCTCCCTTAAGAAATGGCCTCTTCTTCCTTTGCACATCTTCTGATGGAGATAATCCCCTGCAGCTGGTGATTCATGCTGAGATTGCTAAAGCAAGTTTGTTTGATGCAAGATTTACATTTGCAGTAGAGTGCCTACATTGTGTGAAGGGACTCTTGCAGAAAAATAGATTTATTTTTCTTTTATAAGCAATCAGCAGTGTTCCAAGTGGTGAGGCAATGCTGGCAGTCAGGTACCAGCTTGAAGATCACCTGATCCATGCAGCAGCCACCAGTTTGCTCCTTTTCTTTTTAATGAGGAGGAGGAAATAAAGGGGAAATGTTAAGCAAAAACAACCAAATATTGACCCCACAACTACTGTTGCATTTATTTTGCAGTTATTTTTCTGCCTTGGAGCAGGCCAACAGGAGAACTTTACCTGTTGGTATTTCTATGATTGTTTAGGAGAGAAAGCAAAGACTGTCTTTGCCCCAGAGGTGCTTGCTTTCACAGCCACCATTCAGTTTGGCCAGAAACATTGAAATTATGAAATCAGCACTACTAATTGCTGCAGCTTCATTCTCAAACTTTCATTTGATACTTCAGACCCTGAAGAATCTCAGTCTTCACTTTTGTGGAGTCAGGTCTCACTGAGAGAAAAAAAAAAAAAAAATGAATCCAAGTGCACCTTAAGGGCTCAGAGTTACAGCAAAACTAAAAATGTCTTAATTATTATTTCCCAGCTAGATTACATCATTTGTGATATTTACAAATAACAATTTTGCCAAGGATTCTATTCTAGTTATCAAATTTTTCTGAAAGAACATTTTATAATTTAAATATGAAATGGTCTCTCCTCAAACACATTTTGCAGATTCCAGTTTTGTGATTCACTTGTGAAAGGAGTTATTTTCAATCTTTCCCATGATCTCAATGTCATGGGATTTTTGTTCTGTGGGAGCCATGATGACACAAATAACATTAACAATAACAAATGGTTTATCCATATTGAATTTGTGATAAGAAATCAACTCATGATTCCTGGTAATTTCTCAGTGTGCAGGAGGTTTTGTTTCCAGCCACCAGTACAGATCTGGCTGTTATCAGCTGGGGAAGGCTGCAAAGACTCAACCAGATGTCAGCAGAACTGCCATTTATTTTCACCTTTTTCTTGTGCTTTCTGTGTAATTTGTCAAATGACATATTCTTCCTGCCTCACATAGTATCTGTAAAATGGGATCCTTTAGATTTCCTTCTGTTTGACAATAAACAGGTTGTTACAGTGGGACAGATTCTGTCATCTCTGCCCTTGGAGCAGAGCACTTCACAAAGGAAAATAATAGGAGTGAGAATGAATATTGAGTGTTTATCAAAAGGGGAGCCTGATTTTGAAGCCTGTAAATGTATTCATTTATCTGCATATAATGAATCAAGTTATTAATGAAGTGATAAAACTTTCAAATTGTGTGGAGGCTTATCCAGTGTGCAAATTCCTGATACTGCAGGATGGTTTGATTACCACAAGAGCTGGTGATTTCTCAACTACTCAGTGCATACAGAAAGAGAAATCTCTATTCCTCCAACACATTTCCCTCACTTCAGGCAGACTCTGTGTCCAGCAGTGTGTTTCTGTTTTGTGGTTAAATTAAGAACATCAGTTTCTTGGGATGTTTCATACCAAACAGATACAGAAAAATAAATAACATTTCAAAAGATCAGCAAAGGCAGTACCAATGTGCCTGAACATTGGGTGATTCTCTGTCCTCCTGTATTTTCTCCCCTCTGGGTGCTTGGTCCAGCTGTTGGAAGATGTTCTGGTGAAGCTGCTGCTTTTGCCACGGCATCACAGAGAGCTGCAAGGTCACTCTGAACCTCCAGCTTCTTGGTCTGCAACTAAAAATACCATTCCTGTGTTCAGGCTTCTGGGTCAGTGTTATCTCCCTGGAATTTGGTATCAAATGGCCCTGCCTGTTCCAGCTAGATCACATCCTGTGCTTGGGAGCTACCAGCCTGTGCTACCTCGGGTTGAGTTCTCACTGTGTCTCATCAATGGCTTGCTTGTGTTGAAAGATTAATGAGGAAAATGTGGTAATACATATTGATATTCATGCTGTGTTTTGGCAAGGGAGGTTATAAAATTAATAGTGGAATTTAACCCCAAAATCTGTTATAGCAAGCACCTGAAATACAGACGCCAGACCAGACAGGAATTTTGCATATCGTCTTTTTATTTCTTCTTATAGCAGGAATAAGTATCTTAGGGAAGTGTGTTATCTCTCTATTTCCTACAGTGAATATAGTTTTGAATATAATTAAAATATATTTGTAAGACACTGCAAGGTATATTGTATGAGAAGAACACAGAATTGTTTTATTTTCTTAAATCTACAGTTCTTGCAAATACATTTGATTTTTGTCTAGTCAAGAGAACAGATCCATACCTTACCTATCTACTCTATTTTGGTTGTTTTGAAACATTTTTCATTGTTTCAATATGTGGCCAAATGAAGTTTAATATTTGTTATGAGATCCTTACTTTTGTAGGAAACCTTTGGGCTGAACAATTTAAATAGTATGATCTAAAGTATCTCTAAACCAAATTCATAGTTTTATTTTGGAGCCTGTTCTGGTTCACACTCAGCACGGCCCAAAATGTTAAACCCTATTGCAAAAATGTGTGATGTTTCTAATGTGGGTAAGAATACATGTTTGCAGATTGATTTCGAAGGAGGGCTGTTCCAAATCCTTGCAGATGAGGAGAAAGAGGAAAGCTTTCTTGTAACATTGTTTTACTTTTGTTTTCAGTCTCACAGCAATTGCATGCAGAACTGGTATCATCTCTCAGGCATCTGTTGCTTTGCTGCCAGGGTCAGCTCTGCAAGAAAACTTCATATTTTACGAAAGTTCCATGCTCCAGCTATGTCTCTGGTGTATTAAAAACAAATAGGCTTCTTTCCAACATCAAATGTTCCTGCCTTTGGATTTTTACTCTGTCTCCTTTTTAACCCTCTTGTCTGTTTAAGCCTTAGGAAGGTGCCCCCAGCCTCTTGCCCCATTGTTGGAATCAGAGGCACAGAGAGTGTGCCCTTATCTCTGATACCTGGCTCTGACATCCAAGAAAACACTGAATTTCATATAACAACATGAAAACAACTGTTAAGGTTAAATAGAAAAGCTAGGAGTGTGAATGTATAAATTAGAAGGTTTTCTAAAGTCACTGGGTGAAAAAGTTAAAGTTTGGAGTTTAAAGTAGTTTAGAGAACAGGAGACAAGATGGAGAATCTAGGGTGTTATCTCTTGTCCTTCTTCTTCCTTCTTCATCTTCTTCTTCCAGAGGTTTTTGGGTAGTAATGAGTGATTGAATAGAAAATGCCACAGTGCAGCTCACAGGTGTTGGGTCATTGGGTCACTAAGAAAAATAATTTACTTGGCATTTGTTAATTGACTAAATGGACATATAAAATACCTTGAAGAAGTTCTTTGTTGGCCATTTTGCACCTTTCTATCTTAGTGTATGTAGCTCTTTGTACCCTGTATACATGTAACGCTGATAAGAAAAGAATAAACAACCAAATCCGAAGGAGAGAAAAAAACTGCCTCCTTCTCATCAACTTCAGTTCAAGGGGAGAAAGAACCTAACCACAAGAGTCCATATAGAGACACCCCATGCAGTCCTCAGGTGCCTGTTCTCCACCTCTGCTGCTCCCAGCAGGAGCTGAAGGTCTGCCTGGGACACATCAGGCTAGGAAATTGATAAGGAGGAACTCTTACAGATCCCAAAGTGGCCATAACTAAGGTCAGGGATGCATAAGGGTTTGTTCCTCTGAAAGCTGGGATTCCAGAATTCCATAAAAGATGGTGGTAACACTTGTAGGGGAGTGACAGGACTTCAAGTGGCTTGTGTTAGAGTGTCCTTTTGTAGCTACAGTTTGTTTTTTCCCCTGTGTCAGATGTAGGATCCAAATATTAAATATGTATTAGTGGATGTTCAAAATAACCTGGAAATTGCATTGTACCATTCAATTCCAAAACACAGATGTTCTAAACTCAGTAGTTAAGCTCTTATGTTTTGGCTATTACACCCTGAGTGCTGTGGGAGTTAAAGTTTGGGTTTTGGTTCTGAGTGAGCTTGGGTTTAAGAGTTCACAGCTTCAAGAGACTGATCTAGTGAGCAGTGTCTGTACACTTGCACCCACTGATAGCTAATACACATGTCCCTCTTGTGCTTATAAAATCCCATTAAGGAACCAACTGGAAAAAGCACTCTGAGTAAAATTTGCCATCATTTTTAAAATGAAAAAATAAACCTTGACTTGTGAGTGTCTGTGTTTCTCGCTTCTGTATTGTATTTTCAGGACTCCCTGCTGCACAGGGGAAGTGTGGGAAACATGCAAGCAGTCAGGAAAACTTTCTGACACTGACAGGACCCTGCTGCAGAGGTGCTGCTCTCCTTCTAAACTCCCTGTTGAAAGATGCCCAAAAAGCACTTAGAGAAGCTGGAAAAGAAATCCCCTGTCCAGGAGCTGTAATGCTGATGCAGATGGATATGACAGGCAGGCTCAGAAGCCTCACTATAGTGGCCATAAAAGCAGCTATACATTATCTGTATGGTACTGGAAGTGAAGAGGGTAGCTTTGAAAAATACAAAGCAGCTGAGTTCCTGTCAGAGCATCCTCTGGACTGTTCAGTGTCCAAATTCCTCAGCTTTGTTCTGTGCTTACAGTGCCCTAAAAGTACAGATAATATTTCAGTTTAGAAGCCTGATACTTCCTGGCTTTATTACTCTGTAAGCTAAATAAATCCTTTTCTGCTTTATATCTCTAAATTAATGACAAACTTCCTTTTGTAATAAGTGCAGCTGTGACAACACAGGCCTAGAATCCACAGAATGCAAGAGCAGCCCTTGAGCTAATGACATGTTGAATGTTGGTAAAAAAAAGGTATCTGCAGCTCTTCATTTGACCCCAAAAGTTGTCTTATTAGGTAAATCAAAATTACTCAAAATTACTCAAAAGGTAACTCTAAATTCTAAAAACATACCTGACAGCCAACCTTTTCTATTCCCAAATATCAATACAGAGCTGCAATCAAAACAAACCAAAACCAAACCTGAGAATGAGTCCCAGCAAGGTGAAATAAAGCATACTAAAATTTATGGAACTTATTGAGAAATCAAGTGTAATTTCTTTGGCATATTCCCACAGTTTAAGTTAATGCAAACAGTAATGCTGTAAGTAGTCAGGTGTTATTCTCTCCTCATGGGACCTAGGAGGAGACCTGTACTTCATTTTTATTCCTATATGGCCAAAACTGCCTTTAAGTGAGAAATAATTTAAAATGTAGGTCATTAAAAATCTCATTCCTCTAGTAGAAAATAATAAATCCTCTGAAGAGAAAGGTCTACTGCAATAACTTTAAAGATTTACTATCCTTAAATATCCTGAAGATAGAAATTGATGACTAGAACCAGGATAAGGTCAATATAACATTGTAAACTCAATGAAATATATCAATAAGAATGAAAAATATAAGAAATCACTTGCTGACAAATGATGATAGGGGGCTGTGAGCTTTTTACTTTCAGTGTATTGTGAAATTCACATCAAAAACTTCAATATTGCCATCAGTTAATCAAGTTCTGTCTTCCTTTACTCCAACCCATAGTCCATAAAGCCTTTTTTAATAGCAGCAATGACATCTTCCTAATAAGAAAATAAAACTTTATGGAAAGATGTTGATAAGAGGGAAGGCTTCCTGTTGAAGAACAGGTCTCCTACTAAAGGAGACTGTCATTCTGTTATAGCTGTTATTCAGAAATATGGATATTTTTTTTTTTCACTAGAATAAACACACTTTGAACAATATTTCTATATTTGGCAACAAAAGAATTTTATTCATAGGCAAAGAATCATTTTAAACTATGCAATTAGTCCTTTCTATACCCTAAGAAGACAGTGACACTCCCATAGACAGAAGAGCTGGAATGGTTGCAGATAAATGGATGCAATAGTCAGTGAAACCCAAGTCCAAAACTGTTGACATTGATATGAATCCTCTCATTTCCCTCAGATTTCCCTAACCTGATTTCTTAGGTTCTATAATGTAGAACTACTAAATTATAGCTACTAGAATAATAATAATATAGTGTATAATCAACAGTCATATTATGAAGATGTATTATTATAACGTGATTAAGAAGAATATGTCAAGTATGGTCTTTTTCTTGTTATTTTTCTTTTACTCACTCTCAGATTTTGTAGACATTGCCATATTATTTTTGGTGCAACAGAAATGCTGGAACTCACTCAAACCAAGGTGAAGAAGCAGCCAGACTGTGGCAATGGACACACATTGACCACACTCCAAGCTCTTCAAAATCAAATGCAAAATGCAAAACTCCAGCTGAATTGAGGAATAAGAGTAAATATGAAATTGCTGTAGGGTTCCAGGGCTGGGGACTGGCTGGGAGGAGGTGCCTGCTGGTCACCAGGAGTGATTCCATTTCTCCAGCAGTGCTTGTGAAGCCGTATCTGGAGCAGGGTGTCTGCTTTTGGGCCCTTGAATATAGGAGGAGTATGACCAAACAGGAGTCTAGTGAAAGGTCATTAAGATGATTTATCTGTGTGCTATGATGAACAAAGAAAGTCTGACAAAGCTGGGTTTCCTCAGCCTGAAAAGAGAAAGTCTGGGGGAGACCCTATTGCTGTCTGTAGCAACCAAAGAAAAGGGTGTGGAGGAGACAGGCACAGCTCAGAGGTGCACAGGGAAAGGATGGGAAGGGATGGGCATCAGGTTGGAACATGGGAAATTCCAAGTGGATAAAAGGAAAAATAAACCTACCATGAAGTTGGATATCACAGAGACACAATACAGCTAGGCTGTGGAATTTTCATTTCTTGGAGATATTCAAAACTCAACTGTAGGAGTCATTTAGCAATCTAAGCCAACTTCATTTTGCCAGCTCTCATTTATGGTACAATCTCTTTGACTCCAATTCTTGCAGTTTTTCAGGGCTTTCAAAGGAGGGTTAAACAAATAAACAAAACACCAATACAAGTAAATGCAAAGATGAAAGTACACTATCTACAGCAGAGTAAACAAGAATCAGGTCCAGCACATCTCAGCTTTGGCCATGAGTGGCCATCAGCTGGAGTCACTGTTCCTGTCTGGAGGAAAGAGCCCACAGTCTGATCTGCAAAATTCATATTTGCCTGAAACAGGAAATCTCCCTCATGTACAGGAGGGTGTGCCAGTGCTTGTCACATCAGTGGCCAATGGGAGTTAACCCCATTAAGGAGAAAATTTGCTCATAACAACATTTCCTTTAAAACTTCCCATTTTCTTGGCCAGTACCCCCTCAGGGGAGCTACACACAGAGCCAAAATGAAAATCCTCAAAATGAAAATTCTCATGTCCCCTTTAGGACAACCCAATCTGTTGTGTGTGTCCAGTTGTGAATAAATGGAGAGTGCTGACAGCACTGAGGAACAGAACGTGTCTGTCTGTCTGTCCACTGAAGAAATAAGCTCTCAAAAAATAAGCTTTCATCCTGGGAGAAGCACATTAAATGAAACACACCAGAGAATTTTTCATTTGCCACTAAGCTTTTTGGACTCCTATACAACTGCTCTAGCATCTACCTTGTTAAATGAGGAAAATTAATTGAAAATTGCTCTCAGCACGGAGAGCCTGACAGTGGGAGAGTATTGTCTCTTGTGCTGTAGTGATTTGATTGGGGCTGCTGTCACATGTTATATATGTTATGTTCAACTCAGCACTGAAAAACAGCCTTTGCCATTTGCCCCATTCCTGTTCTCACAGACAGGGAAGCTCAAACCATTGTTCCTGGTTTGTTTTCAGTTGTTGCAGTCTTCGTGCTGATAATTTAGCAGCCCAGAACTTAGATGAGGATAACAAGAATATAGCTTTGAAATAATACAATGCAAAGGCACATGAAAGGGTAATTAATTCTGGTTTCACAGCGCTGTGCAAACCCTGACTTATCCTTTGCCACAGCCATTTGCTCTGTAAAGTTCAGTAGTAATTTTGCAGTATATATGGGCTTGCTCCATTGTCCCATAAATTATAAAATAAAATAAAATCCTCCTGGGCTTCAGAGGACTTTGGATTCAGTTTTAGCACACTTCTCATCTCGGGATCTCAGAGTGTTTTGTAATTATACCTAAATAAATCTTCACCATGTCTCACTCTCCTGTAAGTAACAACTCACTTCTCCAGAGGGAAGGGTGGAATTTGGAGGCAGAGAATAAGAGAGGAGTGTGAAACTGGCTGTAGTCCTCTCTGGTGGGTGCATGTGCTAAATCTCATTTGTGTTTGCTTTGCATTTGTTCTCAGACTGAGGAGGAGGGATGTTCCAGATATCTGAAGTTCACTTTTCTCACCTCCATCAAAACAATAGAAATACACCCCCCAAGTTGTAAGTACAAGGAAAAAATCAGCCACAAACCTGCAACATTTTCTTCAGATCCCAGAAACCTACAAATTCTGTGAATTTACAAATCTTTGAAGTACACTTCTGTTAGATCAGGTGGGCTATCAATGCTTGCTGTGTACATTCCTGGCATGTATCACTGTCTTACACTTGGGAATCTGAAAGCTCTTCAGTCCTCCCAGGGAATTTTCCAGATTATCTATTCTGTTCTTCCCAGTAACTGTTAGTTTGTTTACTTTACTTGGGGATTAACTCAATTCCTTCTCTTCCTACTTTTCTTACAGTCCAGAAATATCTGCATCAGGAGTGTGCTCTCAATCTTTAGCCTGTTCATTCTAGCGGTTAAATCACCCGTGTCATTCTATAAGGGTTTCAGCCCTGCTCAGTTTTTCCTTTTGTCTCCATACAGCTGCACCAGCCACAAGCATCGCCTGATCGAGACCATTCAACCCCCCTTTTTTAAATTCAACAGCAGTCCGGGTGCTCTCTGGAGTGGTGAATTCTGCTGGCTGACACCACTCCAAAGGAAGAAGAAATTCTTCTCTTGGCCAAGTACTTGCTTATTCTTTCAACACAGGCTCACGCAAAGAGGAAGGGCTGGCATTATTTTTGTCAGTTTTGCCTGATTTGGTTGGATACAGAGACTTTTCACAGCATAGAGCCCTGGCTGTGCTAGGCACTGGATACCTATATATGTGTCCCAGGACAAGTCCCAGCCTTGAAAATCTCACCCTTATTAAAACTGAATCCACAGACGATGTGGGAAAATGTTTCTGTAAACAGACAGGGTGACTCTCATTGTGTGTAAGCTCAATTTCTTCCTTCAGCCCATTGAAAAGCACCCCTGGCAGGGGTCAGGAGGGGAGGGCAGCTCAGGTTTCTCCAGTTTTCCGTGGTGCAGAGGCAGGGATGGAGCAGGATGCAGGAGATGCTTCGTGGACCCTTTTTGCCAATGTCCCTGTCACCTGCGATGTGGCATGGTGGCTTTTCCCCACCCCATACCCCTTCCCTGTAACTTTTCTCTAAAAGTCTTCTTTCTGTTTCTTTGCTTCTGCTGCATCTCTTCTGTATTTTTCTTTTTATTCTTGGATTTCTCAGCTTCTTTTGGACTGAATTCTTTTGGGAACTTCCCTCGTGGGGAGCTCTGCTTATCTCAGTTCTTCTGATTTGAAGAAAACTCCCGAGCTCGTTAGAATCTTGTTTCTGGTGTTTATTAACAGGTGATCACAAAACTTAACAGGTCTCTCCAGGCTGGCTACACAAGGTTAATCTTTGCAATCTGGTACATTTCTTTCTTCTGATGGTACAAACAAGGCCTTGTGGCTCACTTTGTGTGCACAAAATGACCCTGAACTACGCAGTTCTTTTATCTTTATACCTATTTTTACCCAATTAACAATAGACACGTATATTATTTTTCTTAATGACCCAATGACTCATCACCTCTGTGATGCACTGTGGCATTCTCTATCCAATCACTGACTATTACCCAAAAACCTCTAGGAGAAGAACATGAAGAAGAAAGAAGAAGGACAAGGGACAACACTTTAAATCTTCCATCTTGTCTCCTGTTCTCTAAACTAACTTTTTCACCCAGTGGTTTAAAAAAACTTTCTAACCTACACACTTACACTTTTAGCTTTTTTCATCTAACTTTAACATTTGTTTTCATGTATCACCATGAAAACATGCTCATGAATTTCATATGATATGAAATTCAGTGTTTTTCTAGATCTCATAACTAAGTATCAGAAACAAGGGCACACACACTCTGTATTCCAGGCTCCAACATTCCCCTTGTGTGCAGGGTGGTGGGGGGAAGGTGGAGTGCTGCTGCTCCCTGGGTTCAGAGGGGAATGGAGGGGAGCTGAGCTCTGTGAGTCTCACATGCACACTGGGCCATTGATGGGCATATCAAGGGCAGGGGCTGGCTGTATTAAAGAGCACACCTCTGATTTTTGGGGGTCAAAAGGCTGGCCCCTTGCTGCCCCTAGAGACCACAAAAATTATTTGGGCCCATCACTGTGTCAGTGAGCACACTTACTCACAAAGGACTAGGAAAAGTTTTGTGGCATCCCAATGTAAAGGAAAGGAAGAACATGAAGGACTGATGGAGAGAGTTTTATGTGCAAAATCTTGTTATTGGCGAAGGAGGAGCGCACAAGCCAAGGATTTTTTTAGTCTAATTAAAATCTTAACATCTAAACTAATACACAACACATAGTTAATTAGTTGTGGTACAGTGGCAGTACACAAATATTCACATCCAAATTATCTAATTAATATAAAATAAGCTCTGCCTGGCTCATTCACTGGGTGAAGGGTTGATCACCCTGAAATCTTTAGTAGCAGCCTGTGCCTATACTTCACTGGGCTGCATCTCATGTCCCTGCTCTGGAGGCTACTGCTGTCCTCCTGCATCATTACACCAGGGCTATAAATATGTCAGAATACACAGACTATCAGCTTGTTGCTGCTATCTGTATAAAAATTACTATGCCATATGGCTGTAACATATGATTCTGCCATGTGATTTTGCTGAGCTCTAGAACTAAGGGAAAATTAAATTCAGCTAAACAAGTTGATGGTAGGATAGCCCTTGAAGCACAGTGCTCTCAAAGACCTCTCAATCATCAGCTCCGGTAAAAGGCAGTGATCTCCAGTTTTCCCAAGTACTTTTTCCATGCCCCAGCCATTTCTGGTCAAGAACACAGAAGGTGTGCTGTGGTAGGTAATTTCTTGCCTCAGAATAGCTTCAGCAAATAGTTGTGACCACCTCAGTATGAAATCCATCACTAGCCAACTAATGAGCATAACAATTACAGAGTTTGATCTCCCTTTTAATTATTGTTAGCTGTTTGTTACTTGTAACAAGCTCAGGAAAGGCCCTCTTTGATTTGGCAGCATGTGTGTCTCAAATGCTGATATTACCACGGGACCTGGGGTGCCTCAAGGCAAAATCAAATAATACAGCTGTAGACCTGCCACATCTGTCATAGACTGAAGCAATTATGAGCTTGGACATTACATATTTTTATCTGAAAACTAGATAAAAATTAATCCATCTCATGGGCACTTTCTGTAGGAAAGAAAATCTGTGATTGAGTTTGTGAGGAGATTCTGAGGTCTGTGGCATGAGCTATGGAACCAAAAAATTGATATCAGCATTATTAATTAGCTCTCCAAGCTAATTAAATAATTCTTCAATTAGAACTAAGCAAGTATATGCAAATGCAGAATTTCAGGTGACCAGCACATTCTCTAATCAGGTTGGACAGTTGAACAAGTCCTTTCTGTCTTTAAAAACAGGAACCAGGATGATTATTTTCAAAATAAAAATTCAGCACAATTAACAATAAAAAAAAAACAGTTTACGAAGTAATTTTGTATTCTTTATTATTCTTTATTATTGTGGTAGTACCATTTGATATGTTTCTCAGAAGTTTAACTTCATCCTGTGAATGCCTCAAATCCTCATTTGTTACAAGAAGAAAGCCTCTTCTTCTGGCATTTCTGCTAGGAAATGTGAAACCTCTGAACCCCAAATCCAAATTAAAGTGTGTCTTTTTTATCAATGTGATTATTAAAGAAATGTATTGATCTTAAATGCTTGACTCAAGAACACTGAAGGCTTTGGGATGAGCCACCTGGTTAAAAGACTGTTCCCCCTCCAGCACAGAAGCAGAGTTCAAAACCCTAGAAGAGAAATGAAAAGCCAGAAACTTCTATAAATTCTGGCAAAACAAATGATTTTGTTTCTAGTAGTTACAAATATATTTTTTGTGCTTGCCCTCTTTCTTTGCTTATGAATGGGAGATATAAGGGAAGATAAATATCTGAGGTTTGATGCTCTATCTATCAATAAAGATCCAATTGTAATAAAACATACCTTCCCTATAAATAGCAGAGCATGGATATAAAATGACTGATTGTCTATGTCTTGTTTCTTTTTTGTCTCTGTAAGATAGGAACATGGAAGAGTCAAAATGTGTAAGAACATTTCTTTTTCATTTCAGCTTGCTCTGTAACCTGCAATTTATTTGCTTGAATTCAATTAGAGTCTCATTCATCCAACACAGTGTCGCTCTGAGAGGTGACAGACTAAACTCTGACAATCACAAACGTGCTGAGCTTTGCCCAAATTATGGCAAAGGTTTCTTGCACCTCAGCTTTCTCTCAGGATAGAGTCTTTGACTTCCAAATCCAAGTGTCAGCCCACCAGTTCTCAGTACAGAGATTAAGTAATGCCCAAATGAAGGGTTTGGAGCTGATTCTGTTCCTTCTGAGATAAATGACAGCACTCCCCACAGCTCCAGAAGGAGAAAGGTCCTCTGCATTACTTCACTGGCTGATTGCAATCCACCCAGGATCGTGCAGAGAGAACTGCCAGATAATTCAGAACATCATGGAGCCCTTGTCTTACTGCAAGGCTTTTGATCATGACACACTCAACTTCAGCCCTAGTCATAAATTACATGGTCTGTAATTGATGAATTAGCAGTTGGAACAGCTGGATGGCAAGTTTTTAACTCATCAGTGGAGTCAGCTTCAGGCTGGAGAGTTTTGTGCTCAGGATGAAGAGTTGGGTCATTTATCTCAGTCAGCTCAGTCAAATCATCTCCCTCGCGGCTGTAACAATAATTAGGAACAAGGAACAAAAATCTGTAAACCCCCAGCAGCTAGACTAAGGGACAAATATGGAAGGTGTACATTTACTGACACCAACTCCAAATGATGTTGAACAGAGACCAGAACTCCCAGGAGATGTAGCTCCATGTTCCCTGACTTGGGAATGCTGGCACCATAAGGACCATGAGCAAACAATTGACTGTTTTCTTTCTGTAACAACCCTGCTGTACACAGTGGTCCCTCATTAGAAATTGCACAAAATGACTCATGACAGCCCTTTGAGGCAGTTTGATCTGTCACACTCACTGGGAGCCTCTGTGGAGTCCCATGTCATCACTGCACTGTGACAGACACCCCACTCTCACCTGATATATCCTCTGCCATACCCCCGAGCTCTTCTGAAGAGTCATTTCTTGTGTGGAAATGAGACTTCTGGGAATTCCTTGTGCTGCTTTGGCTCTGTACCTGGGATAGAGTGTATGAGTCAGCCAGCAGCAGCCCAGACATTCTCCCTCTGGTTCAGAACTGAGTCTGGAGCAGCTTCTCTGAGGATTTCAGACACTATGAGCTCCTCCTTCTTTTTCATATTTGGATTGTGGGTAGCTCTCTGGTCTGCTTTACTTTGCTTACCTGAATCAACCTTCCTTAGAAAGGTGAGTCAAGAAACTGCAACTAATTTCTGTAATATATTAATCAACTAATCACAAGCTTTTCAATAAAGGAATCAGCTAATGAGGAGAGAGGAGGTCTTTAAATCATCTTTTTATATTCCTTTTTTTATCTTCTGGGCAGGGGAATCAAACCCAAACCAAATCAAATCAACCCAAATTAGGAAATCAAACCCAATCAGAAGGTTTGTCCAAAGGTAATTTTTTGGGTAGCTTCTTAAGTAATGTAGAAGTGTATAGAATGCCCTGAAAAGGTTTAGACCTCACAAATTTTGAGGTCATTACGTTATTCATACATTTGCTACTTAAATAGTAAATCTGAATTTAGAACAACTAGTCACATTCACTTAGTGTCTTCTAATAATGGTATAATTATATATACACATATATTTATGACAGAAAAGATGACATATTTAAGCAGAATACTTTAAAACCAGACCCACCCAGAAGAAACTCCCAATTGAACTACAAATTATTTTGTGACTAGAAGAATCTCTATGGTTGTTCAAATCCTTTTTTTTAGACAGTACCACGTTTAGCCATGATGCAAAATATATTCTGTAATTTTACTTAAGCAGCAAATAAGTATTTTCTTTACTCATAATTTGTTGGGTTTTTTTTCTTAGCATAAAGAATGGAGTAGCATGGACCAAAAGCCAGTGGATTCTCTCATTTGCTGTGGATTCCTCTGGGTTTATCTTGCATTTTTATGACCTAAATCAGGAACAATTCTGCTGTTTCTCACTGAGCTGCACGTGCCTTTAAATCAATAGAGGACTCTGGCTTGCTTTGTATATTTTTCTTCTGGAAACTCTATGGATACAGCAGTGCCTGTTTTCAATGAGAGTGGAAATTCCAGTATCAGCAGCTAATACTGCACAAACTGAACCCTTGCCCCTCTCCTTGCAGCAGGGGCTGAACAAAGGTGCTCCCCAGGATGCTGCAGGTTTGTTCCCCAGCGTGTGCACCTGCAGAGGAGATTGCTGGCTGGGGCCATGGAGCCTGGCCACATTCCAGGCAGGAAAGGGGGCTGTCGGCAAACAGGCTCTGATGGAGCTGCCAGAGCTCTGTGCGAGTCATTCATGGTGTGTAAACCCTCCTGCAGGTTCCCAGCCCAGAGAGCCTCTTCAGAGACTCAGCCAGAAAGGCTGATCTCCAACAGGAGGAAATTCTTTGGCCTGCTTTGTCTTTTCCCCAAGCAAACATTGGTGAAATGCCTTCTTCATCCCCTGTGTTACAATGTTCTGGCTTCCTTTCTGCAGCAATATGAAAGTCATACTCATGCTAAATAATTCTATAAATGTCCACACCTACTGCACACATCTCGAAGAAAAGTCATAGAGAACAGAAACAGAATTTATTCTTCCCCAAATCTTTATCCCTTTATCCTTCTCTCCTTCTCACATCCCACTTTCTTTCCTCTTTGCTGTCCCTGTTCCTTTAAAATGTTTTCTTTCCAAGTGAAAGCAAACAAAATTATCAGCCCACAGTGGTCTTCTCCATTTGTGTTCTGTCCTTTGTTAAGGGGAATTGGAGCAGGGGGTGGGCTTGGGCTTCTGTCCAGGAAAAAAGGGGAAGAGAGGCACTGTTTATCTCTGCCAAGGACTGAAGCTATCCCCAACCTTTTATTTAAGAAAATCTCTCTTATTTCTTTCTACCTCTCATGGGGTAATCATTTTTTAAGCATCAATTACTGTTATTATTTACCTAGGGAGTGTGTGTGTGTGTGTATGGCATCTGCCATAGTTTGGATATATCAGTGTTCCTGTAAGTTTCTTTCACAGAAATTACCTGGGTATCCTCTCCATAATCAGATTCTTTAAGATTTGAAGTTTTGCTGGAAACAAAGTAGGGAAGCGTATGGTATCTCCACATTTCAATGCTTGTTTGGGTTCACTAAAGTGGATTTATTTCACTTTTTTTTTTGCACTTTCCTGTCTTGTGGAGGACTTTCAGGACCAGAAAAATAGCAAAGACAGAGCGGGTAGAAGATGCAGCACGAGCCAGGAGGGGGAAGCTGGCTGAACTGTTTTTCTTTGTCTCTGTTTTTTTCCTTTAAAGCAGGGTTAAGGTGAACTCCTAAGCAATTGTGCAGTGAGGCCCCACCTCTCCCAGCCTGATCTGCAGGCTCGGGTTACTCTCCTGGCTCTCAGGAGCTTCTCGCCTGCCTGCTGCCCCTGCCTTCAGCCCGAACCTGGCGAAATAACCCCCTTTGGAGAGCTCAGACCTTACTGCAGGAAGATTTGTTGGCAAACACCAGCTCAAGGATGGAATAGCACCACTCGAGAAGAGATTCAGCAACCAAACTCCTGCAAACAGTAGCTGAGCAGTATCATCCTGTCCACTTTTGTTTCAAAATCGGGAAAATCCGTGTCCTCCCTGGAGAAGCCGTCAGGGGCAGGACTCTGGCAGTGATGGCTCTGACTTCACCTGCTTCTGCAAATGAGTCATGGAGTGTTATAAAAAGCAAGGACCTGCCAAGTCTCATTTCTTGGAACTGAGTGGAAATTTCAGCAAGCAGCTGCTCCTTCCTTAGTTTATACTTTTCCTCCGCAGGTTTCTTGGAGAGGGCCTGGAATCACAGAAACTTTGTAGCATAAAGGACCTGTTGCTCCGTTTGGATAACACAGTGGAAAGGGCTGTTTGGTCCGGATATGATTCTGATCTTCCTAAGGGATCTTGGTGAAGCCTGCAAGGAGCCTCGGGAACGGAATTAAACAGGTGTGTAAATCTTTCTGCAATGGCAATTGAATCCTATCAAAAATCGGGAGCAGAACCTCAAAAATCAGCTTAGCTCTCCTATACACCACCTGAGGTTCTTTTAATATGTCCGATGCTGTCAAAAGATTTATGCTTTCTCCCTTTTTTCTCTGGAGAAATAAGGCACATAAGGCAAAAGCTTATTTGAAAGAGAAATCAGTGAAAACAGGTTCTGGTGGAGCTGCTCGGTTTTAGGAGGGGAAGTGGCTCATTATAGCAATAGCGAGAGGACTCCGGCTACCTGCAGCTGTGCCATAGGGACCATTCATTGCCCCGCTCCCAGCGAAAGCCACGTGTAAATTGTCAGAGTGGGGAGGAATGCGGTGCCAGATGGAAACAACATAAACAGCTGGGAGATTTCATCCGGGATTTCAAGACTTTTGTTCTCGTAGACCAGTCGTTCCAAAGGTGGTTTAGCTGCACCTACTTCTTCAGGGAAAGATGTTGCTTTGGAGTCGTGGTAGGTTTTGCGTGTCGCCTCGTATTTAAGAATTTATTATTTTTTTTTTGGTGAGCGCTTACGGCGGTGTTAAACTCCCGCGTTTCAGCCCGGCTCCGGCTGGGCTCTCAGCACCTTTGCACGGCGTGAGCTCCCGGGGAGCGGGAGGAGGGAGGCGGCTGCAGAGCCCGCAGAGCTCCGGGCGGCCGCTCCGCCGCTGCGGGAGCTCCGCGCTGCCCCTCGG